>NC_090930.1:400620396-400922582 GCF_040938575.1 Ambystoma mexicanum | reverse complement strand
TCTCAGTATTTTTGCATATATCTTTGCATCACTATTTAATAAGGAGATCGGTCTATAGTTGGGGCATTCTGTTTTATCCTTTCCTGGCTTGGGTATTAGTACAGTGGTGAACCTCCCCATGTCTTCCGTTACCGTCCCTTGCTCCCTTATCTTATTGAATAGGTGTGTCATATGGGGGATGAACTGGGTTCTAAAGGTCTTATAGTATCCGCTACCAAATCCATCAGGCCCTGGTGTTTTGTTAGAGGGCTATAGCCTCGTTAACCTCCTCCACTGTGATGGGGCTTTCTGCTGCCTCTTTTTCCCCTTTTGTGAGTTGTGGGAGATCTACTTTCCTGATATATATCGCTTGAAGTGTTGGATCTAGGTTTTCTGGCTTTAACAGGTTCGTGTGATAGTCCTCCATTATCCTTATTTTATCACTTTCCCCCACCCATTATCTTCCTCCTGCGTTCTGTAGCTGTGTAATGTGGTTGCAGATTTTAGTCTTTTGTAATTTTGCCACCAATAGCCGGTTAGCCTTGCCTCTCTGGGTGTAGTAGATCTGTTTGTTTTTTAAGAGTGCTTGTGCTGAGTGTTCTGCCATGTGCCCCTGCATCTGGGCTCTCAACTTCTGCAATTCACGCAGAGGTTTTCGTGATTGTCTGGCTTTATGTTGTGTTTCAGCTATTTGTATTCCTTTCTCTAATTCTATGCGGGTTGCATCTCTGTTTTGGTGTATGCTGCTGCTTGTGGAATAAGTTCCCCCCCTCCATCACCACTCTCCTGGCATCCCACACCACCCTCCAGTCTACTTCCCCCGTGTCATTCTCTGAGAAGTATTCTGTGATTGTTTATTCCATATGGGCCCTGAGTACTATGTCTTTTAGGATAAATCTGTTAAGTCTCCTTTGTTTTTTGTCAGCTTTAATGTCTTGCTGTGCTTCAATTTGTACTAACACCGGTGCATGGTCTGACAGATATTTTGTTCCTATACTAATGTCTGTCATTTGGGGTATCAGATTTGCGGATACTAATATCATATCTATGCGTGAGTAGCCCATATGTACCGCTGAATAAAGTGTATATTCCCTATCCTCTCAATGGAAGAATCCTTATGGAGTCGGATCCATAACACAATTAAAATCCCCACCTATTATCACTTGACCCTCACACCAACAGCCTATTTTCTGCAGGACAGCATGGAGGAAGACATCCTGTTTGTTGTTCGGGCCGTATAGTGCAACCAGTGTGAAAAGTTGTGTCCCCAGTGTAACCTTAAGAACCAGATACCTCCCCTCTGGTTCTTTGTAGGAGAAGAGTTTCTTACATCAAAGTGTTGCTCCCAGTAAGATTGCCAGCCCCCTGGTTTTGGTCCCACATGAGGCATAGTACTGCTTTGGGTATGCTTGGTGTGCCATTATTTTCTCATCTCTAGCTAGCAAGTGTGTTTTCTGTAGGAACACTATCAAAGCTTGCAAGTCTCCTAATCGTTTTAATATGGATCAGCGTTTCATTGGTGAATTTATACCCTGCGTGTTTAATGTTCTGATATTTGTTTCAGCCATTATCCAGCATGCATTGCGCTCTAATTCGTGTCTGTCCTATGTTATTCCTTCTGTTTCTCAATGTGTGTTGAGTCCTGTCTTTATACGTTTTATGCCTTAAAAAACCGAACATAACCTCCCCAACTTCCCCCACTCGTGCTTCCCATGCACGCCAAACGTAACCGTTGTTTGGTCCATGTACCTGGACCAGAATAGCCTTTTCCAATGCCTGCCCCCCCCCAATTTCCCCCGAATGCCCTCAGTTACCTCTTAACCATAGTAATCAAAACTTGCAACTTATATCCGAGCCACCCGTGCCCCCCAAGGTGTTGTCTTACTTGTATTCACTTTCAGGAGCCTGTCAAACGTTCTTTCAAGGGTCTTCTTTATATCTCCCCCCCACCCCTTCCTTTCTGATAAGGGCGCCCCTGTCGCCACCCTTCTTTCTTGTTCATGCGAAGTGTCCGATGCTCTGGCTCTTTCCCATGAAGTGATTCAGTTGAGCCCATAGCGTCATCCATGATAATCGTCTGCCATTTCTTCCTCTTTTGTGATCTGAAATGTCTTGTCCTGATATTCAAACCAAATTCCACATGGGAAGGTCCACCTGTATCTCACTCCTCTATCCTGCAGCCAGCTGGTCACTATCCAAAGTCGTTTATGCCTCTAGAGCATAGCCTGAGCTATGGCTTGATAGAAAGTGATATATGCCCCTCTGTATTTGATCGATTCACCCCCCTCACCGACCTGATTATCTGCGCTTTCATTTGGTAGAAGTGTACTCTTGTAATGACGTCGGGGTCAGATTATTTTTCTGTTGGTAGGCATTGAATATCGTGTGTGTTCTATCCAGGATGATTAGCTCCATGACTGTGTCATTCAATACCTGTTGGAATAGCTCCTGGACATATTCTTGTAGATCTGGTTCTTAGACAGCCATTGGCATGCCTCTGAGTCTGATATTATTTCTCTGCTGACTATTTTTGCAGTCCTCTTGTCTGGCCACAACCCATTCCATCTGTTGTTCCACTGCCTCCATGCGTTTGGCCATTACTTCTTGTTCATGTCCCTGTTCACACAGTGCCGTTTCTGTTTCCTTGACCCTGTGTTCGATTGTGGATACTTGCTTTGTCGGCTCAGTAATGGATTTGCAGAGGCTTACGGAGTAGCCCTTAATTTCTTTTTTAATCTCCGCTAGCATATTTTGTAAATCTGACTGCCTCGTGGGTGGGTCTTCAGGGTCTGCTGACCAGTCTGAGTTTGTTGAAGAGTGAATTTGTGTCAAGGTTTGTGTCTGATTTTTCGCCTATTCTTCGGTTTGCATCATGGCCTTTATGTCCCCTGATATAGGGCCCTTTGTTTTGCTTGGATTCTTCGCCATCCTAATCGAAGGGTCCTCTCTATCTACACTGATCTTCCTTCGGTTCAGGCTTCTCTGTTACTTTCACTCTATCCCATCCTCTAGAGTTGTGGGCGGGAGGTTACTGTTTATTTAGACCCATCTCTGCTCTCTGGGGGCCAGGCAGACCGTGTGCTCGCCTTCCCACACTTATGTTATGCACGCCTTGAGTTCGGCATTTAGTTTTGCTTATGCTTGGAAGGAGGGCCTCTACACCAGACTTAGGTTTGGTTCATTCTTGTGGCGGTCTTGCCACCATTCCCGGGCCTCATTTATGGGGCCTCATTGCTCAGTGTCTGTTTCTGCTCTCCGGTTCTCCTCTTGGTATCTAGCGAGCTGTGGTTCAGGCTGTTTCTAGTGCGTAAAATGCTTTCAGAAAAATCCTGAATCTTAAGACCTGTCATCGGGCTGATGGCCACCATTATTCTTGATCCACATTCATATGTGCCACTTTTGCCGTATTGCGTATGGCCGGGACCACATGGAATTCCAAAACTGTGGTAACTCATCCACCGCTGCTGGGTCCATTCTCCAGTTTGTGGTTCTTGCTGCTGCTTTATGTGTATATTTTCCTAGGCTCTCTGTCACCCCCTTTGCTTTGCCTCTGCTCCCATGGGCTTGTTGCGCTCTCGACCGGAGTATCACTTGGGAGCTCCTATCTTTCGATCCTCTATACACCAGCCCTGTATTCCGCATCCAACATCTGGCCGCGTTCTGAAATTCAAGTCTGTCACTTTCCGGGATACCCGCTCTCCTTCCACCTTTCTCCCAGATACCCGTTGTCTACAGGGAAATATCTTGCACCGGCCGCAGCGTGGGCTTATTGATTTCTGCAGTGCATCTTGTCTGTGTGTTACACATGTGTGTCTTCCACTTAATGTGCGCTACCATTTAATGCCTGCCCATCACTCGTCTGGTGTTCCGTGCCCCACTGTCTCTTCAGTCACCGGATCGCTGGTTTTGCCGCTGCAGAGGGGGTTGCCTCAGTTCTTCCTTCTCCTCACAGCTCCGCCGCGTATTGTGCGACACCTTGGAGTCCTCGCGACATTCCGTCCGCCAGGTTGATTTCCTCAGAGCTACATCTCCTCCTGCTCATTACCTCCCCTCGGGTGGAATTAATCGCGATCCTCCCGCAGCATTTTGTGCAGCAGACCATCCAATTACTTTAGCTTCGTTCGGGGTCCATGCAAGGCCTTCTGGAGGGAGAGAGAGCCTCAGTAGGGGTATCAGATGTTGGAGCTCACCGGGAGACCATGCTCTTGGGTCCTTGGCTAGCCACACCCCCTTTCCAATCCTTTTTACCATCTCTTGTTCCATATAACTTTGTCGCTTGTCCTGTCATTTGTAGTTTGTGTGTATTGTTTATTTTAGCTTATTTTCTTTTTAAAATAAATATTTTTACCTTTTAAATGGTAGAATCTTTTTGTATTGTCCCTTTTTTATGTGCTTGACTTTTCTTCCCTGGTCCAACATTATGCATGTCTGGGACCAGCAGCGATGACGTTGTTGTGTGGGTAGCTACTGTCTTGCCTCCTAGGAACAAGCAGTGTGCAATTAAAACTGTCACTGACAGCTGGCAGTATATCCGTGTGAAGGAGCACCACAGCAAGAAGGAGGTTGAGGATGTGCAATGCATTTTCAGTACTAAGGTGCTGCAGAGACGGACATCAAACAGACCTTTGCAGAGCCTGAGCACCTCCACTTTGAGACAGCATCTTATCCGACTCCACTGGGATGAAGTGGAGGAACCATATAGGAAGGCACACTTCCATCATAAGGTGAAGACTCATGATCCACAGTCAACCGCCAGGTATCTCCAGGCTGAGAGCACCTCTGCCCCATCAACCTCTTCTGCCACTCCTATCTGCCATCCACTTCTGCTGCCACTGTCTCGGTTACTTCCACCAGGACCCAACTACAACCACTGCTGCCTACACCCAATCTAAAGGAGTGCAAAGTTATGTGCTGAAAATACCACAATTGGATCGTGGTTGGAGATGCCACCCTAGATGGCTGGGTGTGGGCCATTGCTGAACACCAGGCCAACTCAGTCAGGCAGTCAGAAAATCACATTCTGGACAGTTTAAAAAAGGCATGGATGTTACCCCTGCTAAAGAAACCAGGTATCTGCCCTCTTGCTGCATCTAATTACAGATCTATCAACAATATGCGGTTTCTGTTAAAGATATTGGTCAGGATTGCTTATATTCAAATATTTGAATACCTAAATCATCTTCAGATTATGAACAAGCTGCAATCAGGCTTCAGACAACACCATCGGGACAGAAACAGCACTTCTCGATTTGAAGACTAAACTGCTTGCTACTAAGGATAAGGGTCAAACATCCCACCTTATGATCCTGGATCTCTCTGCAGCCTTTGACCTGGTGAATCATTCGATACTGACCACCAGGTTGAGGGAAGTGGCTAACTTCTCTAATGATGCTGCCCAATGGGTAGAGTCTTTCTTAAGTAATAGAAAATGCAGAATTGAATGGAGATGAAAAGGCCAAACCGTTTACTTTATTATACGGTGTACCTCAAGGAGCTTGTGTCTCCCTGTCACTGTATAATCTCTTCATGGTCCCATTCTTTGACATGTTGGAAATAAATGGTATCACATTTACAAATTATGGTGATGACACCCAATGTGTCATCTCACTCACTGGAATACACAAGGAGGATGAGCACAAAGTAAAAACAGTTTACGATATCATCCAAACCTGGATGATTCAAAATGGGATGGCTCTTAACAAAGACAAAACCGAACTCATGGTGGTTGGCTCATCTAAGAAAATTCAGAAGTTAGGCCTCCTGTACAAATGTTTCTCCATTGCAGAATGTAAAATTGAGGTTCAGAGTAAAGCAAAAACTCTGTGCATTATTCTGGACCAGAATTTGAATATGAGGGCACATATTAGTGGGTTGGTCTCCGCATCCACCTACTACATTAAACTACTTGTGTTACTTTAGCCTTTTATCTCACAAAAAACGCAGAGACAATCGCACAAGCCATATTTGGTTTCAAAATTGACTACTGTTGCAGCTTGCTTATTGGCAGCTCACAAACAGATTGTGGCCGCCTCCAGGTGATACAGAACAGTGCGGTCAGGGTGGTAACAGGACTCAAATGGAGTGGCCATGTGTCGGACGCAAGGTAAAGGCTGCATTGGCTTCCGGTGAGAGCCACAAGCCAGTTTCGGCTACTTTTGATTACCCAGAAATGTTGCGTGGAATCATGCCTTCCTATTTAAAGGATTGGCTGCTCGAGAGCCTTAATATCGAACAATACTAATCAATTAATGACCCCTCATTGCAATTCTAACAAAGCCCTCCTGGGATTCTTTGCTAATGCAGCCGCAAGAGCCTGGAATGCGCTCCCAGCTATTCTTAGAGACATGAAGTCAGTCAAACTCTTTAAAAAGAAACTAAAAACACTTTTATTCTACTAGATTTGTGCCCCTGTTGAGGCCGCCATTGAAGTAATCTGAATACAGTCTGCTCCCTTAGTTTTGGGTGCTGTTTGTGTTGTTTTTGTCGGTGCCCTTAAGCCCTCGGGTCATTGGTGCATGGTATAAATTCATATACTATACAATACAATACAACTGCTGCCACTAGGCATTTCTTTTTTTTCTTCATTTAAGTGGCAATTTCCCCCCCATTTTTGGGAAACAATAACCCCAAAACACCCACAAAAAAATAAATTCCCAAAAATAAATGTTCCCTTTTTTAATACCCCTTGTTATATGTGTCATTCCTAATGTTTTTCCATTGCAGGTTCCAGCCTCCTCCTTTGCGCTCCACCAAAACTGCCTTTTTCAGGGCTAACATTTCAGTTATAAAAATAGACAATAAAAACTACAGAATTTGTAAATGTATCAATAACCTTTATGTGGTCCATTTTATACATTATGTGTAACATTTATTGTGTGTTTTTCATTATAGCTGTGGATATGATAAATACCATGCAGTGTACCTGCGGCTATAATAAAAAATAAAAATGGGGGGCATTATTCTTTCCACGCACATCAAAGACTCTATTCTGCCCTCCCTCCACCACCCCACACTCAAAAAAGTGCTGTCCTCCTCCCCATGATGCCCATTACCCACCCTGCCTGAGCACAGTCTATTTTTCTGTGATGACATTTGAATTTGCCTATTCCGCGTGCTTACAGCTGTGGGTTTTTAGTTTTTTTGTTACAGAATAGCCGCGACTATACAGGTAAGTTATAAGTGTGCAATTTTATCCAATCACAATAGTCGTTTGAAGTTATTATTTCATTGGTTGCTCCAAGCTACATATTTTGGATGCTGGTATTTCTTTTGCATACTACTGGGAAAGGAACTGTGTCTTTAGCAGTTGTAGGGTTTGAAGACTTCATACAGACTGTTGTTGGAGGTCATTTGAGGTATATAATATTTTGGGAGAAAGGTGAAGAAATGGAGCAGAGTTGAGAGCCTGTATCTGATCATTCATTTACTGATGTGTCAGGTGATGCTTCTCCTTCATCAGATAATTATGTGGGAATATTTTTTGTGAAACTGAGACAAAGACCCTCATAATGAGTAAGCCGGTCCAGAAAAGGTGCCGGTAATGTTTTTACCGGCACCTTTTCGGGAACCGGCTCACCTGCCAGTAGTTCAGGCCCCTACCGGCAGGTAATTCACTGAAGCACTGGTAGCGTTACTAACGGTGCCAGTGCTTCAGTGTTTGCATTCCCATGGACTCGTATGGGACTCCACTGGAATGGGAACTTACCGTTCTGCCGCCGCCTGCAATATGCGGGTATTACCAGGTTATCGGGTGGTGGAAATGGTAAACTGAGGTTGCCGGTAGGCTGCCAGTACTACCGGCGGCCTGTCGGTTACCTCATAATATGTGGCCCCATTGATGTTGAGGTCATTGGGACAGTATAGGTGAAGCATTGGCTAAGTACCTGTTTCTGGTATCACCGCAGAACCCTGGAGGGAGATTTTGAAAGAATAGCTAGCTGTATGGGTTGTGGACCAATATTTATGGGTGGGAGTTTGGGTTATTTATGTTTGGTAAAAGAAAATTAATATAACATCTGAAGGAATATCACAGAGATACATTGGAAGTTTATTGTTATACTTCTAAATGATGTTGTAAGGAATTACCGAAGTAGACACATTGTCAGAGTAAAAAAACATGTTTTTGTCCAGTTTTAAGTTTATGTTCCATCCTTAATGTTCTTTCCTTCCAAGTTCCTCTTTCCATGCCCCAAAACGGTCCTTTTAAGGGCCACCCTCTAAGTTAAAAAAAAATAGATATTTCACAACACAAACTGTTTAAATGGATGAATAATTGTTTTATCATCCATTTAATACAGTTTATGTGATTAAACTGCCATATATGCAATATCTTTCTATAAACACTGCTACAATTAATGTCTAGGGGCCCTGTGAGCCTATTTCATAGCATCTTGTAACCGTGGTTATGAAATGATGTTTAAAAACATATATTTATATATGTGTGTGATAGGTAGTCCTTGAAAGTTCTATTTTGAGATATATTAAGTGTAGTATTTGTGCAAAGTTAGAGTAACAGTTTAATGACTTTCTCTTCTTTGTCAACAAATATAACTCTAAACAATTTGTAAACGTTAAATAAATATGCAAAGTTTTTTATAAAAATATTTATTTGGGGGAAAGTAGGTGCAGGTATTTTTTTCGTTTAGTATTTTCACATATGTTTTCTTCATTGGCCCAATTGTCTGCATTAGTACTATCTATTTTTCTTTTTAGAACTCTTATGTCCTTTTTCACTGATTATATATAACTTTGAAGATCAAAATGTCTTTATTTCGTTTAATGTATTCATGATAGCATTTTTAGGGAAATCATAAGGTGGCTGCTGCTGAATCATTCTTCTTACTTGAATCACTTCATCTGTTAATAAATATTTAGAACATATTTTAAAACAATTAAAAACATCATTGACTTCAAAGTGCTTTTGCTAGTAGCACAGACATTTCAAAACAATAAGTGTAAATACCTCACTAATACAATTCACTTGAAATACTATCTTCTTTACCATCCTAAGGCATACTTTTTTTAAAAAATGTATTTATCCTGCCATAGCCAACATTTGACTTTAAACACTTACAAAGACAATACATACAATCAGAATGAAACTCAGACTTTACAAATAACATACATACTCCACTTCCTACATTATTAACCGAACAAATCAACAATCACAAATCTATACTTAAAAAAAAAAAACTGAAACAGGAGAAATGAAAAAAGAAGCATCAAAGGCAACTTATTTCTGAAACACTAAAACTCTTTAGTCTCCTCAAGACTTCATTCTGAAAGAATTACTTCATTAAACACACCACTAGAAAAGCAAAAGTAGAAAACACAGATTCCTCCCACCGTAGCTTCAATTAGTCTATGCTTCCTTCTCTCCACTTTTGAACTCATTCACTGATCAAATTAAGTTCCTTTAGAGCTCTAACAAGTTCCATGGAGAGAGCCGACTCTTGACATGAGGATAATCTGCCCCAGAATTCGTTGGTATTTAACCATGAGGCATGATGGACAAACCTACCAAATCCCCTTGTCCTCATACTCAAAGCACATGGGCAATTTGATAGTAGGTGTTTGGATGTCTGATTATCACTATTATCGCACTTGTCACACCTCGGAAGTATTTTCCCTTCACTATCTCTAGTTGCCAGAATCTCTAGAGTCGGGAGTAGATTTAGACGGAATCTTAAAATAGCTAATCCCAGACGCAAATCCGATGACTAAGGCATACCTAAAAGGCATACCTAAAATTACAATCATCTGTATCACTAATCTTTCTAAGTTAGAGAAACATAAAGAATAAATTCACACAATCCAGAATATACTGCACTTTTTTCAGGCTGCTGCTCTTCATCATCCTCCTTAAGTATTTCCTCCACTGGTGGATAATTGTCATCAAGCCACTCCTGGTAATTCTCCATTCTGAAGTAACAGAAAAAGGTTTCTGTCACCTCACTTGTCAGAATTTATAATTATGATTGGTTATTTATAACACGCTTAATACCGAAGAGGTTTCTAAGCGTGGACACGGCATTTGGACCTGTGTTGCTCTGCGTCGTCTTGCTTCCACTGAGCTATACTACCTGTGCAGAATGAACAAAGGAAATACATTACCTAATCAAAAAAGAAGGTGGAATTCTCTGCATTTACTTTCTGATTGGGACTTTATTGTTTTTATAGTCGGCAGCTGCCAATAGGGCGTCAAGTAGCTCAGCTGCTCTTCAGCTATTAAACCTACAAGACAATGGGCTTCATTACAAGGTTGCCAGTCCGGTAACAACGGTACCGGTAAGCTTGGCAGTACCATTGTTACTGAACCGGCAAACTACGAGGTCTGCTTGCGGATGCCTGTCAGCCCGGGAGGTGTGATCTGCCGGGCAGAACGGCACCCGCGAGCAGGCCTACATGGTAGCACCGGCACAGTTACAATTGTCCTATGGGACTCAAATGGGAATGGGGAGTCATTTTTACCAGCACCCGACAAAGGGGAATTACCGGGTCTGCCGGGGCTGCAATGCCCTGGTACATCCCCATTGCTGGGTGCCTGTAAAAAAGTGACTCGGCACGTCTACTGCCAACCTTATAATGATCCCAATGTGATTTTTTGAGTGAAGTTTCTATGTACCTATTAAAGTGGAGGTTCTATTGTCTCATAATCTTTAGTGTTTTTCTACACCAAACCAGGTGCGAGATATTTGTAAGAAATATAAAAAAGGCTGTGCCCCTTCACTGTGTATTTACATTCACACACACACATTTAATGTTTGCTTGCTAGAATATTGTGTATACCCACAGCTACAAAGGGGTTGTTACTCATGGATACAATCCACCCAATGAAATGTTGTGCCCTCTCAGAGGCAATGACAGTCATGGTTATAACTGCTGTGATAGCCACGTGTATTAAGTCACACATTTCTTTGCAATAAACATATTATTTTGTGGATGTTAGGCCACATCATTTTACATGTCTTTCTGATTCCATGCCCTCACCTCTACCCTTGTGTCATTTGAACTTTGAAACCATGGCAATATTTGTTTTTGAGTATGTAATAAATGTACTGGTACCCGCGGCTACAAGACGGTGTTCCTAGTCACGGGTAGAATGATATCTGAACAATGTCTATGGGCCTGTGAGCCTATTCCAAAGCATCTCATAGCCACGGTTATAAAGTGATGGTTAAAACAAAAAGTGTATGTTTACATATGTATGCATAAGTATGTAATGGGTAGTCCTTAAAACTTTTGGGGTCCACCAAGTGTAGTATTTCAGCACATTTAGAGTCATGCTTTGATCTCATCAACAATCAGAGCATTTCCTTTTTCAGTTAGGTGTACTCCATCATGTCTATACAGGTTAGACATGTAGAACTGGATGTTGTTGTCCTATATCCATAACTGCTTTTGGTCTCTGATGAAAGCTGAAACTACCTTAATAAGATTGCTCAGGATTTCTCAATTTTAGAGTTAAATCTGGTGGTCCACTTCCATTTTTGCCTCAGAGCTAGATTGGAAAAGATGAAGGCTGTGCAAGGAAAAAGGTCCATCAAAAATATTGTTTCATCATCAAAGCAAGAGACATGCCTTGTACATTACCCAAATCATTACCACCACAATGACTGAGTATTATATCTGGCTGCCTTGTGCTTCTCAGAATCAACAATTTGGAGAAATCTGGGACCAGCGCATTCCGACTCTAAAATCAGTCAAATCCAGATCCAGGCAAATGTGCAGTTTCTCACCAAAAATCAGTAACCAAAAGATCCAACTGTCTCCAATAGGCCAACCCGTTTGTAATCAAGCCATGTTGTTTGCAGTTCTTCTATGTCTTTCCCAAAATGCTCACTTGTTTTAAAATTAAGTATTACTAAGAGAGGGGCATGGATGATAACTGTGTTTTGGTATTTACAAATGGTTGCTGTTATTGTTGAAATTGTGCACAGTGATAGGTTGCAATGAAAATACGTAAGACATGTTAGTAGCTTTTTTACGACAGTCCTCTTTTTGTTGCATTTATTTTTTTTAAGTATCATAGGCACCATTTTGAATAATGTTGCCATTCTTTTTTTTTAAAACTCTTTATTTCTCACTTTTCAACAAATCATCAAACATACAAAAACCGATATACAGGTTTTCGATTATTATCAATTCTAGTATTTTAAAACAAAGTCGCATAATATATCCAACAGAATTTAACAAATCACCCAACAACTACCACCTAATTCTAGAGTATAACCATAAGCATGACACCACACCACACATAAGACAAAAATATAACCGGACGAAAGACAGAACAAATACACACCCCCAACCTAGGCCCCCTTCCCCCATACAATATTTTTACATTTCACACTCAACACTCCAATATGCACACTGCACATCCATGAGCCATAGAGTTCATTCAAAGGTCCCCACAATTCCTCATACATTGCCTCCTTATGCTGCCTACAAAACATACTTTTTTAATATTTTGAAAGAATCTGCACATCCATGAGCAATCATTCAACAAGTGGCCTTTTCCTTGTTTTCCACACAGTATCTGTTTAGTCGCCACCAATAAGGCTCTGTTGATCTAATACAATGTTACACAGTCAATATTTCATCCACTTCTTGGTGACTGTAAAATCACTGCCAAAGGATTTTGCAGGAATGTAATGTTCCAGATTGTGCTGTTTCTGTCCAATACATCCTTCCAATAGTTCATCACCCTTTCACAATCCCCTAACATGTGTAACAGAGTACCTTTCTCTTTCTGACAACCCCAGCAGCATTCACTATCAACCATCCCCAAAACACTCATACGCACAGGATTCCAATAAACCCGTGCCAAAAACCTTTGATGAATGTAACGTAGGTTCAAATCAATCTTTGCCTTAACTGGAACTTTCCAAAGAGTCTCCCATTCCTTTACTGGAATATCCCGGCCCAACTCTTCAGACCAGGCCAGTTGTAGCTTCTCCCATGAGACCAACAAATGACTCTCTAATTGCATAAGTCTTATAAAATGTGACACTTTCTTCAACATCTTAGTAAATAGATTACAAATTTCAGGTTTCTGCATGAGCGGTGCGTCCAACAACTGCTACCTTTCAGAAATCAAGATCTCCAAAACTCTATATCTTCCCAGTTCCCTACTATTTAGCCCATATTTCTCCATCGGGTCCTCAAAGGAAACCACTCCCCCATCACTCCAGACGTCCCCAATTGCCAAAATACCTTTATTAATCCAACTCCTCCAATACAACATCTTATTATCCACTTGTAATCCTGGGTTATGTCAAAGCGACGCATCCTTGTACATAAAACAGCCCTTGCCCACTACTCAATCAATGAAGTAAATGCATCTTTAGTGACAACAATAGGCTTCAGGTTCAAAATCTATTTAGGTAATTTTCGATTTGCACCCACCATGGTGTCAGACACCGTCCTTCATCAGAATAATGAATACATTTATTAAATAAAAATCCTTTACAATAGTTCTCAAGTATAGGATATCCAAATCTTCCTTCTTGAACACTTCGAACTATAATATATCGAGGTATCCTAGCCCTTTCCCCACACCCCATAACAATTCTTGAAATATCTTGTCTATACGCCCAAGGACCTTCTTTGTAAACCGTAATGGAAGTGATTGTATAATATATAACACTTTTGGTAACAGCATCATTTTAATTGCATCAATTTTCGCCCAGATATTCAAAGTAATACATTCCCATTTTCTAACATCCCTTTGAAGAACTTCAATTATATGATCCACATTATATTCAACAATTCTCCTGACATCTCGAACAAGATAGACCCCGAAGTATTTCACACATACATTTCCCACTTACAATTCCAATCCAACAACTGTTTACGGGCCGGGCTGTTTCTAACAGGAAATACCACTGTTTTCCCCCAGTTGATTATAGCCTGACAACATTCCCACCTCATCAATCATACTTTTCAAGAGAGGGCTTCCTTCTTCTGGGTTATTCAAAATAATCATCGTCTGCATAAACCAATACTTTAACTTCTCCACCTCCCACACATAAACCTCTAATGCGCTCATTCTGCCGAATATATGCTAACAAGGGTTCTAGCGCCAAATTAGAAAGAAATGGAGGTAATGGGCAGCCTTGCCTTGTACCTCTATGTTAATGAATTGATTCCGAAAATCCATAATTTGCCTATACTCTAGCAGTTCTATCTGATTGCAGTGACTTTTGCCATTCTTGTTGTAGAACCCACACTGCAGATACTGTGCTTGGCTGATATAATTGTATCTTTTGCATAGGTAGGAAGTGAGTGACAGTAATTACTTACATGCTAGAATGTTCATTTTCATTTGGTTTCTAGGCTACTGAAAGTTACACATTTTATTTTTAATGAAGGGCTTACTGGTCAATTTCTGTATTTTGCAGAGAGATTTTCAGCAGCAGTCTGAGCAGGCATGTAGCCTTCTCTGCCTATGCCCAAGACTATGGAACCTCCTCCCCGTCAGCATCAGACTTGCTTCGACAATTAAGAAAATAACTCAAGATCCACCCCTTCAAGGAGTCTCTCCTCCTCAACACCCAGACCATCACATCATCTGACTTGCTAGATGCCGTCCACCTCTCTCCTCCCCGCCACCCTGTACAGCTTTACCCCTCTTCTGTGTCCCTCTGTATCATAACCCCACTGCATATGTTCTGTTGTTACCTCAGAAAAGCACTCCATTATGCATTTATACTGTTGTATTCCTCTGTAAAGTGCTCCATTGCTTCTCAAAGCTAGACCGCACTCAATAAATACCATAATAATAATAATTATAATAATGGTGCTGAGGTATAAAAGTAGTTTATTTTAACCTTGTGCATTTAGATTTTGTGCTGTGCTCTATGAATATCTTTTGTGAAGCGGTTGATTTGAGTTAATTGTGAAAAATCTATGTTATGCTATATTTATCTATAAAAGCAAACAGATTTCATATATATCTTCTTTGTTATGCTGTACCTCATTGTTTATACTACGTTCTCAATGTTGGTTCAGTGAGTTGTTTCTTCTTCCTTGCTTTAATTTGTAGAATAATAGTGGTAGTTCTGCATACGCAAAACTGTGTGGCACCATTTCCTTTTGGAGTTGAAAATAGTTGCTGGTGTTGTTTGTTAAGAAAAAACAGATTTTCGTTTTGAGAAGCAGGTTAAATATTGATATATATGCTACCGAAAGATTAATTGTGCTAGGTGCAATTTAAATCTTTAAATGACTATAGAGCAGTAGAAATGTACTTTTTGAAAAGTTTTTGGTGATTAGTTTTTGTGTTTTAAAGAGATTGCTTGAGTGGCAATTGGAACAACTAATTAGTCATGTTAATGGTATTAAGGTTTGATAATTAGTTTATCTTGAAATTTGAGTCTTTTTTGGTGAAGGAAAGGATTTTATTTCACTGTGCAGATTCAATTTCATCCTTTTTGGGGCATCCTTTTGTTTTTCACACTGCAAACTAACACATACATCTAACTAGAAATGTCTGAAAAATATGGTAATGGAAATGTAGTTTTCCTTTCCCAATAAAATTAACATGTAAAATGCTCACTTATTAATGGTCTTTAGATGTTTTCAGATTTGAAGTAGCCCAGGTGCACTCAGGCTTTCTGTAGTATGCATATCAATGTAGGACTTGCTCTAAATTAAACTTAACAAGCCTGTTCGATCTGGATTCGAAGTATAACTTTATTGTGAGGCTGGACTAATTAGAAAGATGTAGGTTTTGAAAGGCTACACATATTTATCAGAGGAGAAATATTTGTTAGGAGATACAAGTTTTCTAAAAATGTTGTTTTCACTAGGAGAAAAAAGGCATCTTGTGGTATGAGGTTAACTTGTTGGGTAGGGTTTAGGTTTGCAACAGCTCGGATGCCATTCAGAAGCATGCTGCAGAAACCTTGAGTATGCCAAGGACACACTCAGGAATCACACACAAATATACAAATGTCCGCAGAGCAGTCCTTTATAGGGTTTTTATGTGGGTTGAAATCATTGGGATAAGGAAAACTACATTTGCTTGAGACCATAGTTTTGAAAGAATTCAGGTTGCAGGTATAGCCTCGTGTATAGGTTGAATCTATGCTCCAGTATGTACTACAATGATGAAAGAGGTGCACCCAAAAAATGTCTTTTGCATGAGGAATAAAATGCCATTTTCTAAATCTATACAGGGTAGTGGTTTACTGGGTAAGACGCAACTCAAATTTGCAAATGTACACAGAGCAGTGTTGTTTGGGCATTTACCTATGTGAAAGATTCTTTGTTCAAACCATTACTTTATCATGTGGCTGAAGTGTTGCAAAAAATGAGGTTTTAAAAAGAAGGGTCATATTGAAACGGTGAAATTGTTTCTTAAGAAATACAGGCTTTCAAGTACAATTCTGTTGACTAGGAGTAAGAAAGCAAGTTATAGACCTGTATGTGGTAGATCAGATTTAAGCTTGGAAAAGCACACCCTACATTGAGATGTATGCTGCTGCAGAATGCCTGAGTGTGCCAGGGCCATTCACAATCTTTAAGTACCCACAAAGTAATACACTTAGCACACATTGGGGGTCATTCTGAGCTAGGAGGTAAGGGAAAAACCATGCCGGTAATGATTTACCGGCATCGTTTACCACTACAGGCTATTCTGACCTCTCAGACAGCTAATTACGGCACCGTAAACTACAATGCTGTAATTATCGGTCTTGGGTCGCGTGCGCTCCCCACCATGCCGAAATTAGCGGCATGGCGTAAACCGGAGCTGATCACAATTAAGGAGCACACGTAAATAACGGCCTCCTTAAGCCCGTAAAGTACCTTACTGGCATGGAGTGCATACAGGCATCTCAGAGAAGGAGTAAAGAACCCTGAGCAGTGGTTCCCAGAGCCACAGGTGCACACAATCAGCACAGGTTGAGGCGATGGAGTCTGCCACAGCAGAAAAGGAACACACCCACACACCACACCCCCTCCCACACCAAGATGATACCAATAGTGCCAGCAAGGGCACAACCACAATAACTACACCTACAACACCAGGCCCCCCCCATTGAGGAGACGCAGGGGGAGGAAGAGGGGAAGACAGGCCCAGCATGCAGCACCAGTGCAGCTTTCATCACCACCCCAGCAGCCCCCATTCCCACGCAGCATGTCCGGTCCCTCAAGGAAACCCCTGAGCAGATACACACCCCCTACCAGCTTGACTGTGACACCATCACCACCATAATTGGGCCGAGAAATAACGAGATAAGCGAGCAGCATACAAATACACACTGCCATCCTGGCACAACTGAAGGTGTTGCCTGTGCCCCACACCCATGCCACAGGCACCTACCAGCACACAGTGGGGCCCATGCATGGCATGTCACAACTGTCCATTACACGGACACATAAACAAGTGCTGGTTCACCTCCCCAAGCACACACTGGCCTACAAATCCCTAACATGGACTACCCAGGAGATATACAACACTAAAGTTGGCCCCCATTCATTGGCAGGCATGTCAAATGACATGGGTGGCCCTGACAGAACCCACGTGTCGTAGGTGGACCAGCATGGCATGCAGGTGGCGGATAGCAACTGCAAGCAATACCACTCCCCCTACGTGCAAATGGAATGCAACTCTACCAAGAACATCACACATGGGTGGGCCCGACATCAAGGAACAACTCATGACTCAATGGGCCAGCTGATCACCATGCTACCGTGCTGCATGGGGCGACATGCAGGATGACGTGCCTGGCTGCCTGGTGAGTCGTCTGACTGTGTCATGCCAGTGCATTGGTGCCATGAGGTGGGTGCCTGCTTGAACAAACTGGGTCGAAATGATGAAGCCAGTGCACGATGTTCACCCCACCAACCACCCTGCCACAAAACCAGTGCAATGGCACATCAGTACAGATTCCCACATCGATGGAGTAAGGCACACATAAAACACAACATTTCCAACATCTGACAAGGCCAAATCCCACAACACATGCACCACTCATTGGCGGCCACCCCAACCGTAAGGGCATATAGGAAGACACACTGCATATGCACAATGTGGCTGCCCCCAGCATGGCACCACACTGGAGACTCATCCCTGGGAGTGGATTGAACTGAGGGCAGCAGGGATACCACACCACGTCACCGGTTTGGCACACCCATAGGAGTGGTGGAATTCACCATAGTATGGATCAGAGCAGTATGAAGATTACGAGCCACTGACTACATCCAATACACCCAACTACAGATTCACACAGTGCACAGCTCTACATGGATATAACATCAGGACTGCTGCATGCATCAACGAAGCATGTACCACGAGATGTCCGTGCCATTGTTCATGGACCATCTTGTAGACGCACCCCCCTACAGCATTTCATTGAACTGGACACATAATGTGGCCATGAATGGCCGGAATGAATCCATGGACATGTGCGTATGGCCATCAGTTACACGCTGCCATGTCAGCCAAGTTCAGTTCTCCACCGTGACAGTTCAAACACTTACCTCAATTGGCTAGACATGCAGGTGTTGGTGGCTGTCCCTTGACACCATGGTACATGACTCCTGTCAGTAACCCACAGAACAGGCCCAGGGAGCACTTAAACACTGGCCATACCTGTGCTTGTGTGGAGATGAATCAGTCACCTGGCTTGCGTAAGGCACATATGAGTTGGCGAAGCTGGACTGGTGGTGGACCCTTCTACTGCTATGTGGTGTCCAAGATCCCCATGTCATGTGTAAAGCTGAACAAATAGTGCATCCCTTGGATTGCGTCTCTGTCCCCTGACATGGGACTGCTAGCAGCACATGAAGATGGAGTGAAGGAGGAGGAGGAAGATGGCATCATGGATGCGGTGCACTTGAGGGACATGTCGTGTGCCAAACAATGATTGGACAAAATAACCAGAACACAAGTCAGCAGAGGGTGGCATTACATGGGCACACAGGGCACTGGGTGTGTGTATACTTGTAGACCATGCACTGTCTGACATCATAATACACATGCTCAATGAGGAATGTCCACAACGGTTAAACTTTGCAACACCAATAGTGTATTGAAAATAAAGGAGGAGTGTGAACATTCCCTCCAGCCACCCCCTCCCCCCAACTCCACAACAAACCCTTACCCCCACTCCCCAGCCCCCCAACTCCACAACAAACCCTCACCTACGACCCCCTAACCCGCAACTCCACAACAAACCCTCACCCCCACTCCCCTCCCCCCCAACTCAACAACAGTAGTCCCATGTAGTACGTGAAGGCCACATGTGGCAGCATTGACTATTGATTCTTGCTCCCGGGGCCCGTCTTGGTGGGCTTGCTGGAGTGGCCCCACTGGATGAGGGCGTTTCCTCCTGCTGATACTGCGGATTTGATTGAGCGGCCTCAAGGGCATTGGCTATGCGTCCTAGGATGTGACACAAACGGTTTGTGCTATGATATGATATATGATATGATATGATATGGTATTTGTAACGCGCCTATACACAAGTGTTTCAAGGCGCGACGAGGCAGGGAGGGAGGGAAACAAGGGGAAGACAGACAAACGATCCTACTAGGCCAGGTGTCATTCAGATCGCGCAAGTGCAGAGGTAAGGGGAAAAGGAGAAAGTGCAAGGAGAAGAGGTGGGGGGGAAGTGCAGTACAAGGTAAGTAGCGTAATAAAATAATAAATAATAAATAATAAATAATAAATAAAAAGGGCCCGCTGGTGGCAAGTGCGAGGTAAGTGCAGAGCAAGTGCTGGGAAGGGGGGCTGTAGGGATACAGTGACAGTCCCACAGTGCAGGGGGAGCCAGGGAGGCAGTGCAAGTGGAGAGTGGCTGGGCCCTGGACCGAGGTCGCTGAGAGTGGCCCAGATGCAGGTTTAGTGCAGAATTCAGTGGGGAGTTAAGCAGGTTTAGCAGGGGAGAGGGAGAGAGAAGGCAGAAGCGAAGAGGAAGGTTTTGAGGTACTTCCGGAACCGGAGATGGTTCTCCTCAAGTTTCAGGGAGGCAGGAAGGCTGTTCCAGAGGGAGGCCCCTGCTGCAGAGAGAGATCTACCCCCAGCTCGTTGCTTCGAGAAGCGGCTGACCATGAGGGAGTTGGAGACGGATGAGCGAAGGGCTCGTGAAGGAAGATATTTAGGAAGAGAGAGTTGAAGGTATTTAGGCCCCAGGCCCCAGAAGGCCTTGTGGACAATGCAGAGGGTTTTGAACTTAATCCTCGCAGCCACTGGGAGCCAGTGAAGAGATTTCAGTCCTGGAGAGATACGGTCCCTGGGCTTGAGGCCAAGGACAAGTCTCGCAGTTCTGTTCTGGATAAGTTGCAGAGGGTGGAGAGTGGAGGCAGGCAGATTAAGATAGAGGCTGTTACAATAGTCCAGCCTAGAGAGAACCAGGGCTCGGGAGACAGTGAGCTTCTGGGGGAAGGAGAGGAAGGGAAGAATACCTCTGAGGAGGTGCAGCTGGTAGTGTGACTTCTTAGAGACGTCAGATATATGAGGAGAGAAGGAGAGTGTGGAGTCGAAGATGACCCCGAGGTTTTTAGCCTTGCAGGTAGGGGCGGGAAGGGGGCCAAGGGAGGCCGGCCAGAGAGCTGCAGGGAAGGAGGGAGTGGGTGTGCCGATGAGTAGAATCTCAGTCTTACTGGCGTTAAGGCAGAGGTCATTGGCGGCACACCATTCCTGGATAGCAGACAGACAGTCGGAGATGAGGGAAGGAGAGGAGGAGGCCGAGGGTAGCCTGAAAATGAGCTGGGTATCGTCCGCATAGCACTGGAAGTGGGGGCAGAGAGCGGCGATGCGGTGGGCAAGGAGTGCCAGATATTGGTTGAAAAGCCAGGGAGAGAGGATGGATCCCTGGGGGACACCACAGGTGGAGAAAAAGATGTCAGAGAGGAAGGAGCCCATTTGGACCTGGGAGGGTCGACCGGAAAGGAAAGAGGTCAGCCATGCCAGAGCCTGACCAGTGATACCCAGGTTATCACGGAGACGGTTGAGCAGGATGGCATGGTTGACAGTGTCAAAGGCAGAGGAGAGATCGAGCAGAATGAGAACGCAGGGAGTGTTGGAATCGAGGTTCAGGAGCAGGTCCTCACGGATGTTCAGGAGAGCAGTTTCCGTGCTTCTGGCCGCTCTGAAGCCGGATTGATGGTCATGAAGATTACCAACAGATTCAGCATGGAGGTTAAGCTGGGAGATGGCCAGTTTCTCCAGGAGTTTGCCCAGGAAGGGAGTAATGGAGATTGGGCGATAGTTGGCCGGGCAGGAGGGGTCGGAAGAGGGTTTCTTGAGGAGGGGGTGCACAAGGGAGTGCTTGAGGGGGGATGGGAAGACTCCAGAGGCGAATGAGTGGTTGCAAAAGTCAGCCAGGGCAGGAGCCAGGGAGTCGATGTGGTCCTTGATGGTTTTGGAGGAACAGGGGTGAACCTGTTTAGACAAGGCTTTCATAGATCGGACTTGTCTGGAAACCTCATCAGCAGAAAAAGGTGGAAAAGCAGAGAAGGAGGGCGGAGGGGCGGCTGCAAGAGAGCAAGAGGAAGAGCCGGGAAGAGAGGGAGGGAGGAGAGCGGAGGAGAGCGAGGACAGGATGTCCTGAGTTTTTGAGATGAAGTGCGAGGCCAGTGCAGTGCAGAGGGCCTGGGAGGGGACAGGAGAGGTAGAGACTGCAGCAGGGTTGGCCAGCTCCTTGCAGATTTTAAAGAGTTCGGCCGAGTTGTTAGATGCCTCAGAGATGCGGGCTTGGATAAGGGCTCTCTTCTTGGTGAGAACGGAGAGCCGGCATTGCCTTTGGAGCAGGCGGCAGGCCAGTTTGTCAGAGGATGAACATGAAGCACGCCATTTCCTCTCTGCCACCCTGCAGTTGCGTTTTAGGGTGACGAGATCCGAGTCATACCAGGAGTTACATTTGGCTTTGGGCTTCAGGCGGATTCTCATGACGGGGGCAAGGATATCGAGAGTATCAGATATAGAGGAATAGAGCATGGAGAGGGCTGTGTCAGGGTGGGAGTCAGCCGGGGGGGGAGGAGGGGGCGAGAAGGTAGCAGCGAAGGCCTCAACTGACACGCGCTTCATGGGCCGGATGACCGAGAAGGTGGGTGGCAGTGAAGAAGGTGGCTTTGCCTGTGGGGTAGGGAGGGAGAGGTGGGAGGATAGGAGAAAGTGATCGCTCCAGGAGAGAGGAGTGGAGAGAGGGAGGGAGAGGGGAAGGTCAGAAGAGATCAGAGCATCAAGAGTGTGCCCTGCAGAGTGAGTAGGCCCAGACGGGAGAATAGAGAGTGAGAGAGAGTTGCAGAGTTCGCGAAAGAGACCAGTGAGGGGACAGGAGGCATCGAGGTGGATGTTGAAGTCACCGAGAAAGAGGAGTTGGGTGGTTGAGGACAGGAGTGAGGAGGAGAGGTCAGCCCACTCAGAGAGGAAGGAGGAAATTTGACCAGGTGGCCGATAGATAGTAGCCACGGTAAGGGAATGGCTAGGAGAGAGAGAGAGTCGGCAGACAAGATATTCAAAAGAGGAGTAGGTCTGCGTAGGAGTGACAGTGGCAGGAATCCACTCAGGGAAGATAAGGGCAACACCACCCCCTGAGCGGTTGGGCCGGGGCACGGAGAGGATCTTGTAGCCGTCAGGTAGGAGTGTGTCGAAGCTGGTGGCAGAGCTGGCAGTGAACCAAGTCTCAGTGAGACCGAGGACGTCGAGGTCCAGTTCCTCAAGAAGGCGACAGATATCAGAGGAGTGCTTGATGGCAGAGCGAGAATTTAGAGTGGCAATGTGGAGAAGGTTGCCTCCCTTGAAAAACTTCCGGGGAGGGGTACAGATCAGAGGTACGCCCTGCGGAGGTGTTAGAGAAGGAGTTGAAGAGGGAGCAAGAGAAGGGGCAGGGAGGGAGGGGAGAGGCAAGGTAGCCGAGGACAGAGGAGGGGGGACAGCGGGAGCGGAGAGGAAGTTGATGAGGCATGGGAAGCGTCTATCAAAGAGGTGAAGGTTGGCCTGAGGGCCTTGGACCAAGACGGTCCCGTTAGCATAGACATTAATGATGGCTTTAGAGGAGTGGAAAGGGGCCAAGAGGACATCCCAACGGGTGCCACCATTAATGGGAGAGGTGGAGAAAGGAGAGAGCACAGCGACCATGTGAGGGGTCCATAGGTCAGGTGAAGGCACGAAAAAGAGAATGTCAGTGAGAGTTTCCTTGGAGCAGGCGCTCGTGTAGGTGTCAGCGATAGGGAGGCCTGGGTTGGAGACCAGGATGTCCTTTTTAAACTTTTTCCTACCGGATTTAGTGAGGAGAGCAGGATAGTCAATGGAGAAGCAGTTAGAGTAGATAGGCGAGATAGAGAGCACCATGTAGTAGGAGGGGAGGCGGACGCCACGAGTATGCAGACAGGAAGTGAGTGGAGGGCACTAGTTTACCACAATGCAGAGCAAACAGTAATGTGTAGTAGGTCAGGGCCACCTAAGTTTGAGAATCCTGCGAGGGGAGAAAAACACCCTAGTTTAACACAATGCAGAGCAAACAGTAATGCGTAGTAGGTCAGGGCCACCTAAGTTTGAGGATCCTGCGAGGGGAGAAAAACACCCTAGTTTAACACAATGCAGAGCAAACAGTAATGCGTAGTAGGTCAGGGCCACCTAAGTTTGAGAATCCTGCGAGGGGAGAAAAGCACCCTAGTTTAACACAATGCAGAGCAAACAGTAATGCGTAGTAGGTCAGGGCCACCTAAGTGTGAGAATCCTGCGGGGGGTGAAAAGCACCCTAGTTTACCAAAGAATTGGAATAGGGGGGCGAGGCATCATGCGGATGAGGTGAGCAAGGTGAGGAGGGGTGGGCCGGAAAGCGGAGGAGCTGGCGCCTGGCGTCCCCTGCGGACACCTGCAGACACACAGGGAGCCGCACTGAAGGAGTCGCCCTTGGCCTGGGGCCCTTAGCCGCGGGGGCTGCCGGGCAGAGGGCTGCCCAGGAGGGGGGAGGTTATAGGCAGAGGGAGAGGAAGGGGGGGGTGTGGGCGGGCAGGGAGGCGGGGAGGGAGGGGAAGACCAGGAAGTGGGAGGGGGGAGCAGGAGCAGGCCAAACACCGCGCTGGGAGCGCGTGAAAACAATTCACTTTCTTTTCCCTTTCAAAGCACAAAGAAAACAAAAACTCACGGAGGCCCAGGCAGGGCTTTCCAGGCCTGCTGATCCCCTCAGGCCACCGGCGACCGCTCTCCACGCTCAGCTGGAGAAAAGAAGCGAGCGTGGGGAACGGCCGTCGAGTAGGCCAGAGGGGAGGCAGGCACACAGCCAATCAGAGGGGGGGGTGGGCGGGCAGGGAGGCGGGGAGGGAGGGGAAGACCAGGAAGTGGGAGGGGGGAGCAGGAGCAGGCCAAACACCGCGCTGGGAGCGCGTGAAAACAATTCACTTTCTTTTCCCTTTCAAAGCACAAAGAAAACAAAAACTCACGGAGGCCCAGGCAGGGCTTTCCAGGCCTGCTGATCCCCTCAGGCCACCGGCGACCGCTCTCCACGCTCAGCTGGAGAAAAGAAGCGAGCGTGGGGAACGGCCGTCGAGTAGGCCAGAGGGGAGGCTGGCACACAGCCAATCAGAGGGGGGGGTGGGCGGGCAGGGAGGCGGGGAGGGAGGGGAAGACCAGGAAGTGGGAGGGGGGAGCAGTAACAGGCCAAACACCGCGCTGGGAGCGCGTGAAAACAATTCACTTTCTTGCTGTCAGTGACTGTCTCACACAACCTGTTGGTGCTGTCAGTGAGTGACTGGCGCATTTCCCTGAGTTCATTGTGCCATTCCACCCTGGCCTGGCGGTTGTCCTCAATGAACTCATTGATTTGATCAGTGAGCTGATTTGCACGACGTGTGCCAAATGATGGTAATCCATCGCTCAATCGACTTGGCCCTGCGTGCTCTGGCGAGGACTGTACTGGTGGACTTGGCCCACGATCTTCGTGCCCCTGTGTGTCGGTAGGGGGACTACGGGCAGGTGTTTGTAGATCTCCAGAGTCACTGCATGAGGCCAGCGGGACATTGCAGGGCACCGGGGTGTCAACTGTCGGATAGAACTCATCCTCGGACGCCGCCCCACAGATGGATGGAGAGCTGTCCACATTCTCCACGGGGCCTGTAGCTGCTACCTCCCCCGAAATGCTGGACTGTGCCGAGGTTGGGGTGGGCACTGTGGCAGGCGCCGATGCTGGAAGGGATTGGGGTGGTGCGGCCTCCACTGGCCTTTCCGGAGCCGGGTAGGTGTTCTCTTCGGTGCAGGAATGCGCCGGACCCTGCCACGGCCCATGGAGGTGGTTGGGCGGCTGGACTGTGGCTCACCGCTGTCATGATCAGTGCCTGTGGGGGTAGAAGAGAGGCCCAACATGAGTGATTGTATGATGTCCTAATTGCATACATGGCTGCATTCACATTTCTGTCAATTGGGCTTTGTGGCCTTTTGGGTGTAGCAACAGCAGTGGTACATGTGCATGAGTATGATATGTACGCAGGTTTCGGAGTGACTCATCATGGCCTGGTAATGTGCAGTCTGGCAGGCACACTGCCAAACCGGCTGCTCAGTGTGCATGATGTGAGTTGCAAGTTAATGCACTATGGTTGATGTGCGTTATGTACTTGCACTTGGCCCTTGATTGCGTGCCAGTTGGCTCTGCATTAGTTGGATGGGGGGTAGAGTTGGATGGGGAGGAAGGCAACATGAGAAGGTGCCTTTGATGGCCCTTGGGGGAGTTTTAATCATGCAATGGCCATTGGCAGTGTAGACTTTGGACACTCACCTCCTTCGGCAGACGACGTTGCCCCACGCTTCATGTCGCCGACACCCTCAATGGATTCGGTACCAATCAATGCGGCACATGTCTCCTCCCAAGGCTCAAGTCTGACAAGGGAACTTGGGCCCCCTCCGGTCTTCATAGCCTGACTCCGGTTTGCAGAGAGGAGGCCCCGCACCCTCACCTGCAGGTCATCCCACCGCTTGCGACAGTCCCTGGGAGTGCGGGGGGTGCTGCCTACAGCGCTCACCCTCTGGCCGATTTGAGCCCAGATGTTTTTTTTCCGGATGATGGATTCTCTCTGCATGTCAGGGCTGAACACAACGTCAGCATGCTCTGCCAGGTAGTCCACCATGGCCTGCAGTTCTTCAGGGCTCAAATTCTGCTTTCGGAGCCGGTCCGCAGTCTTCTTTGGGGCTTTTGGCATTCTTCCTTGTGGTGTGATCCTTTTCCCCACTTCAGTTTGCTCCCAAGGGTGCTGGCTGATGAGGATTGCAATGGATTGTGTTTTTAAAGATGGCCACCGTGCTCCTTCCCTCTCCTGTGCGATGACAAAATTTCCAGTTCCGTTTTTTTGCGGTGACCGTAATTTACGGGATCCGTAAATTACGGTCACTGTTATTTACAGATGCTGCTGCTTTCAAGGCGGTGTTGTTATTTACGTGTCGCGGCATGCCGGTAGGGGGTTTTGCGGGTTGTTTAGCGGCATGCCGCTCGGAACTTTTCCGGCATGGCGGAAAGCGCGTGTCCGCGAGGTCGGAATGGGCCGCAAATAGCGGTCTGACGCCAGGGCAGTGTCGTACTTTCCGCCATGCCGGAATTTACCGGTACTTACCTCCTAGCTCGGAATGACCCCCATAGACTTTCAGCAGCATGCTTTTATTTGAAGTCAAAGCATTTGCACACCAAAATGTAATCTACCAGTTAGCTTTATACCCACAAGCTGCTTTATTTATTTCTAGTCACTGACATTGAACTAGAAAGCCTGTATATCTTTGCAAATATCTTGCCCCTGCTGAATGTGTGTAGGTGTTCAAGACCTACATTTCTCTAACCAGCGCAGCTTTAAGTAAAAATTATGGTTAAAAACCATTATCGTTCACATGTGTAAATTCTCATACAGTACTGCTCTGTGGGCATTTACAGATTTTCGGTGGCTGTGGCTCTTATGCGATTTATTATTTCTAGAGATGTAATGGTGAAATGTGTGTTATGTTATGTTATAGACATTTTTAAAGCGCACGGTCACCCAGGGGTATCAGGGTGCTAGAGAGAAAGGTCACTAATCCACCAGCCCATCAGCATCAGTCATCTAGAACAGATATGTTTTTAAAGCCTTTCTGAATTCCAAATGGTTAGGCATATTTTTTACTGCCAATGGGAGGTCCACCAATATGCAACCGGTGAAAGGATGGCACACATAGCAAGCCTGTCGACTCTGATCGCAGAGAGTGATTTGGCAGATAGCGGGTAAATTTAGCCTGCAGATATTCAGCGCCCTGATTATGCAGTGCCCGATTGAAAATATGCAGCGCCTTAAACTCAATGCAGTGAGCCATAGGGAGCCAGTGCAAAGAACGCAGCACTGGCGAGATATGGGCCCTATAAGGTGTGCCCGTTGCCACCCGCCGGCCAAGTTTTGCAGGCGCTGGAGCCGTTGGACTACACCTTTTGGCTGAGACAAATAGAGGGCATTGCAATAATCGAAACGGCTCAATGCCAAAGGCGCAACCACTGGCGGCTGCAACATGGCCGGCAGCAAGGGCAGCACCCTTTTCAATATTTTAAGATGGAAGTGGCCGGTTTGACACACCACTGACACTTGGGCGTCCATCGAGAAACAAGCTGACATGATCATTCCCAGATTCTTCACTTTAGCCGCTGCGACCTGAAGAGGGCCGAGAGAAGATGTCCAGAAAGAACACACCCAGAGTGAAGGATCGGGGGGGGAGCACCTGCGTCTTGTCTCCATTCAACTTCAGCCAGATGTGGCTCATCCAATCTCCCACGGCCATCAGGCACTGATGAAGACACAACGACACCTCAGCCTGATCAAGATCTAAACGGATCAGGATTTGAGTGTCGTCGGCATACGAATATCACCTGACGCTAAGGGAGCGGATGAGACCTAATAGTGGCCAAATATAGATGTTAAAAACAATGGGATACAAGGTGGAGTCCTACGGCAC
This sequence comes from Ambystoma mexicanum, assembly GCF_040938575.1. Taxonomy (NCBI): domain Eukaryota; kingdom Metazoa; phylum Chordata; class Amphibia; order Caudata; family Ambystomatidae; genus Ambystoma; species Ambystoma mexicanum. The sequence goes on along the minus strand of NC_090930.1, from coordinate 400,894,696 downwards.
CCCACAGCCCAGGCCGCTGGAACAGAGGAAAAAGGAGGGAGAAAAAGGATCTGAGTTCTATCGGTCGGGAACAAAGAAAGCCAGGCTAGCACTTGACCAGAGATTCCAATCTGGGCCAGGTGGGACAGGAGGGAAGGGTGGTCAACGTTAACAAATGCCGCCGACAGGTCAAGTAAAATCAGGGCACCAACCCCCCCTGCGTCCACCAGCCTGGCCATATCATTCTGAACTGAGACCAGAACACTTTCTGTACCCCGGCCTGGCCTAAAGCCTGACTGGGCGCGGTCAAGACATTCAGAGGACTCCAGAAGGAAGATAAAAGTGGTGAAATCAGAGCCTCCAAAATCTTCATAAGAAAAGGCAGGAGGGAAATGGGACGAAAATTTGAGAGAATTGAAGGGTCCAACAATGGCTTTTTTAACAGAGGGATTACTGTAGCAACCTTAAGTTCTGTAGAGATGCACCCCAACTGATAGGAGGTGTTTATAGCCAGTGTTATCTCCCTCAAAAGCTTGGGGGGAGTATGCATGTAGTAATTATGTTTCCTTTTCAACAGCATTGGTGAAGAATGCCTTCATAAATTCAGAACAAAAGAGCAAGCAGGGAAGATTGCTTGCAGGGAAGTAAAGCATGCTCATCTATTAATATTGATAGTGATGTTTCATGTTTTGTGCAAACGTATTCTGATGGACATGAACAAATAGATGTGAGAGAAGAATGATTTGAAATACCCCAAATTGAGGCAGAAGCTATGTCAACCATTGAAGTAAATGGAACAAAGCACATTGCTAGTCACACAGATAATAGTGAAACTGATTCAATAGGAATATCTTCAGTTGTTAAAGAGGAATGAGTATTCATTAAAAATGTTCCACTCTTGAGTCTTTTCAAATCTTTTGAGAAATGTCATGTTGTGAAGCTTTTTATTGCAAAAGAAAAAACAGAAGGAATCATCAGACATGCTTTCCATTTGAAAAGAGAATTGTCTTAGCGTTGAACAAACTAAAGACATTAATTAACGTCACAATGCATTCTACAAGAAATTACAAACAGTTTCTGTACTTACATGAGACAACATGTGTGATGTGTTTGGCGTAGAGTGGAGACACTTGTCATACAGAAAGTTTTTTTTAAAGAAGAGAGTTACATTCAACAATGCAATATGACTCTCGCTATTGACGAGAGTGGCAGCGGCTAAAAAGTAAAAAATAATGTGATTTCTGAAAAAAGAGGAAATCCAAAAGACAAGAAGTAGGGAAGTAGAAACATTAGGACAGTTTGCAGAAAAAGTTAAAAACAAACTCTGGTGTGGACTTGTAATTCTTTGTGTAATATTGACAAATTCTTTTGTAAAGTCTTAAAGAGATTCTTGCAAATCTTGCACAAGAATGATAATGTACAGAGACAAATCAACATGTTGCAGAGAATTGATGACTTTGAAGTTCATGTACAAACAGGACTTTTGGGTCACTCTCTAGCTTGACTGGATGAAAACAGATGTAAAAGTCAGTTTTATCACATGTGGATGCTGGCTGCACATCATAACAAAATGTGGTATCTGCTTGTTAAACTGTATCTGTGCAAAACACCATGTATGTTACTTGCACTGTTAACTAAAATGTTGACTACTGGATCTGTTAAAAGTTTACTTTCTACAGTTCAGATGGTAAAAATGACTTATTTAAATGTTAATTTATATGTAAATGAACAACGTGTAGGAAGGGGACATGATGATCCTATACTTTCAAAAGATCTCATGTTTCAAGAAAATAAAACAGGAATTGCAAAGTTTGAGTTGTCTTCAAGTGAAAGACCTGACTTTGTTTGTGTGTCCTGTCGACGCACTTTCTATAAATCACAAGTACAATTAGTGTACATTGAGGAGAAAGTCAAACACTCCATAGAAGATTTTTGGAAGGACCTTACCTGTATTTGGTTGTAGAACAGCGATTTGACACAATTGATGTACTATATCTTTCTAGACACTGTCTCGGGTTTTATCACAGAAAATACATTCCTCCTAGAAGTGTCTTGAATACCATGGTAGTGCCTGAAATTCCTCTTGTGCTTCAAAGCATGAACATGTTTGAAGAGATTGCATTGCAAACTGTTCATCCTTTCCAGGTTATTGTTACATTACAAACAAAGAGGTCAAATATGTCTAAAAAAATCAGTAGTGCAGAGTATGAGAGGCAAAGTTGTCTCTTTCCTCTTGATTTACAAGACAATTTGAACACTTTATGAGTGAAACAAGAGATAGCCGATTCTTTGTTTTAGTAAATGATGTTGCCACAAGGGACAACCATGTTTGGCAACAGTTTATAGATATCAGAAAGGTGAAAGAGGATTTACAGTTTCTAATGAAGCACAATGATTAGTATACAGTCTAACTGTTCCAGACTTTTTTTTATACCTGATGTTGAATCCACAAGGAAGAGCACTGAAGGTCAGTTACAATTTCTAACTGTTGCAGAAGGGAATAGTTTGCATGAACATTAAAATATTCATCCACTACATTCATGTGAGGTAATGGGTGACAGTCTGGAATTTACCAGATGAAAAAAACGTTATTTTGGGTGCACAAAGGGGCACCGATCAGAATATCGTTGTTCACAAATGTATTCTGAAGATTCTAGATTCTTGCAATATTGTTGAATACATTTTTCACTTACTATGTAAAAGGGAATTTTCAACACTATGTTATTCTATTGCCGATACACTTCAGGCAGCAACTAGATATAAAAAATGTTCTGCATGTGGGATGTTGAAAGAAAGAAATGAAATTTTAGAAAGAAAATAACCAATATCCTTACAACAATGAGAGGAACTAAGGAATATTGGTTTAGAAGACATTCAGAGTTTAGGTGCATGATCAGAAATCTGGCCCACCAAGTTGGTTTGGGACTTTAAGCTGTATGGTTGGGATGATCTTGCAGAGTGTATTCGTCAAAGTAATCCAAATAAAGAAAGGATAGTACACATGACACCGGGGGAATTGTGCGCTATGGACCCTGTAACAGTGTCCCGATTCTTCCATCACTGAGCTATGTTGCATTCTATTTGTAATAAAGAAAATGCTTTACGAGGTATTGTTGAGCATTTTTTTTGGAGAAAAGAGTCCAGGCACGTGGGGCTCCACATATACATATGCTATTGTGGATTACAGATTCTCCTGAGTTTGGTAAAGAAGCTGATGGCTGTGTGATGAAGTTTATACAAAAATATGTTACTTGTTCTATCCCTGCTCAGCATATTAAGGCTGATCTAAGGAACAAGGTTTAAAGGTTTCAAATACACTCTTGTGGAAAGTACTAGCAGAGAAAATATAAAAGCAAAGCCAAGTACTACACTCAGTGAAGATTTGGCTTTCCTAGGCCTATAACACCAGTTGGTCGAGCAAATAGTCTTATGTCATCTGTCTGACACCATATCACTGGTGAGAGTCCTAGGAATAAAAACCATTTAAAAAGAGATAAGGAATGCCAATTCATTAATGGTTACAATCCTGTCATTGCTCAACTTTGGAATGCAAATACTGATGTAGAGTATATTGCGGATAACAAAACAGCTGTTGCTCGCTATGTTACAGCAAACAGAGCAATTCAGCTGAAGTGTGGGCAGATTTATCAGCAGACAAAAGTCTTAGTCAGAAACTTCTAAGCTTTGGTCTGAAGAATCTTTCTCATAGACAGTGTGGAAGTTGCAGATCAGCTGACTTGGTTGCCTCTGTATGGACGTAACATTAATGTAGTATTGTTAATGCCTGGCCCTGCAACTACAAGAAATACGGTACTGAAACCTTTGAGTGAAATTCAGCAGTTAGCTGAAAGAGTACCTGATAATACAGAGATTTTGAAAAACAACTTGATTGTTACCTATTTTCCTAAGCATCCTCTACTTTCCTCCCTCCTTCCTCACCCACTCTCAGTCCTCCCTTGGCGCCCCTCTCCCCTTCTCTCCTACTCTCCTTCTTGTCCATAGCAGTGGATGAGGTCTCTAAACAAGTCCTCTCCATGAAAGTCTCCTTTGAACAAGTGCTTCCCTGCTCCTCCAGAACTATCAAGGACAACATTGCCTTCCTTGCCCTAGCCTTGGCTGATATCTGCAATCACTCCTTTACCACTGGCTCCTTCCCACTACCCCTCACACACTCCCTTGTAGACTCTCTTATTAAAAAGCCTTCTGACAATCCTTCCTGCCGACTAACTACAGCCCTATCTCCAGTACCCCATTCAAGGGCAAACTCTTGGAGAAGTTGGTCTTCTTCCAACTGATCCACCACACTGAATCTGTTGGTTGTTTCCACAACCACTAGTCTGGCTTCACAGCAGCCAGAGGCACGGAAACTGTTCTCCTGATTACCTGTGAAGACCTGCTCTCAAATTTTGATTCCAACTCCCCTTCCATTATCATCCTTCTCAACCTTTCCTTTGCCCTTGATGCAGTCAATCATACCACCCTTATAAATCAGCTCAGTGATTCCCTGGGCATCATGAACCTGGCATTGGACTGGCTAACCTCCTTCATATCTGACCGACCTTGCCAGGTTCAACTGTGCCCTTTACTCTCCTCCACAACACTCTCCACCTGGGGTGTCCCTCAGGGCTCTATCCTCTCGCCATGGCTCTTCAACATCTACCTTGCTCCTCTGGCCCACTTGATCTCTATCTTCTCTCCTCACTTCCAGTGTTATGCGGATGACTTGTAGCTCTCCTTCAAGCTTCCCTCTGCTTCCTCCTCTTCTTCCTCTCTCATTCCTGACTGTCTGACTGCTATTCAGGCATGGTGCATAGCTAACCATCTCTGCCTTATTGCCAGTAAGACTGACATCCTACTCTCTGGCCGCCCTCCATGGGTCCCTTCTCCTCACCCCCTTGTGAGGCTAAAAACCTTGGTGTCATCTTCGACTCCTCTCTCTCCTACTCTCCTCACATCACAGTCCTTTCCAAGAAGGCTCACTTTCAGCTGCACCTCCTCAGAGGCATTCTCCCTTTCCTCACCTTCCCCCAGAAACTCAATGTCTCCAGAGCTCTGGTCCTCTCTAGGCTGGACTTCTGCAACAGCCTCTTCCTCACTCTGCCATTATCCTCTCTTTGACCCCTTCAACTAATCCAGAATAGGAATGCAAGACTTATCCTTGGCCTCAAAACCAGGGACAGCATCTCTCAAACCCTAAAATCTCTACACTGGCTGCAAGGATCATGTTCAAGACCCGCTGCATCATCCACAAGGCTTTCTGGGGCCTGGCACCCCGCTTCTTCCAACTCTCTCTCTAAATACCTCCCTGCTAGAGTCCTTCGGTCTTCTAACTCTAACTCTCTGCATATCAGATGCTTTTCCAAGCAGAGAGTGGGGGGTATATCTCTCTCTTCGGCAGGAGCCTCCCTCTGGAATGGCTTCCCTGCCCGTTTCAGGCTTGAGCCAGATCTTCTTATGTTCCATAAGCTTCTCAATGCCCTCCTTTTCTCTTCTTCCTTCCCTCTCCCTCTCCCATGCTAATGCCCCCAATGCTGCATTGACTGGCTGCCTGGTCCCTTCTGAGTCGTATAGGGCACCAGGCCCTCCTCATTCTGTCTACCCCAGCAAGCTGCTCTCCCTAATGCCCCCATAACCTGCACTTGCCCTTCTGGGCCCCCTTCCCCTGACTAGCCTGGCAGAGTGTACATCCCTACTAAGCCTGGTCCACCCTGTCCTCACACTTAGCATGTGCTGCTCATTCCCTGCACTCCCTGCATCCCCTGGCACTTGTCCATCTGGCTTCGCCTTAGCACTTGCCAAGCCCCAGGGGGCATCTTCTTCACCTCCTTCTCCCCCTTGCTCTTTATGACTTCACTCTTCCCCCACAATTCCCTCCCACCCTAGCATTATCCCTTCCCCTGACTGGGAAGTCCCCCCTCCCCAACCCTCTCCCCCTTGCACTTCTTGTTACTGGACTTGCTCAATCCAAATGACACAAGGCCTAGTAGGATCCCCATTGTTGTTTTCTTCCCTGTCCTTTCCCCTTTTTTGTCTTGTGGCACCTTGAAACACCATTTGCTGTATAGGTGCTCTATAAATACCCAATACATCAAATAAATATATAAATAGGTCATCAGAGTTGGAAGCTCTGTATCAGAATGCTATTTCTATCGAAACATTGAAGCAAACATTGACAGAGGACGGTTTAACCCCTTAAGTGCCATGGACGAGGTATCTAGTCCTTGGGATTACCTCCCTGTTGCACTTAGGGGGTTAATGAAAGAGAAAACGTTAGTATGGCGATATACCCACATCACCAAAAAAGGCCTTGGCACTGGGGTGAAATAGTTTTCTAGTGAGACATGACAAGTCAAATCTCTTAAACCACATGAAACTGGGCCTCATTACGAATGTGGCGGTAAGGCAACAACGGCGCCGGTAGTGCTACCGGCGCCGTTGTTACCGTACCGCCACATTACGAGTTCTGCTTGCAGGTGCCGCTCAGCACGCCTGGTTAGACCAGGCGCGCAGAGCGGCACCCGCAAGCAGAACTCGTGATTGCACTGACACCGTTATTAACGGTGCCGGTGCAACCATGCTCCCCACCCCCATTCTGCCCTACTGGGCAGAATGGGGATCGGGAGCCCACCCACACCGGCACCCACGAATGGGCAATTACTGGCCCATTCATCTCGTAATGGACTGGTAATGGCCCATTCGCGGGTACCGGTAGCAAGTTTGGCGGTAGCCATGCCCTTAATAAGGGCACGGCTACTGCCAAACTCGTAATGAGGCCCACTGTCTTGCCAAACTGCAGAGAAAACAGAATTATTTAGATTTGATTGGAAGTTTTGAAACTTTTGAACAATAATTTTTTGCCTAAAAAGAAATAACATATGCAAAGTTTGACCAGAAGGACGCCAAGAAGAGCATTAGGCAGCTGAATTGGCAAAAGAGACCCCTGAGGGCAGTCAAGGTTCTGCAGAAGGAAGTCAAAATGTGTTAGCAGAGCCTTTAATACAAACTGATATGGAGCTCGCTATGGAAGTGGAGAGTGTAATGCAAGAAAATAAAGTTGCTGATAAAAATATGAAACATTAGTAAGCACACTAAATGAAGAGCAGAAATATGTTTATGGGATAATCAATTATAGGTTCTTACACTGTTTAAAACATGACACCCATGAATGTTCTTGAGTCCAGTACAGATCTCTACTGATGTACTTTAGTGGTCAAGCTGGGACTGGAGAATCTTTTTTAATTAATGCTTTGAGAGCAACGATACAAATGACTGATTACTCTCTGTCATGTATTGTGACTGCTGTACAGATTTAGCAGCATTCAACATTGGTGAGGTTACTTTACATTGATTGGAACATGATAAATAACTTGAGTATCAAAAACATGCATCAAATGCAGCACAAGAATTTAGAAGAGTTGTCATAAAATTGAATGCTTTAATTGTAGATGAAGTGAGCATGGTATCTAACTTGGTCCTATCTTTCTTTCACCTGCGTATGCAGGAGGTCTTGAGGACTGACTAAAATGTTTTGTTTGGAGGTAAATATTTTCAGGGATTTGTTACAGTTAACCTCTGTGAAAGGTCAACCAGTCTTCAAGATCCTGTAATCTAAGGATAGTCAAAAAACAATAAGTAGCGCTGGTAATGTCAACCTTTGGAATTATTTTGAATTCAAAGAATTTACCATTAATATGAGGCAATCTACAGCTTTAGAGTATGCAGAAATGATAAATAATATTTGCATAGGTATCCTTGAGGAGACTATGAAAACAGTCTTGAAAGGGAGACTGTTTTCTAACAGGTTCCATGCAGGTTGTACTCGACCTGATGTCATGCTGACTCTTCAAGAAAATAACATTTCTTGTGTGGCGTTGATGTGTACAGTCACAGAGTGTGACACGTTCAACTCTATAATGCTTCTGTCTGAGAAGCAAGACATCATAGAGATAAAGTTGTGCTAAGTTTTAGAGGGGCAGCTAAATCTACTAGAATTAGATAAGAGCTGCGAAGTGGAGCGCAAAGTGGGCAGTGGGCAGTATCTGCAGCTCATTCTGTGCTTGTCTACATGCTGTGAGGATTTAGCAGAATGCTGCGCTGTTGGAGGAAGCTCTGCCCATTTTGTTTTTTCTCAAGTCATCATGGGTTCTGTGAAACGGAGCGTGAAGTGGAGCTCAAAGTGGGCAGTATGCAGTATATGCATCTCATTCTGTGCTTGGCTATGTGCTGTGATGACTTAGCAGAACGCTGCTCTGTTGGAGGAAGCTCCGGCCACCTTTTTTTTCAAGTCGTCGCGGGATCCGCAAAGCGGACCGACGAAGTGGAGCTCAAAGTGAGCAGTATGCAGTCCGCAGAACAAAGGAAGAAGGGAGAAGGCATAATCAACTGCCCTCTACCGATTACGTATACACAGATACCCAGCGTTTATATGGGTAAGTCTTGTCGAGTGATGTAAGGGGAAGAGACTAACATAGTTTAGAAGTCAGTTTCCCTGATAGCGAGTGTAGTAATTCTGCCTGAGAGACTCGGAATCCCTGACTTATTCCCAAACGGCGGGTGAAAAGTGCTGCTTGGGCGCTTAGAGTGATACAATGACTGCAGACTTTTCTGTCTTTGAACCATTTCCCAGTTTGTCTAAAGGGCAAAAGTAAACACAATAGTTGACCCTCGCAAGTTGCAGGTGGTGACTGTTGATACTTTCTTGGAACCACCTGTATTAAAACTCTACAGCCGTTTGAGCTGTCTGGGTCTATTAGCACAAGTACCTCCTGCTGACATTCTTCACCGATGAAACTTTGAAATAAACAGAAGACGGGTGGCAAAACAAAAGGAGCAACCAAACAGCCTCCTATTATCGAGGATGGGGGATTTAAACCTGCCATGGCAAAAATCCCTGATTTCTTCACAGGACAGAGTGTTGCCATCGAAATACATGACGAGCCAGAGGAGACTGCAATGTCAGTGGAAGAAATGGTACTACTGCAGAGTTAGACAATAACAACTCCCTATTAAATCTATGCTACAGCTTGGAGGAGCAAATTATAACTCTTGAAAAAGCTGCAGTGGTTAATACCCTTAAATCAATCAATAAGGACCAAGTTACAACAAGGAGCCCTGCTAAGGACAATAGCTTGAACTGCCACTTGCCATCAACAAGGCTTTCTTGCTCTCCATGTCTCACAGGATTGATTGATGAAACCCCTATTATTTTCAGTGACAAGCAGGTGCAAAATGGTTCACTTAGTGACCAAGAGTGTGAGGATCGTTATTATGGTGATAAGTTCAAAGACCTTGAGGCTCACAACGAAGCCACTAGTTTTGCATTAAAAATCCTGTTAAAACTAACGCATAACATCACTTTTGGCTGGGCTGGGGGAATTAAATCCGAATAATTGAGGCTTGGGCAGCTCTAGTCCTGATCTATAGAAACAGGTTTCTGAAGTACCAATAAAAGAAGGGATAAAGACTAATGTCCCTAAAAATCAGGAATCAACCACCAAAGTGGAAATGTTGATGGGTAGTGATGAGGATGAAGAAGGTGATGATGGGCATCTAACAAAAAGGGAAAAGAGAAGGAAGCGTAAACTGGCTACCAATGCCAGTTAAGTCCTGCATGCTAACAAGGAAGGGACTGACAAGGATGTGACTGGTAAAATGCCGAAAGGCCAAAGCTCATCCAAAATGGCCAGAAAGAAAGCAGCACGGAGAGCAGAAAGAACTGCTATGAAATCTGGAAACCTTACAAATTGGTTAATTGGGTCTACAGCTGGAAAAACTAAACTAACTGTGGCTTCTCAAGTCATTGAAGAAGTCTCATCAGAAAGCTCAATGGATTGTACCAAATCGTCTTTCGATAGTAGTATTACTTCTATGGAATCCATTGGCAATTACCTGTGCTAGAGTCTGTACCCATTAACAAAGCTAGCAGAATGAACATAAAGGCGGAATCTAGAGTGGAAAAGAAAAGTGATCTCCTCCTGAAATCATTTACCATTCGGGGCTTGACCAAAGGGAAGAAAACAGCTAGAAACAGAAGCTGTTTGATGGAGATCCTTAATGATGATTTTAAATGTGTGGAATAATGCCCCAACTGTGTTACTAAGGTTCATTGTTACTCTCACAAGGTAGTCTGTCTAATCATATTGAAACACAAGCTTAATAAACAAGGTTACAAGTTGCTTTGAGAGTGTATGATGAAGTTATCACGAAAGGTTAAAATAAACACTGTCAAGCATGACTACAGGAAGCTTGGAAAGGTGGGCCTGAATGAAAGAACTAAATCTAGTATTACTGGTGAGACCAATGTAAAATCGCACTGGGAGTGGTTGTGTTCTTTTCTGCCCCCTATGATCAATAACAACTGAGGTGATGTTAAAATCATTTCTTGGAACACCATCATAAACAGCTTTTTCATCAGTAGGGGTCCAACTGCTTTATACGAAAGGCTGCTTTTGTCTTCTTCGAGAAACGTGGCTTTTGGCACCAGCCTACTTTGATGGTTATACCTCTCATTGCTGGTTAGCCAACTGGGGATCCAAAGGTAGACCCTATCGTGGGTTAGCCATCTTAGTATCCAATCATATCCCCTTGGAGGAATGGCCCTTTGAAGTGATTGACCAAAATGTATTAGGGGTAGAAATAAAAATTAGAGTGGAATCTTACTAATCAATCTTTATGATCCTCCTGGTGATGATTATACATTGGGGATCCAGGTAAGCATTTTTGAACTTGTGGCTGGTAGATATGCTGAGAACAACAAGGTTGATATTATAGTAGCTGGTGACTTAAATGCTAAAGTTTTGGTTGATAAAGATTCTGCCAATATTTATGATAGTCCAATAGATAAAAGCAACTACAAAGATTTAAGGTGGAATGTATTTTTTATAGAACGTGATCTTATTATGGTTAATGGATCAGTAAAAAATGACATACCTTTAGCGTCTACATGGCGTAATGGCTTGTACTCATCCACGTTGGACTATATATTAGTTAATACTAAGATCTTTTCTGAGATCCAGGAATTTCAAGTAAGCTTCAATGAATTTAGCGATCATGCTGTGATATGCTTTAGCATTGCTCTCTGTACAAATAAAAATGTGATACAGGGACAGGATTGGCTCATTAAATGTGAATGCAAGTGGGAACAGACTTGGATGGTCTGATAGAAATCTGGAAAAGATAGGAAAATGGAGTAGAGGCCCAAGAAATGAATACAAATATATGGAGATGGCAGAGGAAATAGTCATATGGATAGCATCCTGTATGCATGGCTTTATACCAATGGGCAAAATTGCTTCTATGAAATTTGGGTCTAAACCGGAAAGCCCTTATGTTTGTTTGTTTGTTTGTTTGTTTTATTATTTATAATGAGCACATAACCACAAGGATAACAAGGCGCGAACATAGTAAGAGGGTTGTATAGCTTAGTTACATACAGCAAATTAAATAACGTCCCGTGGAGTTACAATAGGGATACAATGGTAACATGGGTAAACAGATATCAAAGACATTTCATCTAGTGCAGTTTATATAGTAGCAGGAGGTAGCGAGGGTACACTGAACAATAATACAATTGGTGATGGCACTGATAATGGCATGAGGAGCCACCAGGGAGTATTATTTGTCATGGTCCTTCATCCATTGTATAATGTATGTCCTGAACTGAAAGTAAGGGATGTCTTTCCTTAGAGGTGGCGGTAGTGAGTTCCAGTGAGTAGCTGCTTTAACAGGGAAGCTGTTCCCTCCAGTCAGGGACCGTTTGAATCTTGGGACTAGTAGTAGATTGGCGTTGGCACTTCTGGAGGGGCGGTATGAAACCTGTCTAGAGAATCTTGTTATCAGATATTTCGGGGCCATGTCATGAAGACATTTGTGTGTCAGTGAGACAGACTTAAGGAAAATTTTGTCTTTCGTGGAAAGCCAGTTAACAGATCTTCTGGTATCTGAGATGTGGGCTTTCTTGGGGATACTTAGAGCTGCTCTTAGAGCATTATTTTGAAGGATTTGGATCTTGTTTATGATATGTTTGTTACTGCCTACGTAAAGGGCATTACAGTAATCCAGCTTAGATAGGATCAATGCTCTGGCCAAGGTAGTGCAGTTATTAGGTGTTAGGAGTGGTTTGGCAGCTCGGATGAGTTTACAAGTATAAGCAGTGGCGGAGGCCATTGCGTTTACCTGTTTGTTAAATGATAGTGAGGAGTCTAGGTAAAAACCCAAAGTTTTTACCTCCTTGGCCACAGTGATGGTGTTGTTATCAATTACGAATGATGAGTAAATTTGGCCGAGTTTGTTGATATTGGCTGAGGTACCAAGAATGAGGAGTTCTGTTTTGTCATCATTCAGGCGTAGTCCGTGTGAGGCCATCCATGCCTGAATGATGAGGTACACTCTGTTTACAAAGGCCAAATCCTTGTCATAATCCCCCGACAACGGGATGAGGATCTGAGTATCATCTGCATAGTTTGTGTAGGTGATACCCAGACCGTCGAGATCATCGAAAAGGGGCTTTGTAAAGATGTTGTACAATGTAGGTGAGACGCAGGAGCCCTGAGGCACGCCACAGGCGATGGGCGTGGGGTCAGCAGCCGCTAATGGTGAGAAGACGCGCATTGTTCTATCACTGAGGAAGGACTGAATCCAGCCTATAGCCTCATGGGAGAAGTGTGCGGCCGACTCGAGATGTTTGCACAGAATCTTGTGGTCGACTAAATCGAAAGCTCCTGAGAGGTCAAGGAGCAGCAGCAGTGCGGTTTTGGCCTGGTCTTTCAGCTCGTCAATTTGTATCTTAAGGTCAACCAAAGCGGTTTCGGTTCCGTGTTGGGGTCTGAAACCAGATTGTCGGATTCCTAGAAGGTGGTTATATTCTAGGTATTGTTGGATTTGTAAATATGCCAATTTGTCGATGATTTTAAGCAAGAATGGTACTGTGGTGATAGGACGATAGTTCGTGGGTATGGCGGGGTCTAAGTTTTGTTTTTTGAGGAGTGGGAGGACCCATGATTGTTTCAGGTTATTGGGTATTATGCCTGAGTTGAAGGATGCATTTATTAGTTTAGTGATGAAAGGTGATAATTCACGAGCTGCATCTTTTATAAGTTGTGCTGGGCATAAGTCCCCGTGGCAGTTCGATGGTTTAAGAGTGAGGATGACATTCTCAACCTCTTTGATGGATGCTTTGCGGAAGTTGAAGTGGGGGGTGGTATCAAGTGAGGGGGTCAGGATGGAAGGTGTCACTGTCACATCGTTAATATTGGATTTCGTAATGGCGAGAAGGGTAGCCTTTTTATGGTGGATCTTCATTTGCAAGGTGGTGATTTTATTAGACAGGGCATTTTGAATGTTTGTACACCAGTTTTTATCCTTAGTGCAGGAGTCTGGGGTTTGGATAGGAGATTCTAACTCCTTCAGAATTGTAAAGAGCTCTTTAGTATTGGACTTAGCTTGGGTGATTCGGAGGTTGTAGGAAGTTTGTTTGGCGGAAATTATTTCTTTTTTGTAGAGGGCTGATTGCTTACTTAGGTTGCGCTTATTGGTCTCTGAAGGAACAAGTCTCCATATTTTCTCACAACGACGTTTCTCACGTCTGAGTTTTTTTAGTTGTGGGGAGAACCAGGAGTTCACATGTTTACGTTGTTTGCTTTTTCTAATCTTTAAGGGAGCTATGGCATCAAGGGTTGATAGCATCACTTTATTGTACACGTCTACCATGGTAAATGGGTCAGTGTTGTCTGGTATAGAATTGAGGGTGGGTATGATCAGCGGGATGAGGTTTTCTGGCGTGATGTTTCTTTTATTTCTAGTGGGGACTGCTGGGGCTACATTATCAATGAGTAGCGCAGGTGGGGCCTCTAAGGCGAAAGTGATCAGATAGTGGTCTGACCAGAGCTGAGGTAGTGTGGATAGTACAGAGATGGGGCAATTGTGCACAGCAATCCAATCAAGGGTTCTGCCTTTAGTATGAGTAGGGCATGTAATCTTTTGGGTGAAACCTAGTTCCTCTAGGGAGTTATTGATTAGTGTGGCATTCGAGTCTCGGGGGTCATGGAGTCCTAGGTTGAAATCTCCTAGTACGAGTTTCTGGGAGGTACTTTTCAGATTATTAGATAGGATATTATTGAGATCTTTTTCGAAGAGTCCTATAGGGCCTGGTGGGCGGTAGATAAGGTGGATAGTTACAAAATGTGAGTTAGTTATGGATAGCTTGGCTGTGAGGACTTCACAAGAGTTTGTACTAAGAGGTGGATCGAGTTTCAGTGTGAGATTCGTTTTATGTATGATGGCAAGACCTCCACCTCGCGATGTGGTAAGGTCTAGTCTGAGGAGGGTGTAGTCATCTGGGATGGCTAACATAATTGCTGGGCCGGCTGCGGGGTGGAGCCAGGATTCTGTGATGGCTAGAAAATCCAAGTTTCCATTATGTAGTATGTCTGCAATCTCCGTTGCGTGGGCGACCATAGAGCGTGCATTTATGTACGCCCCTTTTATCGTTGGTTGAGCTGGTGGGGTCAGTGCCTTGGGAATGGCCTTGGGGGGTGTAACAGTCTCTCTGAAGAGTCTGCTGTTGAGTTGCAGGTGATGTCGATTGGATTTACTAGGGCCAGTAGTGGTGTTAGATACTGTTTTAGGTAAGTAGTCATGCAATCTTGGGAGTCTTGCACGTAGTTTAAGATTCCTTTGTATTAGAGTGCATGGTCTGGTGAGCTGCTTGGCCGAGTAATGTACAGGAGCCAATGGTAGGGTATGTTGAGGCATGGTAAGGTCTTGTAGCGTGATTATGTAAAGGAGGGCTCTTAGGAGTGTTGTGTAGAGTGGTGGTAGGTACATGTTGTACGATTACGAGTATGTGCAATGGACCTGGAAGCACAGTTTCAGTATTCAGGACTGGGGTGGCGAGCACAAAGTAAGCTAGGTGAGAGGAGCAAAGCTTCAGTCTATCGGGTGGCTTAGTGAGGTGCAGTAGGGCTGGAAGCTAGGCGATTACAAGGCAGAGGTGATAAGGGCAGTAATCAGTGGCCACAAGCTGTAGAGCACATACGTAATAGCTTCAGTCTGGTAAGACACAGTAATTAGATAGAGTTGATTGCCGAGCTATAGAGACTGGTGACTGAGTGTTCATATACGTTACGTTTAACAAGGTCATAAACTGTGGCAGCATTATCTATCAGATGCATACATTATTAGTTCACATGCTTCGTACACTTTGCCTACTGTCCACATACTGTGGTTGGTGGCCACCATAAGGCACAACACAGTAGTCAATGTGGTCGGTAGACCACCATAAGGCACAACACAATAGTCAATGTGGTCAATGGGCACCATAAGGCACAACACAAAGTCAGTGTGGTCAATAGGCGACCATAAGGCACAACACAATAGTCAGTGTGGTTGGTAGGCGACCATAAGGCACAACACAATAGTCTGTGTGGTTGGTAGGCGACCATAAGGCACAGTATAATCATTAGTGTGCCTCTACATAAAGAGACCATGCAAAAGTTGAAGTACAAAGGCACAACGTGCAAAGTTTGCAATGGCACGAAAGCTACAGAGAATAAGTTATGCCCTAGTACCACGGGCAATGTTCAAAGAGGCAGAGTGTGCAGCCCTGACAATGGTTTAGGAAGCGTAGGTGCAGAGGATAGCATTAGCAGTGTCGCGCGATGATACGGATTTAGTTGATAAGTCTCGGCAGTGCAGCCAACTAGATGGCCATGATAAGAATATAGCAACAGAAAAGAAAACGATGGGGCGGGTCAGGCAATTAAGGCTATTGTGCACCTGAATCTTGATCCAGATTATGCCATTACTAGAAAGTGTAAAATAGAAAATGGGTATAGAAACTGGAGGAAGAGATATTATATGTCTGAGAACAATGTAATATGGCAAAGCATGGTTAGAATAATGCTTGATGGTGATTCAAGGAAAATGTGGTCTAAATATAAAATGGTGACTGGAGGAGCCCAGGAGGAACTCATCTGTAATATTGATGAGACTACCTGGGAAACCTTCTTGAGTAACACATTTGACGGTAATGATTTCCCTTTGGAGAAGAGAGCCCTACCGGAATTAAATATAAATCTGAAGGACATAATGGCCATCATTAAAAGGATGAAATCCTTGCTGGCCTCCGGCCCGATGGCCTATGCAATGTGATTATTAAAGACAATCCTGATTTCTGGGCAGACATGCTCCTGATGGTTTTTCATAAGATAAAAACAACTGGTATTTTCCCTGATTCCTGGAGGACGTCTCACATTATACCAGTTTTTAAGAAGGGTTCAAGACTTCTACCAGAGAACTGCCGCCTACTGGCCATGACTGATGTTACAAGCAAAGTGTTCTTTACGCTAATCCTGAAAGAAATTAACCTGTGGATAGCGAGGGAGAACATATATAGTATATTTCAGACAGGCTTTAGAAAGGTTTGATTGACGAATACCAACATTCTGGTCATAAGTTTTCTGCTGGAGGAAGCAAAATTAAAAAAAGGATCTGCCTCTATACATTTTCTTTGTCGACTTTTCGTCAGCATTTGATACTATATATATGCCTTTGCTGTGGGCTAAACTTCCGAAAATGGACATGCCTGACCACCTCCTCCATGCTTGCAAAATGATATACAAGAACAATATGGACAGAGTCAGATTGAGCAATCTTGGTAATCATTCCAAACAGATCCCTATTAGAAAAGGAGTTAGGCAGGGTTGTGGGCTTGTACCTACCCTGCTTAACTTGTTCTTAGCTGACTTTGGAAAGGTGTTTGTTGAAAAAGGCAATGCATTCCCAAAAATAGGAAATAGCAAAGTGGGGTGGATCGGGTATGCCGACGATTTAATAATTATGTATAATATATTTATTGGTATTTCATGAAGTGCACTGGAGGTATGCAAATATGCTGAGAGTAACGGCCTAAAAGTTAATTTAGTTAAGACTCAGTTTATGGCAGTGGGCAGGGAGCGCTCTAATAGAAATTATCTCAATAGCCTGTTTGGGACTATCAGTATAACAGAGTGCTATAGATATTTGGGGTATGATCTCTCCACTGAAAAAAATAGAAATGTTATAGTGCAGCAAAATAAGAAAGTGAAGGTATTGTCTACTATGGCAACTATAGCTATTTTCTCTAAAAAAAACTGCTGGCTATTCTTTATCTGGCATTCTGAGTGTCTATAAGCAAGGTCGATCTGCTGCCTTCTTATATGGTCTGCAAGCATCATTTGAGGAATGGGGAGAATGGGCTGATTAGTTGGAGGAGGTGATCTGGAGAATAATTCTGGGTCTGAGTAACTATACCCCTATGACAGCTATACGTTTGGAATTAGGGCTGATATCCCTGGCTACCATGATCAAAATAAATAGAGAGAAACTGTACATAAAGATCATGTTTGCTAATTCTCAATCCTTAATGTTGGTTATGAAAACTGCTATGGTGGAAAACAAGTGCGGTGCTTTGCAGGATTTTCAAATAAGAAATTAAAAATTCTTTGATAAGATAGGATGGTGTCCTCACTGGGAATACGGCGAGGGCGCTCACCTTAAATCTTTTAAGAGCTGTGCAGATAAATGGGATTGGGTTGCAAGCCGTGAAAGATAAATGGGATTGGGTTGCAAGCCGTGAAAAGATAGCTGGTATGAAATCACTCAGCACTTTCTCCAATATGCATTTCATTTATAAAGCGCCCCAAGCCTATCTCAAGCTACTTCCTTCGCTAGTAACACAAAGAATATTTCTGAACATTAGGTTTAATAGACTGAAGGTTCTGGAAATTACTGGAGCCTGGTTTGGGCTACCGCTAGAAAAAAGAACATGCAGAATCTGTAATGATGAGAAATGCATTGAGTCAGCCCGGCATCTTCTCGCATCTTGTCCAATATTGAGATCCTCGTATGAATGCTATTTGAACAATATGTCAATGATATTGATGACATTACTACTGAATTATTTTGGATGAGAAGCTTATCTGGCTATAACCAAGGTCTCACGATAGCTATCACACAGGTGTGGAAATGTGTAGAAAATAATTTATTGAGTTTTGAAGCTGATGTTAAATTAGTTGTGAATATTTAACTTTGGACCAAGGTAGCAATGACTATGTGATGATGGTATTATTGGTATTCTGTGGATTTCCCTATGATTCCATTTATTATGGATTTGTATAATTGAAGTATGCTGCTTGAGTATTATTTTTTTTATATTTTGATACATTTTAAGCTGTACCTTTATTGACTTCTAATTCGTATGTATAAATTTGAAATATTTGTTTAAGAGGAAGTCAATGTAAGATATAAACAGCAGGTCCAGAGTCCATTTTAAAACTGTGCATCAATGCCCAAGTAAAGTTAAAACGGAACTTGAATGTAAAAATGGGTCTAGTGAATGGAGGAATTGGAAAAGTGGTTGTGTTTCACACTTTTGCTCACAGTACAAACATTGATCATATTCTCCTAAAATTTGATTGTGTACAGGAACCTCTGTTGATTTCTCATACCTCTGAACGCTTCATGATTTTTAAGGATATCTTTGTGAAAAGAGAACCGTTTCTATTGTGCTCTCCTAATGCAATTACTGTGCATAAATAAAAAGGGCTGGTTTTAGATGCAGCACTGACTGACATTGGTCACAGAGTGTTTAAAGAAGGAATGTCATATGTGGCACTGTCACGCGTTAAAAATATTGAAGGTTTATATTTAATGAACTTTGACGATGCCAAAGTGACAGCTGACATTTTATGTATTGAAGCATATAATAGATGCTGTGTACTGTATGCTCCTCACCATGACCTTATACCTCTTTCTGCAGAGCTTATTACAAGAAGAAATAAGCAACAGGTGAAGCTACATTCTAATGAAATAGTTCCTCTTAAGTGTGTTAAACAGGACAGTCTACCAGTGTTGGAAAGTCAAACAAATGTGACATATTACCACTGTAGATGTAGTAATGAAACAGGAGTTGAATGCTATTCAAATGCTGCTTGGTGCATGTTGTTTCAAATGACACCACTGTTGAAAGAAACATATTCAATCATAGAGAAAAAGTGGAACTTTCACTTCTTAAAATATCAGTAGATGATAGACCACACAACACACATGGGGCAAGGTCAATCTGAAATTTAGCAACTGTAGAGAGTGGAAGAGAACATTTCTCTCATAATGCTCAGGAAGATAGTCAAGAGCTTTGAATAACTTTTTTTGAGGTGCTAGTGCAGGAAACAGACAGTGTAGAGAAATATGTAGGAATGTCTTACGAGTGGAACCATGAGTGTCCACAATGTCCTAAACAGCACATTTCTAGAGACAACATGGAAAGATTGTCCCGGATCAGAAAAGTGTGAGTTTTTACGATCTAGTTACAAAAGCATTTCATGATATGCGATGCAGTGAGTGGGGTTGTAATTTACAATCAACACTACAAAATGTAGTATATAACAAGTATCTTTTAACACCTTAAGTGCCAAGGACGCGGTATCTCGTCCTTGACATTACGTTTGCAGTGCAGGGATGAGATACCTCGTCCTTTTTGGCACTTCACTTTGTACGATCGCTGCAAAACAGCGATCGCACAAAAGTGTAATCCAACCCCTGTGCTATATGAGGAGGAGGTTCCTCCTCACGGCCCGGGGGTTGGATTTCCTTCAGTTTCACGTTAGTGTGCATAATGCATGCTGACGTGAAACTGAAAGTAAATTTCACTGCGGCAGCCGTTTTCGCCTCACGCGGTGAAAGAGAAGGTGAGTTACCTTCTCACGCTCCCTCGATCTCTGGCATTATTGTGCCGTTGAGATCAAGAGAGATGTCATTGGAAAGGGGGGACTCTCCCCTTTCCAACAACACCTTCTTTGAACCATTGCTGGGTGCGATCGCTTAATCCGTGCCCAAAAATGCCACTAGACAATTGTGGATCTATTTTTGAAGTGGGGGGTGAGGGGGCCGCTTACTATGTAAGCAGTGCTCTCCCCCCAGCACACAAAGCATGGGGCAACACGTTTTGCCCACCCTGGGGGCAGATGGGCACACTAATGTTTTGGGTGGGGGTTGGGGAAGACCCTAAACCAACAGTGATTATATATAATCAAAAGGGGTGTGGCGCTCTCCCCCCACCCCAAGTGAATGGATGGAGCACCTCATTTAGCCCTCCCTGGAGGCAGATTTATGCCCCTAGGAAGGGGTATATGAGATGCCCCCCATCCATTTGGGGTGGGGGGGAGGGCCACCAGAAATGTTGGAAAAGGCCCCCCAATGCATGGGGAAGTACGTTTTGCCAACCCTGGGGGCAGATGGGCACAGTAATGTGCCCATCTCCACCTACGGAAGGGGCAATACAAAACAGGTTTTTTTTGGGTGGGGTTGGGTGGTACACTAAACCACCATGGATGTTTTAGTGGAGAGGGGGTGGCCCTCCCCCCATCCCAAAAGGATGGGGAGCATCGGATGTAGCCTTCTCTGGGGGCAGATTGCTATATTACTGGCCCCGGGAGGGAGTAGAAGTAGAGTCCCACTGCAGGACCTGCCTAACTTGTCAGTTGTCTGGCAAGACTGGAGGCAGTGTCATTGCCCCACTGCAGCCATTGCCAGTGGTTGGCACACCGTTTGAGAGTGTGGGCATCGACATTGTCGGTCCCGTTGACCCTCCCACTTTAGGTGGACATCGGTTCATCCTGGTCTTGGTAGATCATGCTACCAGGTACCCTGAGGCTATACCCCTTTGGACTGTTACTGCCAAGGTGGTTGTCAGGGCTCTCCTGGGTATTTTAACCCATGTTGGATTCCCTAAGGAGGTTGTCTCTGACAGAGGATCCAACTTCATGTCTAGTTACACGAAAACCATGTAGAAAGAGTGTGGGGTAACCTACAAGTTCTCCACCTCTTACCACCCCAGACCAATGGTCTGGTTGAGAGATTTAACAAAACTCTGATGGGCATGGTAGGTGCTTTGGTGCTTTGGAAATGGGATCTCCTCCTGCCATGCCTGCTGTTTGCTTACATAGAGGTACCTCAAGAGGGTGTTGGTTTCAGCCCCTTTGAGTTACTCTTTGGACATCCCGTGAGGGGGCTGCTTGCCTTGATCAGAGAAGGTTTGGAAGCCACCCCTCCAGGTCCTTCCAAGCAAGTGGGGGACTATGTGTTAGGCCTCAGATGGAGGATGACACAAATGATGGGTCGGGTGACAGCGAATCTCAAGGCCAGCCAGGAATTGAAAAATTACTGGCTTGACCTTAGAGCCTCGCAAGTGACTCCAGGACATGAGATCCTTGTGATGGAGCCTTCCAAGCCTCGAGCTTTGGCAGATAAGTGGACTGGACCCTTCAGGATAATCTCCAAGATGGGCGAAGTCAATTATCTGGTGGACATGGGAGTCCCTGGGGTAGCCCTTCAGGTATTCCATGTTAACAGGCTCAAGCCTTTCCATAGGCGAGACAAAGTCTCTTGTCTTTTGCTGGCTTCAGAGCAAGAAGAGGATGAGAGTGAGCCCCTTCCTGATTTGCTGCATAGCAACCCTCAGGATGGCTCAGTGGAGGGAGTGCATCTCTCCAGATATGACTCCAGAGCAGCAGAGAGCCTACAGGGCTTTGCTACGGCAGTATGCCTCTCTTTTTGCACTGACACCAGGCCTAACACCATGGTGTAGGCACAACATTGACACTTGTGACAGTGTGCCTGTCAAAAGCAGGTGCTACTGTATGTCAGATACCGTTAAGAACCACATCCAGGCTGAGATTGCAAAGATGTTGGATCTGGGTGTTATTGAACCCTCAACCAGTCCCTGGACCAGTGGTCCTTCTCCCCAAGGCAAGTTCCCAGGCAGATACCAAGGATTGGAGGTTCTGTGTGGACTACAGAGGAGTCAATGCTGTCACCAAAACCGACGCGCACCCGTTGCCCAGGGCTGATGAGCTCGTGGACACCATTGGTGCTGCCAAATTTGTGAGCACCTTTGGCCTTACCTCAGGCTATTGACAAATAGCTCTGACAGACCATGCCAAGGAAAAGACTGCATTCTCAACACCTGAGGGGCTCTACCAATTTAGAGTTATGCCTTTTGGGATGAAGAATGCACCTGCCACTTTCCAACATTCAGTCAATCATGCACTCAGTGGGCTGGGGGCCTTTTGTGTGGCCTATTTAGACGACATTGCCATCTACAGTTCCACTTGGGAAGAGCATTTGACTCACTTGGATAAAGTGTTGCAGGCCTTGAAAAGGACTAACCTTACTATCAAGGCCACCAAGTGCCAGATAGCTCAGGGGAAAGTCACTTATCTTGGTCATGAGGTAGGAGGGGGTCAAATCCAACCTCTCCCCAGTAAGGTACAGGATGCACATGACTGGGAGTCTCCCACTACCCAAACCCAGGTGAGAGCCTTTTTGGGCCTCAATGGGTATTATTGCAACTTCATGGCGGACTATTGAATTTATATTTTTTTACTATTGCGCTCATAAACAAGTGTTTCAGAGCATGATAAAGGCAATGGGAGGGGAACAAGGGAGAACAAAACAATGATCTTACTAGACACCTCTTTCTGGTTGCAAATGTGATTGCTCTAGCCATTTGTTGTTTTTGTAGCAGTATGAAGTAAAGGAATCCAGTGAAGAATGTAATATGTGGGTGGCTTTATGACCAGCTTTCAGCACGTGGAACCATAGCTGCCCCTCTGACAGCTCTGACTTCGCCCAAACAACCAAGGAAGGTTAATTGGACAGAAGACTGTCAGAGGGCCTTCGTTGGCTTGAAAGAAAGTCTGTGTAGTGCACCTGTGTTGTGTGCACCTGATTACAGCAAACCCTTCACCGAAATTGGAGCTGTCTTGTCCCAGTCAGATGACAAAGGGAGGGAACATCTGATCATCTTCATCAGTAGACAACTCAAGGGTAGAGAACTTAGGTGGGCTACTGTTGAAAAGGAATGATTCAGTATAGTTTGGAGCCTTAGGCATTTTAGGCCCTACCTTAGAGGGTCTACCTTCAAGGTCCAAACAGACCATAAGCCCCTGAAGTTGCTTATGCAGATGAAGGGTGAAAACCCAAAACTGCTCAGGTGGTCCATCAGCTTGCAAGGGCTAGACTTCACCATAGAGCATAGACCACGGAAGAGTCATGATAATGCAGATGGCCTTTCCATAAGCAATGTTGACCATCTGGATGAGAGTGTCGATCTCGTGGGAGATTAGACGCCCTTTCCTCAGTCTTGTGGGGGCGATTTATAATGCTGGAAAAGCATCGGAGGGACAGGGCCTCCGTATCCTTGTCCTTCATTGCCTTATCATGAATGTTCTGTCTTGTTTTCTGCGCAGGAGTTCATGTGGGACTCCTGGCGGTGCAGCACTTCCTCTTTTTGGTTTGGTGAACAGACCCTTGGGATACCCTTATGGCACCCATGGGTGGGAGTATGACCCTGTACTCCTGGTGTATGTTTTGGGGCACCTGTGTTTAGCCCAGAGAGCAGGGTATGGGCTGGTGGCAGCTCCATGCTGAATTGGCAGGTGCCCTGCGCATCCTCCATTTTGGGATGCCCAGGCCCTGTCATTAGAATCAGTGGATTCCTGATAGGAAACAAGATGGCCCCTGTGGCCTCTTGCTTTCTATCGCCTGTTACCTTACTTTTCCCAAAATCCAGGGAAGTCCTGACTCTGTTCCTTCCCCTTGACTGGCTGTTGGGTGGAAGTTCCACATATGGTGTTGTAGGGAGGTCCAAGCCAGAGCGGCTTGAGCCTTCCCAATGACTGTATGTTGTGGGTACGCCTGTGGGGTGGCACTGGGTGAATGGAGTGTGTGACAAATATGCATTTCATGTTGTGGGTTCTAGTATCTGGTGTTTGACACAATGACTGAGACAACCCTGCCCTAAACTGGTATGAATGCAGTGTGGAGTGTTGAATGGTTGGGTACTTGTCTGAATCTTCATTCTGTGTTGTGAGTGTCTGGATGGAGAAGAATGGCCTGAATGCACTGTGAGCCGATTGGCTGCCTGACTGCCTGAATGCCCTTCTGAATGATTGGTTGCCTGAGTGTGATCCAGCAGAGTGAATGGGAGATCAACAGTATATCTGGAGGACTCTCACTGCGAGAAATCGTTCAGAAGCTGAAGTTGATACTTGATGCTTAATCTCGAAGCGGAGCCAGAAGAAGTGCAATCTGAAAGCTGCTGTACCTACAAGAACTTATCCAAGTGAGGACCTGGCTAGGAGACCTCTTCCCGAGCTACGAGGGACCATCGTGCACCAGCTGATCTTTGTCAAAGCTCCCTGGTAGACAGAGCTACGAAAGGCTGCCAACCGGAGAAGGGGACCGCTGAGGAGAACGAAGATAAGCACCGGACAGCCGTCCACCATCGCCGACCGCTGTCGCTGACTAGAGCCGCATTGCTCTCTTTGCCTAAGAACATTGAAACAAGGACTCCCTTGCTCATCCTCCTCGACAGCTTTCATTCTACCGGAGAAAGTCAATGCCGCCGACGACCGAGGAGAATCCGCCGGTGGCTTTCCCGCCACCCGAAGACCGCAGAGAGGCTGACAACTCGACACCCTTGCTGGGCCAAAGTTCATCAAGACTCCTTGCGGCAATGAACACTTGTCGTCGAGGTTCACTGCACATCTCCACTTGCAGGATGCTTTCGACCGATCGTCAACGAGCACCTCAAGAATTGAATCTGCTGCCGCGACGACAGTGTTCAGCCTTTTCCCTCATGGGATCTCGACGATGCCTTAAAGGGAACCGTTCAAGAAGGATCCGTCGACAACCTGAAGTCGAACTCTGCTATTCCAGGTACATTGGGGTTGTAGAACTATTTAGAAGGAAATAAGGCTCTTGTGAACAATATATGGACTGGGCTTGTATGATATCTTTATTTACAGATTGCCCAGGTGGGGGGGATCTCCACAGAGAGCTGTGCCTCGTGGTAGGGGCCAGTATCCTGCCTATTGTTCTAACCAACTGCTTTTCCTCATGTGTCTATTGTTGGTTCTCTTTATTACTTGATTTGTGTGACATTTAAACTAAGTACAGTTGATGCACTTTAATGAAATCTGATAGTAATTGTGGTACCACGTAGACCTGTGTATGTATTTGCCATTGTAGATTAACTGAGCACAATGTGAGTTATTGTGATTGTGTATATAACCTTGAACCCTAATTATATCAAGACTGTGGGCCTCTTTACACGTCGTGCGGTAAAAATCAACATTTACCGGCATGGCGCTATTAATGTGTCCGCCTTGGCAAGAGGGCGCTAATAGCGTAACATTACGAGTACGCGGACACAAGCATAGCGCCATGCCGGTAATGACCCTACCGCCATGCCGCAAAATACCCCAAAAAGTCCCTTACCGGCATCGACGAAAGTGCTGATAACACTTCCGCCCTCACTCTACATGCAAATAGCGGTCACCGCAATTAGCGGTCACCGTTAAATAGTGGAACCGGAAATAGCGTCATCGCACAGGAACGGGAAAGAGCACGGCGGCCATCTTTAAAAACACAATCCATTGCCATCCTCTGCCCCCTGGACCTGTTTTGAGTACTTCGCCATTGGAAAGCCACAAAGACACCCTCGCCATGCCGAAGGCTATCAAAAAAACAACCGACCGCCAGCGGAAGGAGAAGTTTTCCACCGAGGAGCTAACAATGCTCACAAAGACCCTAGCAGCGAATGCCAACGTGGTATTTGCGTGTGGCATGCGTCGGGAGACCCTTATCCGCAAGAAGGCAATCTGGGCAGAGGTTGCCCTGAAAGTGAGTGCAGTGGGCACCACCACCCGCACTGTCCGGGAGTGCCGAAAGCAGTGGGATGATCTCCGCCTCCGGGTCAGAAGCATCCTGTCTGCAAACCACAACATAGCCACTGCAGGTGGATCTGAATCGCCGTTGAAATTAAAAGAGTGGGAGAAGACCTGCGCCAACATGAGTGGAGTAGAATCGATTGAGGGAGTCGGGACCATGGAGCATGGTGTGGCAACTACATCTGATGGAGGTGAGTGTACACATGAAAGTATGCACTGTGAATGCTGAGTTCCCCCCCAAATGTGAGCCCAGATTCATCTCATGTAGCGCAAACATCCATACATGCATACAACCCTGGCCATGTCAATGCAAAACCCAAAAACACACACATGCACGCATCACCAGAGACAACTGCCACACAGAACCATGCATGGATGACCCACTCAACAATCACATCACCTGCATCCCTACCAATGAAGTCCCAATGCTCACAACTGCTAGAAAAATGTATTGTGCATGAAGTACATTGAACCACAAAAATGCCATCCCCCTCTTTGTCCCCAACAGGCTCAGATACAGACAGTGATGAACCTGGCACTGCAACTCTGGCACCCCCTGCCACTAAAAAAGCAAGGCCACAGGACACAAGGGACACCCCCACATCATCAAGGGGCAAAGGGAGAAGATTTCCCATGCCGAGTGCCAAAAATCAGCGGACCACCACTGCTGCCATACCGCTGTGCACACCAGCAACAACTCGCCCACCTTCTGAAGTGAACCCCCCACCACAGAATCCAGCCACGGAGGGCCCACCCTCTGCTGCAACAAGTTCTACAGGAGAGGCGGCAGCCACAGCGCTTCTCTCGGATGTGGATGAGCTGATAGATTTGCCCATGGGCATGCACACCCCAACCCCCCCGGAACCCCTGAGGCGAATCCACCGCAGACACCTGAGTCCAGTGTCAATGGCCAGTTCGGCGAGGACAACATGGGAGGGTTCAGTAGCCCACCGGTGGCTTCACCAGATGTCCAGCTTGCTGAGGAAGGCGCAGCAGCCACACCACGGGAACGCCACAGTGACCATGACCTGGCCAGCATCAGCCAGCGCCAACAGGAGATAACTGTGCTGGTTGGGCAACATGTCGAAGAGGCTGCCCATCTCAGGGGGGAGATGGCAGAGACTGCCAGGCAATCAAGGGAGGCAATTGAAGCCTGCACAAACAGGCTGTGTGGGGAGATTTGCCAACTCAGGCAGGTCCTCACGCGGATTGCAGATGCAATGGACCGCCAATTCCCACCACCACCACCGGGACTGCCAGCCACATCATTTTCATCCGCCAGTTCGAGGCAGACAAGCCCCCTCCGCCGCTCCACGCGCACCACCAGGTGCACGTCAAGCCATCCTCCTCATGCTGGTGGTGGCAATGGGGAATAGGGACTGCAGGGTCAACCCACCACGTCTGCAGCTGCACAACAACATCGTGAAAGACACATAAGGGACTGTTGTGGGGGGAGGGGGGAAGGGTGTTATGGAACTGTTGTGGGGGGAGGGGTGAAGGGTGTTATGGGACTGTTGTGGGGCGAGGGGGGAAGGGTGTTATGGGACTGTTGTGGGGGAGAGGGGAAGGGTGTTATGGGACTGTTGTGGAGGTAGGGGGGAATGGTGGTGGGATGTTTGGGGAAATGCACATATACTTCTTTAAAATCCTTAATACACTGGTGAATAATCAAAAGACAGGCTTGGATTTCTTCATTGTGTATGTGTACTTTATTGGTGTCAGGGTCCATTGTGCGCTTCAACACAGACACCAGTGCATTACTACCCATATCCATCGTACAGGGTGAAACCATGTAACTTAGAATATCTGGTTGATCAGATGCTGTCTCACATCACGTCCCTCCTGGCCATCGCCTCTTGCACGACCTGCATCCCCGTCACCTCCGTCCTCATCACCATCATCATCCTCATCAGGTGGTTGCATTTGTACATCAGGGGACAGTGGCACATTCCGTTTGATACACATATTGTGCAGCATGACACATGCCATGGCAATCTTGGCCATCTTCTCATGGCCGTACAGGAGAGCGCCACCCGACCTGCTTATGCACCTAAACCTGTGTCTTCAAAAGTCCAAATGTCTGCTCAATAACGACACGGGTACGAGTATGTGCACGATTGTAGTCCTCTTTGTGCCGGTTCTGTGGGTTCCGTACAGGGGTAAGGAGCCACCTGTACAGGGGATAGCTGGCATTGCCTGTATGGGGGGAAGAATGGAGACCTGTCACTGTTCACCTCTGGACCGGCATCTACTTGTCACACAATTATACTTTGCATTCAGATTGAAATCCACGACTACCAGCATGCATGCAGATGATCTGTGTGACTGCAATGTGCAAAGGTGTGCTAGACCCTGCAATTGGACATGCACCATTCAGGCCTTCGACAGCAGTTGACATGTCCTGGGTGAGGCCATGTCTTGGGTGTCCCTGAGCCCAGGCATATTTGGTACCACACTGCTAGTGTCCTGCCATTCCAACATTGATGTTGCCATGCTGTGTAGCTTCAATTCCATGATGCAATAGGTGTGTGGTTCAATGCTATGGCTAGGGGGGATCCCTTTGCATGCATTCAAGGGCACATTTCTGTATTAATGTTGTGCTGCGCTAATACTGTATTACCAACTTCACGCCATGTTGCTGATTTCTGTATTTAGTGGTGTGGCATGATGTGCAATGTGGATGTGGATGGATGTGTGATATTCATAGACCTGGATTGTTCTCAATGTTGTGGAGCTTATACCTGCATGTCGGTTCTTCTCAAGTACATTGCGGCCTTCCCTGATGGACATTGGTGTACATCTGTATGTCCATTTCTCCTATGGACGACAGCCTACACCCAGTTGGAGTATGTATCTCTCGCCCCCAATCACACCCAGTTGGAGTATGTATCTGCCCCCCCCCCATTCACACTGCCATGTGCTTGCCCTGCTACTCACCAAGTAGCCACGAACGATGTCCGGCTTGTCGCTCCATGTAGTGTGGTATGGTTGAGTTCCGCAAGACCATGGAATCATGGGTTGATCCGGGAAATCGGGCACAACAATGTGTGATTATCTTGTTAGCGTCACATACCATTTGGACATTGATGGAGTGGAATTGCTTCCTGTTTCATTAGACTACTTCATTGTGATGTGGGCCAACCAATTCAACATGGGTACAGTAGATGGCTCCAATGCAACTTGGGATGCCTGCCAGTGAATAGAAGCCAACTTTTGTGTTTGCAATCTTCTGGCCAGTCCGTGGCATGGATATGTGTGCAGGTGCATGCTTCAGGAGGGCATTGAGTACCTGGTTCAGCGTGCGTGAGAATACTGGTTGTGATTTGCCATGCATCTGCCCCAATGTATGCTGGTAGGTGCCTGTGGCCAGGAAGTGGGGCACAGTCACCACCTTCAGTAGTGGGGGGATGGCAGTACGGATGTCTATGTGGCTCACTATGTCGTTGTGATTCATGTCAACAATGGTGGGGATGGTATCCCGTTCCAGGCGGTACAGGGTGTGTATCTGCTCAGGGGGTACATTGAATGGACTGGCGCGAATCCTGGCGATTGGTGGCAGACTCTGTGGTGTGCGTAGGTGCCCTGGTGGTGCTTACGGCACCTGTCTTGCCCTCATCCTCCTCTTCCTCCTCCTGCGTCTCCTCTGTGCTGCCTGTTGTTGTTGGTGCTGCACCGCATTCATGTCCTCCAGCCCATGTAATGCTGCTAGTATTGGAACCATCTAGGTGTGGGAAGGGGTGTGTGAATGGGTGTGGTGTGCTCCTTTTGTGCTGCCACAGTCTCCATTTCCTCCACCTGTGCTGATTGTGTCCACCTGTGGCCGGTGGGAACACTGCTCAGTTCTTTTAACGCGTGGTTCACGATGCCGGTATTAGCGCCATGCCGGTAAGGGGTTTTGGGGGCTATTCCATGCTGCTATTAGCATGTCCGCATGGCTTGTGATGGTGTGCTATTAGCGGCATGGCTTACCGGTAACGTTATTTCCCTACCGCACAACGTGTAATGAGGCCTTGTGTCACTAATACTGTGTATGGGCATTCCTTTGTGGGTGCTTGGAGACTACACTGTACTTAAGAACCAGCCTCCTGAGAGCTAGGCCTTGATTACTCATCCATAGCTACCATAATAGAGAATCTTGGCTGGGGTCCTCTGTGCCTCTTCTCTACCATATAGAGAGCAGGAGTACAGACACCCCCCTCCAATCTATACAGTGGAGTTCCTGAGATACTTCAAGATTGCAGTTTACCATTTGGCTGACCATTTCAGGAAGGTATTCTGCAGTTAATTCTGTAATTAACTTCTTATGTGTGTAGGTGGCCCAAAGAAGGACACACCCAAACTATACAATAAGTATTGAAATGACAATTCCAGGATAGTCAGTCTAGCATGTACTGAATATTCATAGATTTAAATGTAGGGTACATTTTACAGTATATCTATTATTGAAATATAATAAAAAGGTTTGCACTCAACATAATTGTACAATATTGGTATGGCGCTATATTTTCTTGTAGAACTGATGACATAGTTAGGTTATGTGTCTAGGTTTCCTTGTTAAGGTTGCATAAACTACTCAGCAAATTTTGAATGTATTAAAATAAAATAAAGTTTGTACAGACATGTTATATTGACTTTGTGCATATAGTTACTTAATGATATGATGTTCTAACTGTACATATGTTCTGTAAAAAAATGTTTGGTTTGTAAATTGGGATTTTAAAAAGGGGAACACTTTTTACAGGGTGTGCCTATAATTCTACCTTTGCCAGGTGTAGGAACCAATGACATTGCTGCACACCTATTTGGAATTTCCCAATGCAAGACCAGGTTTGTAGTAACCTTACTGCTTAGAACAGTCACCCTACCCCAACAGTGATGTTTTCTTTCTTTTAATGACTCTTGCCCATAAAGTAGCCCCTTCACACCACACCTCATTCTAAATGTAACACTCCTTACATTAACTACAGTTGAATCTAGGGTATATAGTTTTGTCATTCTCTGACATCAAATTGAAAGTCCTTTTGAATACCTGACTTTCTATTTCATGACAACACTGATTTTCTCAAGTCACTGCTGCAAACATAGCACTGCTGGAAAGAGGTATTCGTGTTTTTAGAGTTTGCTTTGGGATGCTAATTCCAATAATTACATATTCTGTGTCCTACATTGATCCAGAAACAGCATAATTAACTGAGGTTAGGGCCCCCTTTAGCTTGGGCCTGTAATGTGTGCCCCGTGTAGTAAATGGTGTGGGATCCAGTGTGGTTCCTGCAAACTCAGATTGAAATTAAACTTGTGTGTACATATTTCTCTTATTAAGGAGAATCCTATATAGAAAATTGATGTATTTGAAAAGGTGTCTGTATATAGTAGTGATGTTTTTTTTGGTAATGGTGTACAATGACGTCATGAGTAGTACTATTATTAGTTTAGAATATCAGTATTGTACAAATAGAAAACAATTTAGATATAAACGTAAGACATTTCACCGATTTTAGTTGCGTAGAGGTTTTTTTGTTTCCAGTGAGATGTTTTTCCTCTACAAGCAAATGATTAATAGTTATAACCTTAATTGGTTGACCACTAAGAATACATTCAGTATTCGTACAGCACTGTTATGAAGAAATAAACTATTCGTATTTTTTTATATTTCCTTTATAACATATATTCAATTTTCATTGGTGAGTAAGCTGACAAAATATAGAAACACACATTGCTTGGTTTTTGAATTAGTGCTAATTCATATTTGTTTAAATTAAGTGTTTTCTATAGTATTGTTAGTAAATATAGAATAAACACAGTATATTGACTATGTTATAACAAAACCTTGAAATTCAGGGAAAAATGTTTAATTGCAGGGACATTAAGGTGAAAATGTATTGCAACAAAACCCTTGAACTTCAGCTAAAGCCACCTTAACCTTACGCCCCCTGTTACGCAGCCTATGGCCACAATGATGACATCACAGATGACATCCCTGTTGACGTCACTGATGGCATCACTGATGACAACACTAATTGCATCATCTGTGACATCACTGATGGTATCACTGATTACATTTGAACACAAACCGGCCATGGCCAGTGGCCATGCCGTGCCCACTATATAGGTTAACACATTAAGGGTAAACTAGCCATGGCCTTTGGCCATGCCCACTCTATATTTTAAAACACTAATGCGCCACTAGCCATGGCCTTCTTCCATGGCCAGTGGCCATCGCGTATATTTCACACCACTAATAAGCCGCTAGCCATGGCCTTCAGCCATAGCCAGTGGCTACGACCTTCGGCTGTGCTCACTGTATATATTCAAACACTAATGACCCCCAGCCATGGCCTCTGGCCATGGGCAGAGGTCACAGCCTTTTTGTGTGCCCACTGTATGTTTTACAATGCTAAACGACCACTAGCCATAGCCTTCAGCCGAAGCCAGAGGTCACGGCCTTCGGCCATGCCAACTGTATATTTTAACACATTAAGGGACCTTGTCTATGGCTTTCAGCCATGGCCAGTGGCCCCAGCCTTCGGTTGTTCCCACTGTATCCTGTACAACACTAACCAATCACTGCCTTCATTGTTATTTAATTTATCAAAGTTTTTATTAGCTAGTTCGTAAATGATGTTATGTCTGATGCCATCACATGTAATCAGTGGTGTCATATATGATGGCATTAGTGATGTCACCAGTGATGTCATCAGCGATATCATATATGATGTAATTAATGATGTCACCAGTGATGTCATCAGGGTTGTCATCAGGGATGTCATCGTTGTGCTGATAGGCTGCTCAACAGGGGGAGTGAGATTAAGGTGGCTCTAGCTGAATTTCAGGGGTTTTGTTGCATTACATTTTCACTGCAATGTCCCTGCAACTAAAGGTTTTCCCTAAGAATATATATATGCACACACACACATCACACACACACACACACCTACCTAATCACTCATTAATATTTATATACAATGCACAAAATTCATTGTACACTCTAATAATAAATACATAAATATAAACCTACACATACACCCTTAAACACACATACATATAAAGACATTGCATAATTATATAGCGTTCCCCACTGAGTACAATACATACAGAGGTGTGACTGCTGCAGTCAGTCACTCCCCATTGCAGTACCTCTTCATGGTGAATGGAGAGACGTGCCCCTAGCACTGCCCTTCTTCCTTGTGGTGCCTCAACCACCACATGAGGCACCACCTCACTGTGCACAGCCAACACCAAATGAATGCCTTCCATGCATCCCAGTCCGCTACAGGGAGGGAGTGCTGCCAACTGACTAACACGCCCCAAGGCAACAAAGATCTTCTTTGGAGGCCTTGAATCCTGGGGGGGCGTAAAAGACACTGTTGCACCCGCAGTGCACATGTTCTTTGCAGCGCCCCTATGCTCTGGGGGGCTGCATTGCTCCGCTCTATGCCTCTGTTGAGCACTTGCTATTCTTTGCAGTGGACCCACGCCCTGGGGGGCTGCCGGAATCACTGATGTGCCCTTGGTGTAGTATTTCTTCTGGCCGCTTCCCCATCGCCTGCAGCACATCAAATGAGCCCAGGTCTGCCCTGTCTCCTCTCCTGCATCAGCGCAGGGGGACCGACCAAGTTACTCCCCGGGGATCTGGCTGGTTGCCAGAGTTCTCCTTTTCACCCTGGGCGCAAGAATGTGGTTCCCCGGGTCTTTTCTTCACTGACGCTCAATCTTCTATCTGCTGCACTCTGCTTCACCTCCTATGTCACACCTGGCACACATAGCCTGAGGGGATAAACCTTCTGGGCTGCCCTGTCTGGCTTGGGGCAGGCCGTCAGGCAGAAGGCCCCATAGCTGGCTGGGCTGGCTGGGCTGCACCAGGCACGCAGTCTGGGTCTAAGGTTGATGCCAGACTTCACCTGGTATAAGGAGCCTGGCCTGGGTAATGTTAATAGGGTATGAATGAACAATTGACCGAATTTAAAGGGTCACAATTGACCTTTTCACAATTGACCGTATATACATAACCATAACTACATGGACGCGGTAGCGTCCATGTAGTTATGGTTAAGTTGGTGTTTCCATAGGAAGAGCACTTTTTGGGTGGCTTATAACTTCGCTCCCTCTGGAAGAATCCTCACCAAAAAAAGTATATGGCCCAGTCTGAATTGTTTTGCAAAGTTTGGAGAGGTTTGGTCCAGGGGGGGCAAAGTTATGGGGGGTCCCAAAACTTTGGTTTTTTCCTATAGACATAATGGGAAAAAACTTTGCGCACGGCTACAGCCCGAACCGCTGGACGGATTTACACCAAATTTGCGGCAGGAGCGGCGGCTTGGTACCGAAAGCGTGCTTTTGCAAATTTGGTGTAAATCCGTCCAGTAGTTTTTTAAAAAATGACCAAAATGTAAGGCAAACAAATTAGTGATATCTGTGTTCGCTTCGCGGACGGACTTCCCTGTACGTTCCGCGGACAGCGCCCCGATTGGCCCATGGGCTTGCGTCATGTCCGTGGACATGCGACGTGTTCGTTGATTGGACGGCGTGGGGCGTGGAGCGCATCAGATTTTCTGTGGCACCCGCCATCTTGTATTCGCCATCAACCGTGTACAGCGCGGTGAAACTTGGATTGAAAATTGTATTTAATGGAGTGTCTTGGTGTGTAAGAGTGTTTGGGGAGGTTGGGGGAGTATGAGATAGGTTCAATGTTTTGTTTTTTATGTGCTTTATGCTTTTGTTGTGTTCGATTTGTCCGCGGAGAACACGGCTGTTCTGACATTTTGTAAATAAACTAAATGGTGGGGTGTTCAGAGGACGAGTATGTGTACTTTATGTTCGCAAGGAAGGTAAAATTGAGCTAAAAATACTTGCGGTGTATTTAAATGTTCGTAAATACACAAACTGGGGGTGTCCTGAGGACGCTGTCCGTATTGTAATCTGTCAAGTTGAATGCAGGCCCGGCTCCAGAATGTATCATCTAGGTGGGCCAGAGGTGTTATTGGGGGGGCCCAATTTTCAGTTGGTGTGAGAGTAGCCTAACCCACCCGGAGCTACATTATATAGCCTTCCAAGCCTCTGACACAAACAATACACGGGTTATATTCTGTTTCCATACAGGCACTATGGACAGTTATCCAAACTGCTTGAGCTAATGAGGATCAGTACTTTATAAACAGCCGCAGCCATGACATCCTCTGGCCGGGCAGTCTTCCATACTTGTTTGGTCAGAAACCCTCTAGTAAGTACGTACGACAGAAAGCACTAAAACACGGGCCATACTCACCATCTTGCCCTAGTCCCTGGCAGGCAGGGCAAGCTGCTAAACCCGCCCAAGTACAAAGGTTACATTCTGATTAGGTAGGAATCATTATGAGAGGTACCCTTAGAGTGAGGAGGAACAAGGTCATCATTCTTGCCTTGACACATTTTTAGGCAGGGCAGGCTGCCTGACACCCAAGTATAGAAGAGACATTCTGAAAGTCCTATTCTTGGCATCTTCAATTAGGGCAGGCATCAAGCATTGTTATTAGGTTGGCACTCTGCATGAGTAAAAATGAAGAGCTCTACAAAGTCCATACCTGCACATCTTACCCATTTTATTTTTAGTTTGGGCTATGAAGTGACACCTTTAATCTGAAACTATTGTATTTGAGTACAGTAAAGTGGGAGTTGGCAAGTGAGAAAGGACACACCCACTACCTGCTCCTAACCACCCAAAACACATCCCCCGTAGATCTCTTTGAGCACACTCTATCAATATGAAATTTCACACTTTTGTCTGCCAGAGTTATTTCTAAGCAGTCTGCTGAGAGTGTATTGCAGAAGTAAATGGCTAATGGTGTAATAAACATGTCTTGACCAAGTGCGCTATTGGCCACTTGATTATTATATGTTCCTTGCACTGAAGTCCTGTTAAAAACAAGCATTGACAAAGCCAGGTGGCTTATGTATAGGTATTACATAGGAATTTGCCAAGCACTGCTATCAAATGTCTAGGTAATCACATAATTTTCCCTGCACTGTTGCAAACCTATGGCCAGGTAGTACCACCATAGTAGCAGTGCCTAGCAAATGCCTACCACATACCTAACCAAAAGCTCAAACCGTTGGTTTTGTCCTTGCCTTTTTATTTAAGCAGCCCATCTGTGTTCTTTCCATTTCTTTTCATTTGTAGAATTCAAACTGCATAAATATTAATGATTAATTAGGTTAGACTTAAGGTGTACTCCCCAAAAACAAAAATACTTTGAACAAAAAACTATAGAGGAAAAAATTAGCAAGACGTGAATTTTATTCTCCAAAAAGCTGTATTCTCGACAAATGAGAATAGCCCTTTGACAACTGGTTTAAACAAAAAGGGTAATTTTCTCTTTAACTTTTTAAACTCCCTTACAAAGACATCCATGCAAAAAAGCTGTATTCTTGACAAATGAGAACAGTCCTTTGGCAACTGATTTAAAGGGGTAACTTTCTCTTTATCTTTGAAAACTCCCTTACAAAGTCATCCCTGCAAAGATTTTCCGTCAGTTCTTTCTCCTATGCTAATGCTAATATGGTCAGATTTTCTTTGCGATCATGAAGTATTGAGCGCCGAAAGGCTGTGACTACACGGGACATAGTAGAAGATGAGTTCTCACAGGACGCAGGTGAAATGCCTATGACCAGTGCAGAGACATATATTTCATGCAGTCCTGGAAAAGCATCTGCATAATTGTTTAGCACTTCACAAATTGTGGCAATATTTGAACCTGCTGTGATTTTTTTTGTTGCAGCAATGGTTTTGCCAGTGCACGGCTATCTCCCAAACAGCTCAGCTCTCTCGTGTAAACCCTGTCTCGAGTCCCTGCTAGCTAAATTTGCTCTCTGAACCTACCTCACTATTACTTAAACTGCTCATTCTCAGTGTACTTCTCCTTCTATGACTACAACCGCCCCATGCACCCTACTGTCAAATTCACCACACTCTACTGCTGCGCCTCCTCCCATTTTTCTTCCTCACTCCCAACCCCACCACACATTGCTGTCTCACTCATGCAATATATCTCTCCCTGCACCTCATTCTGACATGTGGTGTATCTCTCCCAAAGAAGCATGGCACCTCTCCCTCTGCACCCGTCACTTTCTAACCCTACACAGCCAAGATAGCAACAACAACAAACAAACTACCAGCCACTAGCCCACTACCGTGTCTCTCTGCCTACCTCCTGCTGCAAATACAAAAGCCCAGAAGGGCAGCAGAGCTACAGTGCCTGGCACTGAGAGCATCAGGCTTTCCTACCTTGTTCCCTGCCAGGCCAGTCTATCCTTCGTTCTCACTGAAGCCGGTAGCACAACACCAGAGTGTGATTTAGTCTGTGATGGCCTGTTCCCTCACTGTGGTGAAAACTCTTCCATAGTCACAATTACAGTATATTGGAATTTCCAAGGACTGTTTGCGTTGCATCAGATTTTGCACTCTCTTAAAAGTTCCAATACGTGAAAAGTGCGTCCTGCTGCTTTTAATTTAAAATAATCTTTTTTTAAAGTAAAAGTGCATGCCTTTAAAATATATTTGTGCAATATTTCCTATTTAATTCCCAGCCATGTGTCAACTAAAGCCGAAATGAAACTGTTTTTTCTTGGACTAAACTTGGAAATGTTGCACACAGCTGTTGTTATTGCAATCAGCATGCATCTCGGAAAGCACAGGCTACCAGTAGAGTCTACCGGCTTCAGTGAGAAGGACAGGCAGTCATTTTTGTCTCTGATGTACCTGACAGACTGACAGTCCTGATTCTTCTGCCAGTGCCCTGACTGCCAGTTTCTGGTTAGAATCTCAGTGTGCCAGTGCCACATACTTTTTCAAGTTTCAGAAATAATAATTCCCATAACAATGACATCACAGGAAAATAAAAAAACATACATTGTTGGCACCATTGAAGCATTCTAAAATTAACAACCCATCAAACAGCACAAACATGGAAAGATGTTGAAATGTTAAAAATGTATAATTATGTGTTGCATGCTTGGTTCTGCAGCCTGCCGTAGAGTCACATAAATGACTACTCGCCACTTTAAAAAGCAGTAGGATCTGTCACTGAAATCAACCCTACAGATTTAGGCTGTAGGCAGTAGGCTACTACTTTTTAAAGTGGCGAGTAGTCATTTATGTGACTCTACGGCAGGCTGCAGGTTCAGATATTCTGTAGGCTGTAGGACTGCTTAAAAAGCAGTAGTCTACTGCCTAAAGCCTAAATCTGTAGAGTATGCCACCCCGGGGCTACGGCAGACTGGCCACTGCCTCCTCCTCCAGCACTTAACTTTAACTGAAATTCTACCCTCTTTCTCCAAGTCCGACTGACTCCAGCCTTGGGAAGTTCTAACGTAGATTGTAGGCGCACTGACACTGCAGCTGGCCCGACCCTTGTCTGCATTATGATGTTTGTGCCAGCAAGGGAAGTGTGTTTAGGCTTGGCCCACGCCTGCGCATAGTGAGGGCACGTGAAAATGCTCAATCAATGCGCAGGCGCATGGGCGTAATTTTAGGAGGGGGCAGAGGTGTTTGCCCCCCCCCAACTTTCATGGCACACTATTTTGTCTTCATTAATTTGGCTGGGGCACCTTTTCTTCAGATGTCATGTCCTGCTCAACATTTCCAGCAGAGTTACTCCAGTGCGCAGGCGTGGACCAAGGCAGCCTGTGCGCCGATCTAGCACCAGCTGTGCAGCCTTGCTCTGTGTTGCTCTGTGTGCATGCGCTGTGAGTGACTTAGCCACTTACTGCAGTGCTCCGGGGTTAAGGGCAGGCGGGCTGCTGTGGCTACTTGGAGTCCAAAAAGCGGCTTCATCAAATAATAGCAGCCCGCCTGCCCTTAACCCTATTCTTGACCACTGTGCGATGTGCGCGCTGTGTGCGTGTACTGTTTTCTTTTGTTCACGTTCATTAACGGAACTAAAAGAAAACGGTACGGCACACAAGCAGCAACAACTTTTGGTCCGAGCAGAGGCCTCCTTTCTAGGGGGGGGCAGAGCAGTTTCTTGGGGGGGGCCTGGCCCCCCTGACCCCCCTGCTGGAGCCGGGCCTGGTTGAATGTGTTTTAAGAACACTCGCGGTGTCCCGAAATGCTTGCAATTACACAAAATGGGGGTGTTCTGAGAACGTTGTTTGTATTGTTCGTTGTCAGGTTGAAAGTGTTCTACGAACCCTCCTTTTGTCCGCTGATAGTACAATTTCCTATGGGCCTCACCCGACTTTTTGTCCACTAAAGAAACGATAAATCAGGCTGGTGTGCGCCGACATTATGTGATAATCCTATGACTGGCGCTATTGACCTGGCTGACTTGCTTTTGCGACACTAAATCATATCTCCCGCCCCTAAGCCTGACATTATGAAAGCATTCATATTCCCCGCCTCTCTCCATGACATTACAGGGTGCGTCATCAAACGCGCCCAGTCGTCTCCAGTCCTACGCGACTTTACACAGAACCCGGAAGACAACACACATTATGTCACAACACAGCGCGCCACAATTCGGAATATGAAACTGTGATTTAAAAGCAAACAGCAAGATTGTAAATTTTGTGAAGTACATTTATTTGAAATCAAATGTTTAGTGAATATTCAGCGATTTGCAATTGTCTCTGCTGTCGATCAGCAAAAGTTTATTTTGAGCCACGCGCTGTTCCTTTGCGGTAGATAGGCTGTTGGTTTATGATAAAAGCAGTAAATGGTCGCACTGATAATCGGAAGGTTGCTCCAAAAACAAGGCATTACACCATAATGGTTGGTATGTTGCTTCTAGCCGCTAGTACTGCGTAAGGGCATATTGGTCCTTGGCGATTGTCCCATAAAATGGTGAGGGTCATGAAGTTGCTTACATGGAGCTGCACCTGGCAGTTGAAAAATCCATCCGCTGGAGTCTGAAAATCGTGACATTGGCAAAATGGGGCAACATACCTGTTTTAAAAAACATAAATTAGTCTCACCAGCCGATCTTTATTAAAAATATTCATTTTATTTATTAGGGCGTGAAACTATTTGCTAGCGAAGATAGTGCAACGGAGTATGTTAATAATAAAATAATATTATTTTCGCGTTTATATAGCGCTAAGAACCGTCAGGTATCTCAGCGCTGCTTATTATTACCCATGGTGTGTGGTGCTCATTTATCAACCACGGAAGGATGAAAGGCTGAGTTTGGCCGTGCCGGGATTCGAACCTGCGTTAGCAAGCTGTGCATGGATGTCAATGTGAGCGCTCTACTCGCTGTGCCACTTGACCGGCTACAGTGAAGTGGCACAGCGCAGCGAGTAGAGCGTTTGACCGGCTACAGACCGGTTAAATTACTTCTATTAACCCACCCTGTGTCGTCTGCCTTTTTCAGAGCCCTCTAAACGACAGGGGATCAATTCGTCGGTGATAGTGCGCGGTAGAAAAAAATATGCCACATTGAACAAACAAGTACAACTTGACCGGGCTTTAATGCCACACTATTGTTATTATATTCCGGTATAAAATAATCTAAAGGGTTACTTACATTATAATTGCATTTTCCATTGTCCAAGTGTAGTGCAGTCCCAAAATACGACTCCGCGTGTGCCAACGATCTTTCTCAAAGTGATATAATATACAAAAGTGGTTTTGTTTCAGAAATGTCATCTTTATCGTGTCTTACGTTTTTGCTATACTTCTTTAAAAGAAGTCTTTCAGCACAATCTCTGTCTGTCAAGGTAAAAAAAAATAGAACCTTATACTGGGAGTCGTGGGCCTGTCCGGGCCGCGAGAAAAAAATGGAAGCAGCTGACCTTCACTGTGAACGAGCATAAATGCTTACTTTGCAACATTCTGTGTAAAGCCATCTGTGAGAATTTGCTGTTTACACTACATCTTTGTATATTGTTTGCGTGCTAATAAAAAAAGTTTGTTTAAGGGACGTTATGGTTCCAAGTAAAGCCGAAAAACCCCTGAAATTCGCCAGTTATGGTAAGCTAAGCAACCACAATTCGCGCCACCACCGTGCACTGCTAAGACTAACACCCAGGACATCAAAGATGACATCGCAAATGTCATTGATGACATCACTGATGACATCACATGTGCATTTACTTTTCATGAAATTTGTGTAGTAGGGATTTTTATTATAATGTTGCGAAAAAAGTGTCAAGGATCATTGCAATAAATATCATACCGTAATTAGTGCTTTGAACGATGCATTGATATAAATAACATTGTATTATGGCGTTCTATTTAGTATACTGAGCTACTAATGGAGAAACATAGCATTGTGTGCAGCGTACAAGATGAAAGTATAATATTTGTAATGTTAATATGTTGAATAATGAAATGATAATTGTCCTGAAATGTTCGAAAATAAACAAAATGGGGGTGTTCTGAGGACGTTCTTCGTATTGTGTGACTGCTTAGCTGTATGCAATGAGGGAATGGCACAGAGAGTAAAGTGGAAATGGTAGAAGGGGTGTCGAAGAGTTACGCGGTCCGCGGACACCGCGGCTGTCCGTGGACAGGGCGTGCTACATCTGGGGTTTTCCAGCAAATCCAACATGGAAAGAAGACTGTACGGATTAGCCAATCAGATGTCGAGGTTGTGGATTTGTGTTGAAAGAGACTGTGTGTGGTGAAGATGGCAGAAGTAGAGAAAGTCAGGGTGTTGGTGCTTGGAGGTATGTTTGTGCATGGTTTACAACAGTACACTTGATGCAGGCATGTTGAAAAGAACTTTGATGTGAAAGGAGTGGAGGTGGTGTGGAGCACTGTGCCTGATTGCAATGTACAGGGAATTGTACACGTTTGTGAGGATATGGCCATGATGAACAGTCCGCATGTGGTAGTTTTGCACTATGGTGCTTTCCATTTGGGCAACGTCAGTGCCCCTACTTTGTTGGCTGATTTGGAACGCTTGGTTCAAGCCGTAATGAAGATCCTTCCAAATGTGAAAGTAATTTTTTCTGGATTACTACCTAGGGCAATATGGGGCAATAGTTCAGTTTTTTGTCCTCAGCAAAACATTGCTAGGTGTGTCATCAACCGAGGCATGTGTGCCTTCATGCTTAGAGCTGGTATGTTCTTCTGTAATAATGAGAATATTGATGCCAGTAATACTGTTAATTTTAAAGAAGATGGCATCTCTTTATCTTTTACGGGAAATGCCTTTCTATTTTGGAATGTAAGGGTTGCTTTGGAGAAGGTTATATGAAGATTTTAGGAGTAAAGTAAGAAAAAAAACAAGAAAAAAAATACAAAATAACAGGTGTCTGTGAAGCATCTGTAGTAAAAAAAAACAAAAAAAACGTCTCTTTTCAGAGCCAACTTCAAAGGGGAAATGGGGCACACTATTTAAATTTACATTCACCACGCTCAGATTCTCGATATGTCCGCGGACATGGCGGTAGTCCGCGGACATCAAAATCACTACATGGGAGTTCAGTATGTTCTGTGTTACATGTATATGAAGTCAGGGATATTATGGTTAAGTTGTGCTACTAAAAACCTATGAAATTCAGTGAAAAAACTTTGTTAAAGGGACGTTATGGTTAAGTTGCGCTATGAAAAACCTATGAAATTCAGTGAAAAAACTTTGTTAAAGGGACGTTATGGTTAAGTTGCGCTACTAAAAACCTATGAAATTCAGTGAAAAAACTTTGTTAAAGAGACGTTATGGTTAAGTTGCACTACGAGAAAAACCTATGAAATTCGGTAAAAAATGTCACAAATTTCATTGATGACATCACTGATGACATCACATGTCTGGCTCTTCCTTTTTTCCCTTTACTGACATATCTAGGCCACATAGTTTTCTTCAGTAACAGTCAGGAAGTAAAAAATGAAAAGGTACTATATTTGTAGACTTAGGGTCAAGTCACATCATATGAAACATATACATAGCGGAAGACACAGGCTTCAAAGAGAGCAATCCTTTCTGTGCATGAAGATTATCATTAGGGTTATCAGCACTTTCTCATAGTTTTATTTTTATTACTCTACCTTCCCTGTATATGCTCATATTTGTATACATTGTACTCACTCTCCTTTCCTTTGGGTGCAGTCACATCATGTGATACACATACATATGGTAAGTAGCAGCTTTGAAACAGAGCAATAGTTTCTCTGCACAAAGACAATCAATTAGGTTATGAACTCTTTCTGCTACTACTTCTGCTTTTTTGTTTACTTCACTGTCCCTGTATATACTCATATTTGTATGTTTTGTTCTCCCTTTGTGTTTTGTCTGTAATAATTATGTATTAAGTGGGTTTTATTATCTACTTATTACATGTTTCACAGTACGGCAAACTCTAATAAGAAAGCAGTTATCATTTCACTATTCAACATGACAAGATTATGAATATTGCACCTTCATCATGTATGCTGCACACACTGCCTATGTTTCTGCATGAGTAGCTTAGTATACTGTATAGAACTTCATAACAGAATGCTATTTATATCAATGCATTGCTTAATGCACTAATTAGCTCATGATATTTATCCCAATGATCCTTGACAGTTTTTGGTCAGCATTATAAGAATCCCTTGTACAGAGTTTTCATGAAAAGTAAATGCACATGTGATGTCATCACTGATGTCATCAATGGCATTTGTGATGTCATCTTTGATGTCCTGGGTGTTAGTGTTAGCAGTGCACAGTGGTGCGAGTTATGGTTGCTTATCTTACCATAACTGCCGAATTTCAGGGGTTTTTCGGTTTTACTTTGAACCATAACGTCCCTTTAACAACGTTTTTTTACTGAATTTCATAGGTTTTTCGTAGTGCAACTTAACCATAACGTCCCTTTAACAAAGTTTTTTCACTCAATAAATATATATATATATATATATATATATCAGTTTGGTAATATATATATATATATATATATATATATATATATATATATATATATAGGAGTTTTTGGCTCTGGGGGGGCACCTGGGGTGTTGTCCTAAACCCCGCTGCACAGAGTATTACCCAGGATGTCCTGTGGTCCCCAGTGGACCCTCTGCCACACGATCAGTCAGGAGTTACTCTAAGTCTAGGACCGTGTGTGCCGAGATCCTTATCAAAGATGAAACAAGAGACACAGAAGTATAGATAATAATATATGTACCGCTGACAAACATTCTATTGTCACACCATGTCCTTGGGGGCATGCTATAAAACCAAAGTATAAATACAAAATATTATAGCTAGACAACTCTCACAGAAGCAAGTGCAAGGCACTATGCTATGTCGATAAATTGACGGTTTATGTACCCTGTACGATGTGTTATTAACGCATCAAACAGCTGTGTGGCACCCAGAGGTGTTGCTGGGGGGAGGAAGGGGGGCTAAGCAGGCTATAGCCCCATGTCTTTTGTTTGTAGCCCTGGATAGAAGCCCAGGTGCTACAAGCAAAAGGCTATAGCTAGCCCGGAGTCCCACCAGTCCGGGCATTAGCTTAGCCCCTGATCTTTTCCAGACCTAGCAACAGCCCTGGTGCCACCTCCATCTGGTGGGTTTCGTTTTGGCCTTCGTGATCTAAGCAAGCTTTGCCTATCGATGTTCGCCATTGGAGCTTATGGAACAGGC
Source organism: Ambystoma mexicanum (assembly GCF_040938575.1). Taxonomy (NCBI): domain Eukaryota; kingdom Metazoa; phylum Chordata; class Amphibia; order Caudata; family Ambystomatidae; genus Ambystoma; species Ambystoma mexicanum. Next base: position 400,850,412 of record NC_090930.1, on the reverse strand, counting down.
CTCTAGTCATTACTAACTTTCGGTCACCTTGGAACGCTGACTGTATTAGCCTTAGGTAAACAAAGGATATTGCAAGGTAGATTCCGAGGTACGTTGCCACAGTACAGTCCCTCAGCAGGGTGATGCATTCACTGCTGGGATTTACATGCATCAGCAGAGGAGGGGATAACAGCACATTCTCTACTTACAACCTGCACTCAGTCAATTTCCTAAATATACTACAGTACAACACCAGAGTTCACCAAGTTGGACATAGTTCCCAATACAAGATTTTCCCACGCAGAATGAATATGAAGTATACCAGAGTTATAGAGCATGCAATGAACGATTAACTTGCCCTCTCCCCTCCTTGCAAATGTGCCTGGTAGGCAGAGAGCTTACGCGTCATGTATCTTAAGGCTACCCAGTTCGAAGCCTGTGGTGGGTCTGTGGCACCAGCAGCGTTTTTTAAATATATATTTGTCTGCCATACTGGGACCAGCAAAATACCTGCGAGCACCCAAGCGATGAATGGAAAACCCTTCAAAGTCGTTTATTTGCTGTTCCTTAAGCTATTGCGAGGAACATCTGTTGCTAAACACCAATAGCTCTGTTACTGTAGATAAACTGAAGGCACTCTGTATGTGTGATGGGCTTCGTGAATAAATACTAAGCAATGGGGGTTAATGATGAAAGAAAGTACACACAGCCAGATCATTTCCTCACAATTCAAAGATAAGCTGCAAAAAGTAAAGGACAGAACTGCACAAATCAGCCACTGTTCTATAGCAACATAGATGTGCCAACACGGCTCGAATCACAGGGTTATTTTTTCCTTCATGTTTTTGTCGCTCGCTTGTTTCAGTCTACTCTTCTTGATTGGAGCTCTGACGAATTTTAGTAATTACATATTGCTACAGTGTAACCTCACCTGCCTCTTTGTATTTTTGCACCACGCCCACGTTTTTAATGACTCAAATGGAAAATCTTGCACAATCACATCGACAATATCTCTATACGTAAAACAGGGACTCTCAACCATAGCAACAACAGAGCCCCACCACACTTGAAGCACAAAAAATACATTTGACAGAAATCAATTTAAAATGTATGTCATACGCAGGCCTACAGAACCTAAATATTTATTTATTTATACCGCTCACAATTGACCCATAGGCATGATGGTGCATACAAGACATACTAACAAGAACAAATAAACAGCATATAAACATAAACGGTCACTAATACTGTCCATGATAAAAGAAACCAATGCTAAAAAGCCGTCAAGGCAGCTGAATAAAACAGATCAATTGAAAACGATATTTAGCTTTGAGATTGGTGATGCATGGTTCAATTTAGTGATTCTCTGTAGAAACATTGATAAACTGCTTGATCCGCATCCCACCACAATACAGTCAGTATTATCCAGACTACACCAGTTCTCGATATAGATTCTAAAATTTTGTTCCTTAGGGCCTCCCTTGATTCAAAGTGAATCGGTTTCTCTACATTGGTGATTATAACATTTCTAGGATCCAATAGAAAGCTCCTTAAGGTGGGGTCTGTGATTTTTGCCATTGCTGTTTTTTTTTAAAGACGTGGATCCCTGTGGCATATGGGGGCCAATGGTGCCACAGGTTAGATGAAAGACGAAGAATCCTCTAATGGGGCTTTAACCGCAAGGCAAGTGGCAGGAGCTACTTCTTTCTTCTGTAAGGCAGGAAACAGGTGGTTCATACTTTTGCACCAGATTCACTCTCCTTGATATGATATGGCATTCATAACGTGCCTATACACAAGTGTTTCAAGGCGCAACGAGGCAAGGGGGGGGGAACAGAGGGAGTACAGAAAACGATCATACTAGGCCAGGTATCATTCAGATCACGCAAGTGCATGGGAAGGGGGAAAGGAGAAGTGCGCGAGGGGGAAGGGAGAGGGGGAAGTGCAGTACATGGGGAAAGCGGAATAAATAAGATAAATAAGACAAATAAAACAGCCAGCTAGTGGCAAGTGCAGGATGTGCAGACATAAGTGCTGATAGGGGGACTGAAGGGATACAGAAAAACGGTCCCCAAGTGCAGGAGTTGCCAAGGAGGCAGTGCAGGTGGGCAATTGATGGGGCCTGGGCCAGAGATCAGAAAGGGTAGCCAGGTAACCAGTGCAGTTTCAGTCAGGAATTCAGCAGGGGAGGGGTGGGGAGAAAGCAGAAGCAAAGAGAAAGGTTTTGAGGTGTTTCCAGAACTGGAGATGGTTCTCCTCGAGTTTCAGGGAGGCAGGAAGGCTGTTCCAGAGAGAGGCCCCTGCCGAAGAGAGTGATATGCCACCAACTCGTTGCTTGGAGAAGCGACTGACCCTGAGGGAGTTGGAGGCAGATGAGCGAAGAGCTTGAGAAGGAATATATTTAGGGAGAGAGAGTTGAAGGTACTGCGGCCCCAGATCCCATAAGGCCTTGTGTACAATGCAGAGGGTTTTTAACTTAATTCTTGCAGCCACTGGGAGCCAGTGCAGAGATTTCAGTCCTGGAGAGATACGATCCCTGGGCTTGAGGCCAAGGACAAGTTTTGCAGTCCTGTTCTGGATAAGTTGTAGAGGGCAGAGGGTGGAGGCAGGCAGATTTAGATAGAGGCTGTTACAGTAGTCCAGCTTAGAAAGGACCAGGGCTCTGGAGACAGAGAGCTTCTGGGGGAAGGAGAGGAAAGGAAGAATACCTCTAAGGAGGTGCGGCTGGTAGTAGAGACGTCAGAGATGTGAGGGGAGAAGGAGAGTGCAGAGTCGAAGATGACCCCGAGGTTTTTAGCCTTGCAGGTGGGAGTGGGAGGAGAGCCAAGAGAAGCCGGCCAGAGAGCTGTTGGGAAGGAGGGAGTGGGTGTGCCGATGAGTAGAATTTCAGTCTTACTGGCATTAAGGCAGAGGTTGTTGGCGGCACACCATTCCTGTATGGCAGACAGACAGTCAGAGATGAGGGAAGGAGTAGAGGAGGAGGCCATGGGTAGCCTGAAAATGAGCTGGTTATCATCTGCATAGCACTGAAAGTTGGGACAGAGAGCGGCGATGCAGTGGGCAAGGAGTGCCAGGTATAGGTTGAACAGCCAGGGAGAGAGGTTAGATCCCTGGGGGACACCACAGGTAGAGAAAAAGATGCCGGAGAGGAAGGACCCAAGTTAGACCTGGGAGGGTCGGTCAGAGAGGAAAGAAGTCAGCCATGCCAGAGCCTGGCCAGTGATACCCAGGTTATCACGGAGACGGTTGAGCAGGATGGCATGGTTGACCGTGTCAAAGGCAGAAGAGAGATCAAGCAAGATGAGAACGCAAGGGGTGTTAGATTCGAGGTTGGAGAGCAGGTCTTCACGGATGCTCAGGAGAGCAGTTTCCATGCTTCTGGCAGCTCTGAAGCCAGACTGATGGTCATGAAGACAACCAACAGTTTCAGTGTGGAGATTGAGCTGGGAGATGGCCAGTTTCTCCAAGAGCTTGCCCGGGATGGGAGTGATGGAGATTGGGCGATAGTTAGCCGGGCAGGAGGGGTCGGCAGAGGGTTTCTTAAGAAGAGGGTGCACAAGAGAGTGCTTCAGGGGGGAAGGGAAGACACCAGTGGTGAAGGAGTGGTTGCAGAAATCCACCAGGGCAGGAGCCAGGGAGTCTATGTGATCCTTGATAGTTTTGGAGGAACAGGGGTGAACCTGTTTCGACGAGACTTTCATAGATCAGACTTGTCTAGAAACCACGTCTGGAGAGAAAAGGGGAAAGGCAGTGAAGGAGGGGACAGGGGTGGTTGCAGAAGGGCCAGAGGAAGAGCAGGGAATAGCGGGAGGGGGATAAGAGGAGGAGAGCAAGGACAGGATGTCCTGAGTTTTTGAGATAAAGTGAGAATCCAGTGCCGTGCAGAGGGCCTGGGAAGTGACAGGAGAGGTAGACACTGTGGCAGGATTGGCCAGTTCCTTGCAGATCTTAAAGAGTATGCATGGTCCGCCATCCCTCACAGAACAGGCAGCCGAAGCTCGCCTGAGGGGCCACCCCTGGTGGAATTATGGTGTATAGGAATGTTAAGTTCTTTTTGCTGTTGTTTTCCAGTGAAGACTCAGTTGTAACAGAAGAGTCACATAATAAGACCATACTGTGCATCAACTGTTCCCCCATCATCTAGTCATCGACCTTTTTATGCCACCAAAGTGGGCATTCGAATACCTAGGCAGGAATAGGCATAATAATAGCACCAGCCAATCAGGAACCATGGTTCACAGGTTGATCCTTTCGGCTGGTGTCTGCTCCTCTGGGACTTCCTGTTTTAGCCTACCAGGTGACCTCTTCTCCCGTCCCCACTCACCTTCCAGCTAGGGGAGGAGTGAAAACATACGGGAGGCTAAATGCCAAGGGGACTCAAGGATCTTTAGGACACATGAGTGTAACTGTGCAAGAAAGTGCTGCATTGTGGTTGCAGGCCCACCGAACGGGCAGGGACTGTATTTTATGGTGTTTAGCACGCATCCTCAAGGTAGGAGGATGATCGGCCGTACTACGTGTATGTTTTAGTACATGCCACCCAATAGGGAGGGGACGTGAGAGTGTGGGAACAACTGCATTAGAGCAGGAGAGGTGTGTAATGAGGGCGCACCCCAGAAGTCGGGAGTTGCACATAATACAAGTGATTGTATAGTTGCATCATTTAGGGGAGTCAGTTGTCATTGTATAAAATAATTGTTGGAGTAGTATTTTGCAGAAGAAGAAAAGGACGTGCGTGTGGTAGCAAGTGTTTGTTTTGTTTTAGCTGCGTTTTCCTGGTTGTAAGGGTCATGACCAACAGGTACCTTGTGTATAATAGCACGCTTGGCATTCTTTGTGGTAGACAAGAGCGAGAGGGGTGTAGGTGAATCAGCACCTAACTTTACTAACATAGGGGAAGGTGAGATTGTGGAGAGGGCCTTTGCTTATTAACCCAGAGTGAGTGGTTGGGCCTGAGGAGAGAGGTAGTGTGTCGGGTGAGAGTGCATGGATGGGCCTGTGGAGAAGGCCAGAGCGAAAGGTGGAAATAAGGGAGAGGTGAATGGTTAAGGGTGAGTGTGAGTGTTGTGGGGAAATGGGTATATAGAAAAGTATGGGAGGGGTGCTTAGGGTAATTGGGACATAGAGGAAGGGCAGCAAAAAGATGGGAAATAATGGCAGATCAGGATAACCCTCTCAACAACATGTGTACAAAATTGCCCCTGTATCGCAATCAAATTTAAAGTACAATTTTCAGTGGGTCCAAGAGACTGTAGGTCAGTGTTTCCATGTATGACCCGGAGAAGGAACGTTCAATAGTAGAATAATGGAAAATATGTTCTCAAATTTGTTGACAAAATACAACTTCTCAAAGTTAAAGAGTAGGCTCTGGAAACTGTATGAGGAAACAAAAGTGGAGCAGATGAAGAAGAAAGGAGAGGGGATAAAGGAGGGAGACGGACAAAGTTATCCGACCCCGCCCTATGGTGTTTATCGACATTAAGGCCTGTGGCGGTGTATAGAAACCCAGAGCGGGAAATCCCAGAACGGGATAAAGAGACGACAGGGAAAAGGAAAGGTAGTGACACCCAGCGGAATGAAGTGTACAGACCGGGGGAGAGGAAATACTTAGCAGACATTGAGAAGAATATGCGACATCACGTAGATGCCTTATTAAACAAAGCGGAAAGGGTGATAGTAAAGGAAAGGCGGAGGAAAAATATATGGGACAAGTGGGAATGGTTACCGGGAAGGATACAATTCAGATTAGACAACGAGGAACAGGAAAGGGGAGAGGAAGAGACAGAAGGAGGGGGCGAGACTAGTACAGACTCAGATGATGAAGAAGTAGGGGGAGACTGTAGTGATGGAGAAGGGGACAAGTGGACACCAGACAAGGACAGAAGGAGAGGGAGAAAGGAAAGAAGACAAAACAGAGGTGAATCCTTGAGGGATTGTAGTATCAACTGCTTCTAACAATTTGAAACAGTTATATTTTAGGTGTTGTTAGTAGCACACGTGAGAGGGCTATTTGCAATATCGATCAGAAAATAGCAGTCTATAATGGGGTCAACACTAGATTGTGTTTCTGGAAAACAAAGGGAGACACATTTAGGTAAATCTATTCCTTTTTAAGCGCACATTACGTACCATGGCAGACAATGGACCGGGGTAATATAAAGTTCCGCAAAAGCTACCCCACTCTTACACACAAGGATGGGGACCATTGTGGTAAATTCAGTATGGGTCTAACAAACCTTACTAGGTAAAGCCAGAGGCTCAGCAACAATGCTAACACATTTTATTCATAAAGCAAGATAAAAACACTAAAAATAGGTGAATACAAAGTTCTGGCATTGTATCAAAACAAAGATACACAGAAACACTGCAAACCAAATTGTAGTATCAACTGCCTTTAAAAATTTGAAACAGTTATGTTTTAGGTGTTGTTAGTAGCATTTGCAATATCAATCAGAAAATAGCAGTCTCTAATGGGTGTCAACACGGGATTGTGTTTCTGGAAAACAAAGGGAGACACATATAGGTAAATCTATTCCTTTTTAAGTGCACCCTTGAATCTGTCTTCAGGACACACAATTAAGTTGAGGAATGGGATTGACACAGACTACTCCCATCGCGTGTTGTTCTACACAAGGGACACTACATAGAACAAAATGTAAAACATAACAATATTTAACAACTGATCTCTATTGAAAGCATTTTACAAACTGAACTGCACCATATGTCACCCACCTTCAATCACTTTGTTGTGCGTAGGGCTGAGTATTTTATCTGTGCATCATCCAACGATGTGGTAACATGATCTGCATTACTAAGAATCTGAGGAACAGAGAAAAATTATTGGGGTGTCTGCTGTGGTATATTTTACAATCTGGCTCTCCTGGAAACTAAAATACAGGAGGAATCCATCATTCCATACATTAAAACATCACTGGAAAAAATGTATGAGGAAATTAAACAATTCAAAACATTCTCTATAGACAAGAACATTTGGAAATTAAAAAAAGATATCTCCAACTATAAAGAAGAAAAGACATCTCAATATCTGGTACCCGGTTTTTACCAACAGGCAAATACAAACCATGCAAACAATGGAGGTCAGTACAGCACAAGACATCCTAAAAATATGTCACCTTCTCTGATACTTCTAGCAGCAGTGACTCCGATACCAAGAGTGGACCTCAGACATCCAATAGAGGTGGTCAATACCAGAAGAACAGCAAATTATTTTTCAGGGGAGGGGCAAACGGGGCAAAATGCAACACCCGGGAAACCACAGAATGCACACACGACAATGGATGGCACCAACTCCTCAAAACTGGTAATCCCTATTTTCAATCTAAATGACTATACCCTTACTCCAGAAGAATCTAGAATCCTAAGCAAAGGGTTGAGTTTTGTGCCATGCATAAAAGCAAACAGATTCCAAACGGAGAGCGAAATGAGGAATTTCTTCCGAATCCTCAGATTGAAATACTTCTTCTGTAATTCAAAGAATGACAATCCTGCGAATAAGATCAATTCTGGTTTAAAACCTCCATCTTTTTTGGAAAATAAATTATTTTGGAAAATAAGCAGACGAGATCCGCCGTACCCTGAGCAGCATCGGGAGGTGAAACAGGTAAGCAGCAGGCTTCAAAAGGCATGCTATCCAATTATGAGCCGGGTAAGAACGGCCAGACATTGGATTTAACATCTGACGGAACGTTGGGCCAAAGTGGGCATACACACAAAAAATAAGGAATGGTTAATAGCCTGTCTAAGCAGCTACATCATGCTAATTATATAAACACGAGCAACCTTAGGGTAGTGCTAAATGTACGTATTTAACAATATGAATAAAATCGTATTGTTAAATAAAATCTTTTCCCCGCATGGGATTTGTTTCTCTCCAGAATCACCCCATGGGAGTAAACAACTTTGCCTGCACAACATGGGTTTGGACGTTTCTACGCTCAATCTCGTACATCAGACACGGAAAGTACAACCATGCATTAACTGACTGAGCGTCAGGTAAATCGAATGAATGTATACCAGAACATCAATTTACCAAATGAGTCTAACTTCGCTTGCTCTGCAAGAAGTGGGGGAACATAAAACATATTCCATCTCTGTATGCCACGCCTGTGCAGCGCAAGAAAGCTGAATTCATGCAGGTGTACCTAAGCAGCAAACACATCTGCACAGGCAGAACAATACCACCCGAATGACACACCTATGCACAGCAGGCTTAACAGGTATGATGGAGAACCACTTAATTGTGTAAGTCACATAATGAAAACAATATACGTTTGATGGAAGAAGGGGAGAGGGGAGGCCCCCATTCATATTACTGTTTCCAATGTCACTAGTGTGACGTCCATTAGTTGGATAAAAAAAACTAGACATTAATACAATAAATGTGTGAACCCCGTCCGACACATGAGAAGTCACCAGAGACTTTTCTATTTTTGCCCCCTAGAGTATGCTGCGGACAACCTGGTGGGAAAACAGATTCATTTCCGTTGATTGAAGAAATTGGTCCTGAGGAAGATGACGCACGAGAGGATATGTCATTGAAACCGGTCGACCTGAATTCCTGATGTCTACTAACTCAGGGTGACACACAGATTAATTAAATCATTTAGGAACATCTTATGGTGTTTCTTGGACTATACATAGATAAATCAGTCACGCATATGCTGAGTAATCTGTCTAAATCCACTTATTGTCGCTACACTCAAATCTTAGAAACAATTTGAGCAAATATAGCAATAGACAGAAAGAAAACAAATTGTTTTTATAGTAGTTTTCTCTTTGATTTGGCCAGACACACCTCACGGAGGGCAAATAAACTGTCCTCGTGACATACAGTACCACGTGAACTGTCTGTCCAAATAAAAGACGCAGACTGGGAATTAGTTATCCCAACTGCAATTTTTAATTGAAAAAATGTGTAACTGTATTCATAACTGCATAGGAGCTCGAATCAGCCTAATACTATTAAGTTTCTCCTCACCTATCCCTTTTAGATAGGCGATGCCACAGCGCTACTTGGGGCTATTTGACATCTCAAAAGGAAAAGGGTGTTCTTCTCATTAGGGCGAGTCTGAGGGTTACACATTAACAGTATACAAAATAATCAGCTCTAAGGAAGCTTCTACTGTCCTATGTTTTGTGTGATATCTTGTAGAAATTTAACAGAGAGGACAATGTACCCTAGTATCAAGGTGTATTTTTTAAAATTTGTAAGTGTCCCTGTATCGTTTTGCAACCTCCAAATGTGGCACAGATACCAGCGCTAGCCACAGGAAGTACAGTGGTGATGGGACAGAGCATGGTACGCCACTACACCGGGGGTCAGTATTGTCAGAGGAAACCCTTCCCCATTTCCACAGAATAACCCACAACAATAGGGAGGCCCGCAGAAAGCTTGAGTGTGTCCAGTCCTAGCAGCAACTGATGGCCCAGAAGAGGAACCCGAGGTAGCAATCAAAATAGGACAAAGAGAGTTCTCATTCCTTATAGATACAGAAGCAAGCAAATCTTGTGTATGGGAAGGGGGATTCCTTCTATCAAACAAAGTGATGGATACGCAGGGTTTCTCTGGGGTGGTAGTGACAGTTCCAGTAACCAAAGATTTTCCACTTACAAAAGAGACACAGTACATTATAGCACCACTCCTAAATTACCAAGATACCCCAATCAATATCTTGGGGACAGACTTGCTCAGCAAATTGAATGCCACAATATCATTCACAGAAAAGGGGATGGTGTACTCAATGCCAGACATTTACTACACATGAGTGGCCTCACTCCTTTTAGCAGCACATGCTCAGAGAACACAATGAGGCCAACCCATGTACCTTAGCATGTTCCTGTATGGGGAGGAGACACTACTTAGATGGGTCCCGGGAGTACAACGGAATGTGTTCCGACTTGCATCAGAATTTTTGTTCAGACCACAGTGCCAGAAAGAAGACACAAGAGGCACCATGCTAGTGCTACAGCTTGTGAAGGTAGTGATCCGTAGGGACATGGTGATTCTATGCGGGATGGACAACGACAACATGGAGTGGCATACATTGCTTTGCCTCAACCCAACACTGTCAGTAACAGGAGTAACGGATGAACAACTGTTTTCTGATGTGGTAAAGGAGGGAGAGATGGTGTTCCAGCTACATATACCTTGCCCAGTTAAAGTAGTAGAGAAGCTACTGCTGATACTAACACAACTGTCACTGTGAAAAAGCGGGAGCAAACACACAAATGAAGATCTCAAAAGGGTTCCAGAGAAATTATGGACCAAAGGGTTCCACAATGTAGGGGTACTAAAGGGAGTGGGGACAGTGAAGATTAAGTTAAAGGAAAGGCTGCTGCTTCCCCAAGCAAAATAATGCCCATTGTCCACAGAAGCAGATGAGGTTATATACTCGACATGCACTATGGGAGCAGGGTATCATACAGAGATCCATATTGCCCTGCAAAACATCCATGTACCCGATAAAGAAATAGAAGGGTGGGTCTTGGAGATTCATGCAAAATTTCCACCCTCTTAACGATGTAGTGGAAGCAAACCCCACTACAATACTTTGCAACATCCCAATTAAGGCAAGGTACTTCATGGTCATTGACCTGAAGAATTCCTTCTTCTCCATCACTCTTCACCCAGACTCTATATATTTGACAGCATTGACGTATCGGGCAACCGATTCGAACACACCAGATTACCCCAAGGGGTTCTGCGAATCACCAATCATTTTAACAGAGTGATACAAATGGACCTGAGCAACTTACAAATGTTGCGCACAGTGATACAATACTTTGATGACCTGCTAGTATGCAGCGAGACTGAGGAAGAGTGTAGGGTCGATTCTATGCACCTCCTGACATAGCTGGCAGAAAAAGGGTATAAGGTAGATAAGGCAAACATACAATACTTCCAGGAGGAGTAATTGTACTTGGGACACATAATATTAATAGAGGGATTCAAGATAACACAGGAGCGGGTGGAGGCAATTCACTTGACGGCGCGTCCACAAACTGTGGAGGAAATACAGAGGTCACTAGGGTTAAGCAATTACTGCAGGGCATGGGTTTTCGATAACTCTACATTCACAAAACCCTTACTGCAGGCCCTCAGGGAGGCGCAGAAGGAAAAGAGAGAACTAAAATGGACACAGGAAATTAATTGAAGCTTCACAGAGTTAAAAGAAGCATTGGCCCATGCACCAGTGTCAGCCACCCCTAACTACAAAGAGAAGTTTTATTTGTTCTCCCATTCAGATGACTCAGTGATGACAGCTGTCCTCATGCAAGGGGCACAAACCACTGGCTTACTATAGCGTTATCCTAGACTCAGTCATGCAGGGACATTGCCCTTGTGAACAAGACCATGTGACTGAAGTGTTTACAATAGAAAAGGTGCTGATGATTAGCATGGGGTGTCCCGTTGTACTGTATGTGGAGCATTCGTTATTTGCCATTCTGGAAAAATCAAAAAGCACACTAATGACACAAAAGGCAACAGGGTACAAGGTTATACTGACATATCCAGCAATTGAGATGGAGAGGTGTCATGTGGTAAATCCGGTCACATTCTGAAGCCTGCCAATAAGTGCATCTCTTGGTACAACTCCGATCTGACTGCCCTTAAATGCAAGTGTAGAACAGCGGAATGGGAATGGGGCTTGTCAGGCGCACCCTCTGACAAACTGGCTTGCTGCCTTCTTCAAAGGCAAAATATAGACTCTGTATCTGCTCCAAGAAAACAGCCTATATTCAAGCCTGCAGCTGTGCGGCATCTAACAACACAGCCTAACTTTTCATAGTCTGCAAGGAAATGGCCAACCCTACTGCATCCACATCCTCTACTGCATCCACCCAGGCCCTTTGCTCGGCCCTGGTGGCACACTTCACTGACAAAAAACAGGACATACTGTCCACTTTTTCTTCTTCACCCCCTCCTGCACCAACATCTCTTGGGCCCCATCAGCTGCCACCTCCCCTTCCCCTCCTCTTGTCTCCTCACCCTCCCCTGTCACACCTGTTGAGGTCTCTAAACAATTCTGGTATATGAAATCCTCCTCCAAACAGGTGGACCCTTGACCCTCCAAAACCACCAAGGACAATATTGACACTCTCACTCCAGCTTTGGTCAACCTATGCAACCTCTCCTTCACCAGTGGAGTTTTCCCCACTTCTCTCAAACACGCTCTTGTGCACCGTCTGCTAAATAAAACCTCTGCCGACCCTTCTATTCTGCCAAACTATCGCCCAATCTCCACTACTCCTTTCCTGGGCAAACTCCTGGCGAAGCTGGCTATTATCCCTCAGATTACTCTTCACACTGGATCTGTTGATTGTCTCCATGGCCATCAGTCTGGCTTTAGAGAATTCAGAGGCAAGGTAACTGTTCTTCTGAACACCCGTGAAGACCTGCTCTCAAATCTTGACTCTAACTCTCCTTCTGTCCTCATTCTTCTTGACCTCTCTTCTACTTTTGATACAGTAAACCACAATATCCTGATCTCCCATCTCTGTGATACCCTGGGTATCACAGATCAGGCCCAGGTGTGGCTCACTTCCTTTCTCTCTGACCGTCCATCCCAGGTGGAACTTGGGTCCTTTCTATCACTCTCTCTACTTGTGATGTCCCTCAGGGATCCAACCTACCCCCTGGTTTTTCACTGTCTACATGGCCCCCATGGCCCACAGGATCTCTACCTTTACCTCTAACTTTCAGTGTTACACGGATGACATGTAGATCTTTTTCAGGCTACCCTCTGCCTCCTCCACCTCCTCGCTCATCCCTGACTGTCTATCCACAATTCAGTCCTGGTGTGCTGAAAATGATCTCTGCCTCAATGCTGGTAAAAAAGAGATGATCCTCATTGGTAGCCCTGCTCCTGCTTTCCCACTTTCATTTTGGCCGGCCTCCCTTGGCCCTGTGCCCTCACCTGCTAATGAGGCTAAAAATCTGGGGGTCATCTACGACTCCACCCTCTCCTTCTCTTCTCACATCTCGGACATCTCGAAAAAGTCTCACTACCAGCTGCACCTCCTCAGAGGTATTCTACTTTTTCTTACCTTCCCCCCGAGGTTCACCATCTCCAGAGCCCTGGTTCTCTCTATGCTGGACTACTGCAACAGCCTCTTTCTCAATCTTCCTTCGGCTACTCTCTGTCCTCTTCAACTCATCCAGAACAGAACTGCAAGACTTATCCTTGGCCTCAAGCCCAGGGACCGCATCTCTCTGGCGCAGACCTCCCTCCACTGGCTCCCCGTGGCTGCGAGGATCAAGACCAAGACACTCTGCATAACCCACAAGGCTTTCTAGGGCCAGGGGCCTGCAATATCTGCAACACTCTCTTCCTAAATACTCTCCCTCTAGAGCCCTCCGCCCCTCTTCCTCCAACGCTTTGAGTGTGAGTCATTTTCCAAACAGAAATTTGAGGGTAGATCTTTATCTACTGCATGTGCCTCCCTCTGGAACAGCCTTCCTGCCGCTCTCCATCTTGAGCCGGATCACCTTAAGTTCCGGACACTCCTCATGACCTTCCTCTTCTCTTCCTCCTTCTCTCTCCTTCTCTCTCCTCCCCCCTTGCTATCCTCCTTTCCTTTCTCCTGCCTACTTCCTCCTTCTCTCCCCAAACTCTGTTCAGATTCTTGCTGACTGGTCGCTTGGTTCAGCTCCTGAGCCTTACAAGTCCCAGGCTCCGCCGCCAGTCTTGCACTTGGCTCCGGGCCACTGCACTATGTTCAGCATTACTGCACTTTCATTTACACCCGAGGAGAGGGGTAATCTCTTCACCCCTTAATCCAGGGCCCTGAGGACTTATTTCCCCCTCCCCTTCCTCGCACGTCCATCTGTATACTTGCATGTATATAGGACTAGTACATTTGTTTGTCCTGTCTCCATTCCCTAGCTTGGTCGCACAATAAACACTTCATGCACTTGAACTAGGAGAAATGCCATCAGGCCTAGTGTGCTAGTTTTTTGTTAAATCATTCAGAAATGTCAAGGCCGAAGAATGACTAATGCATTCCCTGTTCCCTTCCCACCTTGAAGCACTTTGAAGCACTCCAATTGTGTATAATTGCTGTATAAAGAAACAATTACAATAAATAGCAGAACCCGTGGAAGTAGGGGACAATCTACATGATGGCACAGCAGATATGGACAAATGGAAGGGAACATATGGGTCAAAGAAGAAGAAATAGAAGGGGCAGATATGGGGCCTCATTCGAGGTTGGAGGTAGCCATGCCCTTAATAAGGGCATGGCCACCCCCAAACTCGGGTCAGCTCTGGGTCCCGCGAAAGGAGAATTAACAGGCCATTCATACCTTTGAGGGCACGGTAATTTCCCTTTCACGAGACCTGGAGCCGGTACGTCCCCATTCCCATTTGAGCCTCCGTAGGGCTCAATGGGAACAAGGAGGATGGTAGTAGCGGTGCCGTTCATAACAGTACTGTTGCTACCATCCTGTTCTGCTCATGAGTGCCGCTCTGCACGCCAGGTGTGACCACGCGTGTAGAGCGGCACCCGTGAGCAGAACTCGTAATGTGGCGGCATAGTAACAATGGCGCCATTAGCACTACCGGCACCGTTGTTGCCTTACCGCCACAGACTTAAACAGGCCCATGTCTACTTTGTTGGGGGTCATCAAGTATAGACCCCAATATGGAAGAAAGAAATCCTGGAGCAGCAGTAATATGCTACAAGAATGGGAATATGTAGGAACATCCCAGCAGAGGTTACCATTGCATGATTCAGAGCAAGCAGGAGAGTTAGGGGCCATGATAAGTGCATTAAACATGATGGAAGGACATGCAGCTAACACATTTTCATATTCAGCTTCCGTAACATCCACAATACATTCAGGGCTGGTGTGGTGGGGGAGAAGGGGGTTCAGGAGAAGTGACCGGTCCTCAGTACAGCATGCTGAGTTGCTTGGGCAACTGACTGAAGCACTGAAACCATAACAATGGAGGTGGCCATAATAAAATGTGCCACCCATACAGGTGAACAGGACCAAATATATTTAGGGAACTAAATGGCCGACAGAGCAGCCAAAGAAGCGGCTTACTTACTTGAGAGAAGTATGAGACTGTACCCAGGTGCGAATGGATGAATGCAAATAATGGCACCAGAAAGAAGGAAGGGACAAGATGAAGAAAGTGGCGAAAGCTTTAACACAATACTGATTTTATACATTATAGAGCTGCAAGGTGAGGCCCCGAAGGAGGAAAAAGATTTATGGATCCCTTTCTCCCACTGTTTTGCTATGGAGGCAAAACAGCACAGGAAACATGTGATGCCCAAAACATTACTAGGTGTAGCACTAGAACAGCTGCACTTTCCTGCCCATGTATCTAAAGAACATATTGCATCAGAAATAAATGAAGGGTGGTATGTTCCGAATTGCCATGAGCTAGTGGCAGAATTTATGGGAAATTGTGTGGTGTGTCTGAAATGATTGTCTGGTCATACTTTGAAAACCATAAAGGGGACTTTGCCGCGACTGGAAGAGCCCTTTCCGGCACTTCCATATTGACTATGTTGCTATACAAGACAGATGTACCTCTTACATGTACATGCTTGTCATCGTCTTTCCATTCTCACATTGGCTTGAGGCGGGACCCTGTGCTAAAAATGATGCAAAGTCAGCAGCCAAGTTCCTACTAAGGGAGGGGTTTTCAAGATGGGGGTGTGTGATGAACTAATGTGAGACAACGAATAACATTTTGCCAATTACCATTTTAAGGAAGAAACACACCTCCTGGGAATAAAACACAGACTATGCACAGTGTACCAGCTGCAGATGAACGGAAATGTGGAGAGATTAAACGGCTTGCTTAAAGTACGCTTAGCAAAGCTAACAACATCCTTGTGCCAAAACTGGCATTATTGCCTGTGGAGCCAAAAGATATGCCTAGCTGCCTCTAGACTAAGAAGGGGTATGCACACTTGTGACCCTCCACAATCCTGTATTGGTCGTGCCCCGGGCAGAAAGGTTACCTTTCAACAAACTTTCTACAACATGGCAGAACACTAAGACAAACAAGGGCAACAGGTGAGAAAGAAAAGCAACAGCAATTACATATCTGCCAAATCAGCCCAGAGTGTGGAGGCAAACCTCCAGCATTTCTGACTTTTTTTACAGAGCATAGGTTTTCTTTACGTCCCTACTACCCCATGGGGTACAAGCAGCCACTAATGCAATATGGCTGCAGATTATGCACTACGAGGTGCTACAGTTGGTGAATGCAAATGAAAAAGGACTGAATGCAGTGCGAGAAGAGCTCTGTGTCCTGTTACTGGTGGCCCTACAGAACTTATTTCTTCTTGACTTAATGACTGCAATGGAGGGTGGGGTCTGCTACAAGATTGTTAGAAGCTGTTACACAGCAATAATTGCTAACGATGCTGCCAATGGAACTCTCACAGAGGCTGTCGAGGAGATACGTACACTGCATAAAGAAATGGTCAAATAAACACATGATACCCCCTTAGACAGTTGGCTGGACTCACTATTTGCCTGGGTGCCAGGGTAGGTAGCGGCTATGTTCAAAATAACTGTCCCTGTGATTGTTGTGATGCTCGTTGCCCGTGAATCATCAACCAATGCAAATGTCGGAAAGGAAAAGCACCGTATACAATGTCTGCTAATAAAGTTGATGATGAAGATAGCGAGTTAGAAAGACAACCACCCTGGTTGAATGAGGGGAAGGGCGGCGTGCATGTGGTTTTTGCAGCACCCCCAACAAATTCAGAATACTTTGATGCTTTTTGGGTAGCATGCTCTCTATATGGACGGGATTGTTTAATAATTGGGGACACACTGGAAGGGTACAAGGAAGAAGGAGGGGAACTAGGCAGGGTAACACGGTTATGGATGCCCAAGGAACACCGTAGGGAAATGATGGGGAAGGAAGTGTTGATCAAAAGATCGAAGGGGGGAATATAAAAAAGGTAATGATTCTGCACCAGACAGGGAGCGCACCTACCAATTGCGGGATTAAAGTGGCTGGACTGGAACACCCTCTAGGTGGGAGACGAGGGGATCACAGGGAGCCGAAGCCAGCCC
Organism: Ambystoma mexicanum; assembly: GCF_040938575.1. Lineage (NCBI taxonomy): Eukaryota > Metazoa > Chordata > Amphibia > Caudata > Ambystomatidae > Ambystoma > Ambystoma mexicanum. Next base: position 400,833,362 of record NC_090930.1, on the reverse strand, counting down.
CAAGGGTTAGGCGTGGAGGAGAACAAGGGGGACACTTTGCATATAACATACCATGGATGCAAGGGAAGTAGCTGCACACATGTGAGAAAGGTGAAACCACAGGTACGCGCTCTTCATAGGGGCACCACAGGGGGACTATGCCTCATAGGCACCCTTTAAACATATGGGCCAAGGACCGGGTAGAAGGAGGGGGAACTCTGAATTCAGGCTGCTCATCTCCAGCAGACCACAGCCGCTGGGAACAGCACTGGGTGATGTAATCAAGGCTACCGAGCCAGTCCCACGGCTGCTCGTGGGAGCTGGGGAAATCAACCTTACCCAGAGAGGCACTCACATGACACTAAGGTGGTTTCAAATCACCCCTTGGCCAGCAGGTATGGGAACAAGGATGTAGAATGGTGGGGTGCTCCAAGAAGAGCCAATCAGATGCAAAATGATGGTGTCACTGGAAAGCAACAAGCCCTCAGATTGTCCAAAACAGTGATTGCGAAGGTTACTAAATCACAGGTGCAGTGAGAATATCTTCCTTCTCACCAATTCATTGTGCCTCGGGTTCCTTCCTTTCTGTTGCTGACCAATGGGAGATTAATAAAGATCCAGAGGTCAACACAATGATGTCATTACTTTTGCAAAGTGTTTTGCGAGGAGTAGCAGGAAGCAATTTGCCGCCACACAGGGAAGAAATGGGCTGCAAGGGGGTAGGTCTGTTTGCTCCAATCATGTCTCACTAATGTATGGCTAGATATAAGTGTATAACGTAGCTTAATCAGTATGCTTCTTGGGAAGCGAGAAGATGCGAAGTTTGAAGTGTACCTGTCTCTAATTGCACAAACATTGTATTAGGGGTATAAAACTACTGTGAGCCAGTTTGTTAGCTCTTATCAATCAGTTCTGTTCCACTGTGCTGTTTGATTTATGCACGCCCAGCTGTAATAAACAGTGTTACTTCTTGCCCAGTGTGCGCTCCTTTTTGGACTACTGGTGGTGACTTATTTATAGCAAGCCCCGAAAGACCCTTAGTACACTTACTTGGACAGATGTAGATGATCTTCTGGGGCCTTTCAGATTGATTGTTCTTGATATGTTTCCATATGTATCTAGGAATAAAATTGGGGATCACATTATGAACAAAGCAAACAATTTGATTTAGACCCTTAGTACACTTACTTGGACAGATGCAGATGATCTTATGGGGCCTTTCAGATTGATAGTTCTTGATATGTTTCCATATGTATCTTTGATCGCAGATTATCCTGGATAGCTCGCTGTTTGTTTACTTTTTCAGAAATAGATTTTCCACACCGTTTTTCATTTGGTGACAAGTGCAAAGAAAATGTTATTCATCAAATTGTTTGTTGTGTGGGCTCATGGTCCCAGTTAAGGTCAGACGACACGTGTTTCGACCCGTGGGTCGTTATCAAGGCTAGTGGTGAAAGATAGTTGGCCCATCTGGGGTCCTGAGATGAAGTGCGTGTCAGTCCTGTGAGTGACTGCTGGGCTCCTCAATGGGCCCTGTAATCTAAGTCTTGCGGCGTCAGTGCATCCTCAGTCTGTTATCCATGAAAAACGGTGTGGAAAATCGATTTCTGAAAAAGTAAACAAACAGCGAGGTATCCAGGATAATACAACAAAGGAGGTGCAGGCTTCACCTCATAACGCATCCTGTGACCTTGCATGAAACAATAAGGACACCATAACAAGTAACAGAGCTTAGTAAGGACAGTTCCAAACCTAGGGCCCCAACACAAAAATCTCCATATGTATCTAGGAATACAATGGGGGATCACATTTTGAACAAAGCAAACAATTTGGTTTAGAACAGGGAAGATAGTGAACGTTAGTTAAGTTGAGCTAAAGCACATGCAGCATCATTTTATAATACATGGCAGCCGGAAATATTTATATAAAAGCCTAGAAATAAAGTTCTTATTACAGGCTAGTTGTGACATCACAACTGACCTGTAACAATAAAATGTCATCACAACTGCTCTGCAATCAGTTATTATGCGTCGCTTGTGACATTACAAAGCCTGCTGCTTGAGCCAGCAGAGAGAATTCCAGCTGTCACTGCAGCAGAATTCCTTCCTTGCAGAATTGTTTTCTGTGTCACTTTACATCAATTCATTGACAAGGAACTGTTTATGGTAGAACGTTTAATGTGTGTACTGCTGGAGTTTAACACATGTGAGCAAGAATCTGCATGCTATTACTTATTTTAGAGCTCAAAATGGAAACCTTTCCCCATACATTTTATTAAACTGCTTGAACTTTTATTCTGCAACACGTTAGGAATTGTTTTTTGCTTTTTTAAATCCAAACAGATTCTTCATTTAGTATATGGATAAGCACATGGGAGATCTGTTACGATATATTATGCAAGAGAAAAGGTATTAATAATGTGTGGCCATGATTTATAAGGGATGAAATACCCTGTACGATATATAAAAACAATATATAAAAAGGATATTGCAAGTCGCATTGGAATTCTGTGACATTATAAACCAACTCTACCTTTGGCCTCTTTCCTCGGTTTGTCCACAAAACCCCTTAATGGAGTTGTGCATTTTCCTTTCTTACGGTGTATGTCTTCTGAAAACCATGCAAATACTCTGTCAATGAAGTCGTGTATTGATGCACACATTTTGAAACATCTAACTACATTATCCCTCCATGCCTGCATGTTGAGCCATGGGCCAGTGCATATTCTGAATCATTTGTCCTCACTTTCTTCTGCTTTAAATAAGTGTAAGGATACAGGGCAATCTCATACGTCTTGTCCACTTCCATATGTTAACATGAAACATGTTGGGTAGTATTTGTACTAGGCATGCAATTTTTCCTTCTGTCTCTTGGAGTCCTAATGCAGGAATTCTCCTACACATTATGTCAAGGCAAATATGCTTGTGGTGTTCCCAGAGGTCTAACCTCTCTCCTTGGCTCTTCGACCACTACCTGGCACCTCTTGCCCACCTGAGCATATGGCCCTTTGACTAACTTGAATGCAATGGATGGGGTTGCAGAATAACTCTGACTACAAATAATCAAACCAACTCAGGAAGATGGCAAAGGTACTGTTTTATCATTAATTATCTAAAACAGGGAGTTACAAAGGACATCACCGGACATTCGCTCAGGCTCTCAACACATTTCTCATTAAAAACATCCTTATATGCATAAAATACGTCAGATGTGACGTAACACTATGTGGCAAATAATCGAAAACCTATCAAGGACTGTTATAGGCTTTAAGGGGAACATCTAAGTATACATTGCATAGGTACTAGGATTGTTAGTGGCTGCCCACTGTCAGGTGGACAACTTATACCTAAAACATCTATCTAAAACATGTCACCTTCAACACTATTAAGAACACAATTTATCATTGGTCTTCACACTAAAAGACCCTTCGTTAAATGGCCCTCTACAATTGGTTGGCATGCTTGTGCCATGTCTAGAACATTTGGTTCACTTAGCAGCACGTAAACTCAGACCCAGGTGCCAGGAGGAGGACTTTACTTTACCTTCCTACCCAATTAGCCCAACATCTCTCATTACCCATGCCTTCTGCCATGAAGATTGTCTTTGAACTTGACCTTGCGTATCCTTGTCTGTGGGAATATATGGGAGTGCAGGCTCTCACTCCAAGCTCAACTCTATTTCCATCCTTGGCTCATGTGACAGAAGACCACGATGTGGTCCATTTTGCAGTATTTAAATGTCTTAAATGCATAAAAGGTGGCACTCTTGTTCTTTCTTTGCAATTTAACAAGGGTTGATTCATCCTTCACACATTCACTGGTTTCAAGAATAGATAACCAACCTTGGCTGAGTCAGTTTTAATAGCAGGCCAGACAGCCTCGCCATGCGCTTCCAGAATCTCAGCTTATTCTTGCTGCAACACAATTCTCCCATTCTTCTCCATGGGTCCTGGTTTACTAAATTCATGACACTGATGTTGAGCTCCTGTACAATGGTGGCTTTGCCTGCAGTTTATTCACTACATATAGCCAGCTTCTAAGATTACTTAATCTACTTGCATTTCATCATCTGTACAGTTATTGAATGGTTGATTTTCTGCAGCATTTCACACACGTGCAATCTTCTTTTTACATATGAAAGTTTGCTTGATTCTTAACTTTGTAATCGGTTTCTATAAGATCCATGCATTCTCTTCAGCCAGTATTCTCAGGGCATCACGCATGTTTCTTGTGACATCAGTAGCTTCTTCTCTTCGCTCCTTTCCTTCAGGGAGTTCCTCCCTCAGATTGTCATCTCTATGGGGATACATTCAATAGGGTTTTCTCAGTGGACCTTCTTTTGAATATTCGCTGCGGTATTGGCACAAATGCTGGTGTCAAACATGGCACAATCTCAGGCTTCCGGCATATAGGAGGTAGGGGGTGGGATTTCCTGCAGAGGCATGTAACTGCTCCTCTACCTTCCCCCCTCTAGTCGAGTCCTCGACCACTTCCTCCATTGTCTCCACATCTTGATATTTTCTCTTGAAGAGTCCAGATCTTCATCACCCCCCTCAGGGTTTCGGCTGATTTGAAATGTTCATCTACACTCCAGGTCATGTAGTTGCATTGTCCATTCGGATTGCAATAGACCCAACGTTCCACGTACTTCTTGTGATTCTTTCGATACAGGAACTCTTTTCCTTCAGGTGCTACGAAGCTGACCTATATATTTTCTGACATCTTTATCTGTCAATTTCTTCAATCCAAACCCAGATTCAACATCGATCATGATCTTCATTCCTACCACCTTCTTCTCTGTATTTTTGCACTGGGCGATCAGTATCCTGATCACACAGAATCCAAATATCACCATCAACAATATTGCTCCAAGAAACTTGAATATGTTTGACAACCACTGCGGAATCCATGAGAATATGGAAGTAAACCCACTGTCATCCTCAATGTCCTCTGTCTCGTCTTCCATCTTGTTATGCAGGTTTGTTAGCAATGTTATGGTCTCTGCCAAGGTCCCATTCTCGTCACCATGAGAAGGTATGAATGCGCAACATGATGGTCAGATCTTGGCGTAAACTCCTTCTTCCATCACTGTGATCATATCAAGTTCATATCTGTTCTGCAAGGTCATTAGTCGTATGGCCCTCAGCTCTTCCTTGATAGCATTGAATCCCTTTATGGTGGTGTTGATTGTCTGCAGAAGCTCCCATCTCGTAAACTGCAGCCACTTGATGTTGGTCATTGTTTGGATTCCAGGCATGAATATAGTCATAAATATTGAGGTAGTCTTGCTGAACAACCTGTCTTCATACATAATGGAGTGATATGCTTCTATTGATTTGGTTGAGAAGTAATTCTCTTTTTTACTCTGATTAAGGAGTTCAAGCAATCTTCTTTTTCTGAAATGGGCATCTGCTTTTGGAAATTCTCTAATGTTCAGGTCACTCTGAGGAATCACTAATGCTGGAACATGGATGAGTACCAAGGAACATACTCAACCACAACCCTTCGGCAGCTTCATGTAGGCCCTAGACTCACAAGCACAATATCGATCCATGACGATGATGTCCCTTCTTCCATCCTGGAAACTTCAACTGTAGTTTTTCATTCCTTGTTATCTCCTACATGATTCTTTCTGTGTCTTCGGAAGCACAATGTCACATTGACCAATGGGATTCTTCCATCCTGGAAACTTCAACTGTAGTTTTGCATTCCTTGTTATCTCCTACATGATTCTTTCTGTGTCTTCGGAAGCACAATGTCACATTGACCAATGGGATTAATACCATTGGGCCTGATTAATCTTCTACCCATGTCAGTAGTTTGCCATGTTTAGCTCATGACTTCAAACATCCATCGTTCAGCCTTTGCACCTCTTGTACATATTCTGGCTTCAATAGATCAGCTGCACAGGACATCAATCCTTCTTCCCATTACTTCTTTAATTTCACCTGTCCATAGACTAAGACTAGAGCTTGCTCCCAGCATCCATATGATCCAGGTATTTCTGTCACATCAGGGCAATTTGTTCTCTTCATCTCTTCAATTACCACGTCATCCTGTCCTACACAAGCATCTTGCTCTTCAATCCAGGTTCCTTTTCCATCTGTGTGGTCTTGATATTGTCATCCTGGTATGGAAACCACCATTTCGATCTCCATCGTAACGTGGCCCAACTTCCCTGAAATTGTCCTCTTGTCATACATGCTGCAAGATGATTGAGGCACCTTGCAATTTGTTCTGGAGCTTATCTGGCAATTAAAGTTTGCACTGTATACATTGCATAGAGGATGAGAGAGCAGACGTAGCAACTCTCCTTGTATGTTCTCTCCCCCACCTTTCTCATGTGCTGGTACCACATGTTATTCCCCAAGTGTGCTGCGTTATCTAGATAGTTATTTATCCCCTCATTATCGTCCTCAGCATCTCTCTTGTATCTTTTAGAGGCCATGTACCATTCATGAAGTACGTCAAAAGAAGTTCCCATAGTAGGAAGAACCGTAGGGACCACTGCTTCAGTGGAAGTACTAACATGATAGAGACTGTGAAAGATGAGGAACAGAAAGTCAAAGAAAGTAATCGTACAGGCGTATATATTATGCACAAAAACAAACATCCATCTCTCATGTGATCCTACTGCTCGTTGCACTTGTTCAATTTCTAGAACTGTGCCAGCTTCTACATTTCTTATCTTTAATATAATCGGCAAATGTCTTTATACTTGTAACTGTGAAATGTTCTCAATTATCGCAATAAGAAGCCTTCTTATCACTGGGCCATTTTTAGGATCCTGTAAAAAAATGAGAATATCAACGTCTCTTCTAACAAATGCACGATAAGCTTGAAGCATAAACACAAAGACAGCAAGCACAAGCCGATGAACATCACTGTCGTTAAGTACCAAATGTTTAACTGCTTAGAACAGGTACTCTCCACAAAATGAATCTGGATATTGATCTCGTTTCCAATTTATAATCAAAAACTGATGTTTAGGCATAACTCTGATGCTTCAATGTAGTTCTAAAAATGTATTTCGATATGTCTACAATTCTCTGTAAGTCTTTGCACTCTCTGCTAAAATATCTATAAGGAGTGTCCACTGAATTCTAGTCCAATACAAAATCTGTATTAGCCGCTGCTTTCTTTATCATCTTCCTTCTTCATCATCGATCGAGTCTGCACATGCTGAAATTCTTAATCTTGTCTTGCTTCTGTATCAGCAACGATGGGAGGGCGGGTCTCGCCTTTATAGGCTTTTATGTCACTCAGATGAGGCCAAGCTCATCTTCTTTGGACGTTCACAGCGAAGGGTTTATATTCTTAACACAAAAAGGACCATTAAAACGTGGCTCATGCCACCTTCTAGTACAATTCTTAATAACTTAGGTGCCAGTACTAGTTCAATTGGGTTGGTTGTTGAATTGTCCTCTTCTGTGTTCTGAGACCAAGCCCCCTTGCGCTTGATTTGATCTGAAATGAAAGAAATGCTAGAGGTCATACATGTCAAATAGTCGTGCATTTCATCACCTAAAGTTTTAGCTATGATCTGGTTATCACTTCTACATCTAGATGGAGGAGTAAGGGGCATTCGCATTCGACACCCTGTCACAAGTTCTTGCGGGGTGAGGTGGTGATCCGATCCTGACTGATTCCGAAGGGCATATAAAGCTATGGGTAGGCAATATAGCAATTTCTTCTTCAAAGGCAGTTTAATTTTGCCAATCCTGTCTTTAAGGAGGCAATTGAGTCTCTCACATATCCTGTTCACTTGAGGGTGATAAGCAGAAGAAAACTTGTGCTTTATACTCAATAGAAGCCCTATACGTTTGAATAGCTCATTAACAAACTCGGACCCATTATCAGATCTCAGCACACCACACACACCCCAAGTCGGTAAAACTTTGTGCACTAAAAACGTTATTGTACAAGTGGCATTAGGGTGTGTACATGGACCTGCCTAGATCCACCTAGATAAGGGACACACCAGCACTAGTAGATACCTATATCCATTACATACTTGCAGCATATCAACATAGTCGATATGTAAATGCTGAAATTTACCATTCGGTTGTGATATTACTCCTCTAATCATCCTCAGTGTATGCCCAGCGGTAAACCTTTGACACACAATGCAGTTTACCATAGATAGTGCAACATGCTCCAACAAATTATGAATGAAACAGTCTTCTGCAATCGTAGCAGCAAGACTCCCTAGTTACATGTGCTGGGTAATGCAGCTGTTCAAGCGCAACCTTTAATAATGCTGCTGACATCACCAGCTTCCCAATGCTGTCTTGTCGCCATAATGCTTCTGTGGGTGATAAAGAACACCCCCTTCGTTTCTACAATTCCTGCTCTTCCTGTGGTGCACTCTCTTGAATCTCCATTAGTTGGGTTATTGACAATTTATTAAACCCTTCTTGCACTAGCATGGTTGCGACTACTTTTTATTTAATATTCTCAGTATCAAAACTCGAAATGTCTGGGGAATATGCAATCCTTTTGGCTTCTTCATCTGTGATAAAATCTGTTTGCTTAGTACGCGCTGTGCATTTAACGACTGCTATAGCCACTGGGAGTTGTAGTGCCTTAAAAAGCCTATCAATAGGGATACATGCTGTGCTGGAGTGCCGCCTGTGCAGAGGTAGCCCCTCCTCTTCCAACATGCTAACCCTGCATGTACGGTTGATGTCACATAGGCAGAGATACTGTACACCGTTACTTCCCGCCCTTCGTGTTTCATCGAGAGCAACAATGAGCGCTACTATTTCTGCCGCTTGCACTGAAAAGTGAGACGTAGACTAGCACTCGCTACTACTTCAAATTCACCATTTCATCTGTGTATTACTACCGCAGCTCCTGAATGCCTTTCCCCACTAGTATGATCAATTTTCAAAGAACCATCAATAAAGAGAATGTCCCCTCCCGCTAAAAGCATTCTCCTTCACAGGGGGCATATCATCATAAAATTCAACATAATTAGCGCAGTCATGCACATGATCGCTTTCTTCCAAAACTCTCAGCTATAAACGTGGCAGGATTCACTATTTTACATCTTACAATTTAAATTGTTGGATTAGAATTCATTACCTCCTAAGCTGACGCTCTTTGGGATGTCAATGTGCCTTTGGGTTTCTCTAAAATAGCAAATAGTGCATGCTCCACGAAGAGAGTCATAAGGCAACCCATGACAATACTTGTAGATTTTTCAATTGTGAACATGGAAGCAGCCAAGGATTGTTTGCAAGGGAAGTGTCCGCTCATAACTGGGTATACAATCCCACTGTAATAGTGTACGGGTTTGTACCCTGATAGGTTCTCTGTGTAAGCACTGCTGTCATGACTGTCCCATTTGTGTGCAAAAACAAATACAATTCCTCAGCATAATTTGGAATTCCTAAAGAAGGTGCTGTGCAAATAGCTTTTTTCAGCTCCTCAAATCCTTCCTCCATTTCTTCAGGCCACCCTATTTTTATTTTCCCCCCTTGTGTCTTCTTTAAAGGTTTCAGAAGTGGTCTTGTATATGTACTGTAATCAAACAACTAAGCTCTGACATAGATGCATAATCCCAAAAACTCTTGCATCTGTTTCACTGTATTTGGTTTTGAGGTTTTCATAATCGCCTCAGCGTTCAGGTGTCACTTTCTTTCCTTCATGTGAAATAAACTGACCTATGTATAACACCTCTTCTTGATAATATCGTAACTTCTCCCTGTCTGCCTTACATCCCTTATCCACCAGAAGGGCCATCAACTGAACAGAATCGTGCCTGCACTCATCTCCTGTGGTGCTACAAATTAAAATGTCATCTATGTACTGTATCACCGCACTTTTAAGATCGATATTGCCTAAATCCATCTGTAGGACTCTATTAAAGATCAATGTTGACTCACAGTACCCTTGGGGCAGCCTCGTATGTTTCAGTCGAGTTTGGTGCAACGTAAAAGAAGTCAAGTCTTGTGAGTCCTTGTGCAAAGGGATCGAGACAACCACATTCTTTCAATCAATGAATGTGAAATATCGAGCTTCCACCCGGATACTGCATAGTATCGTCAACGGATTAGGAGCTAAAGGAAACTCTGCATCTACAATCGGGTTAATTGGTCTCATATCTTGTGTAAATCTCCACAACCTTCCTTTAGATTTTTTTATAGGCTACACAGCGGTATTACACGATGATTCTGATGCCACCAGAATCCCTTGTTTCATCAGTGTTGAAATGGTCTGAAATATACCTTCATCAGCTTCTCGAGACATTTTTGCTTGAGGTAAAATCACTCCTGGCTTAAGCTTTATTTTAACCTTCCCTACTCCCTTCAATACTCCCTTCAATAAACCTACGTCATAAGGGCCTGTGGTCCAGAGGATGCTTGGTACCTTTTCCAAGTCTTCCTGAAAAAATGCTGGATGTTGCTGTGTTATCAACATTCGCTGTGGGACTCCTCTTTTTGTATCCTTATCCAGTATGTGATGCTTATGAAGAATACCACTTCATCATCTGTTTGGTTGTAAAGACTGGTAGGGGGTGTCTGTACTTCTGCTCTCTATATGGTAGAGGAGAGGCACAGAAGACCCCAGCCAAGATTCTCTATAAGGTAGCAATGGACGAGCAATCAAGGCCTAGCTTCTCAGGAGGTGATGCAGGCTGGTTCTTAAGTACAGTGTAGTCCCCGAACCCCCACAAAGGAATGTCCACACACTGTATTACTGAAAACACAGTCTTTATATAATTAATATTCAAAGGTATGTACACGATCACAATAACGCACTTTGTACTCGGAAGTCGATAATGATAAATATATACAATTCTAAAGTAGTACCACTAATGTTATCAAATCTCATTAAAGTGCATCAACTGTACGGTTAAAATGTCACACAGATTAATAACAAGGAAACCAGCAATAGAGATTGGAAGGAACGCAAGATGGTTGAAACTATAGGCAGAATACTGACCCCTACCACTAGGCACAGTTCTGTGTGGAGATCCCCCCACCTGGGCAACCTGTAAATAAAGATACATAGCACAAGCCCAGTCATATGTTCAATAGTCTCACTTCTTCCTATTAAGGTTTTACCACCCCAATGTACCTGGTGGAGTAGAGTTCTCCGACGATGCGTCGACCGATCCCTCTTGAGTGCCCTCCCTTTAAGGCAGGAGTCACGGGTCGTCGAACGTCCGACGGTGAACAGGGTGAACTACGGCAGGGAAGTGGCAGCTTCGTTCCTAGCGGTGCTCGTCGATGACAGAGCGTTGGCGTCCTGCAAGGAAGAGGCGTTCGGGGCACCTTGGTGACGATAGTTCTGGACCGCAAAGAGATGATGAAGAACTGTGGCCCAGCAAGGGCGTCAAGTCATCGGCGTCTCTGTGGTCTTTAGGTGGCGGGAAACCCACCGGTGGATGCTCCTCGGTGCGTCGACGGTCAGGCCTTCTCCAGCGGGAGACAAGCGGGTAACGATGCAGACGAGAGCGTCCGATGATCAATTGAAGTTCTTAGGCAAACAGGAGCACGGCGGCTTCAGTCGTCGATGGCGGTCGTCGACAGTGGCGGATAACAGTCCGAGTGCTTCTCCTTGGAGTTCCGCAGCAGTCCCCGTATCGGGTGGGCAGCCTGTCGAAGGTCTGTCTACCAGGGAGCGTTGGCAAAGATCAGCTGTGCACGATGGTCCCTCGTAGCTCGGGAAGAGGACGCCTTACCAGGTCCTCTCTGGGTCAGTCCTTGGAAGCACAGCAGCTTTCAGATTGTGAAGAAGAGCCACAGCAATTCTTCTCGTCCAGCAGGGCTTCAGCTTCTGAACACGATTCCTAGCAGTGAGAGGTCCCCAGATATACTGTTGATCTCCCATTCATTCCTTTGGGTCACACTCAAGCATCCAATCACGACTGCGGGCATTCATGCAGGCAGGCAGCCAGTCAGGCACACAAGGTATTCAGGCCATTCACTTCTCTCCAGACACTCACAACAAGTTATGTGTATTGGAACAGGTACCGAGCCATTCAACACTCCAAGCTGCATTCATACCGGTTTCGGGCAGGGTTGTCTCAGTCATTGTGTCAACCACCAGATACTAGACACCCACAACACAGAATGCATATTCGTCACACACTCTATTCACCCAGGTCCCACCCACAGGAGGTACCCACAACATACATCACCGGGAAGGCTCAAGCCAGTCTGGCCGGGCCTTCACAAGAACACCATATATGGCACTTCCACCCATTAGCCAGTCAGGGGGAAGAGATAGAGTCAGGGCTTCCCAGGACTTTGGGAAAACAAGGTAATGGGGAATAGAAAGCAAGAGGCCACAGGGGCCATCTTGTTTTCCATCAGGAATAAACGAATCCCAATGGCAGGGCCGGGGTACTCCAAAATGGAGGATGCTCCACGCACCTGTCAATTTCAGCATGGAGCTGCCACCAGCCCATACCCTGCTCTGCGGGCCACCCACAGGTGCCCAAACACATACACTAGGGGCACAGGGTTGTACCCCCACCCATGGGTGCCATAAGGGTATCCCACGGGTCCGTTCACCAAACCAAAAGAGAGAGAGCTGCACCACCAGGAGTCCCACATGAACTCCTGTGCGGAAAACACGACAGAACACACAATAAAAAGCAGTAAAGGACAAGGATACGGAGGCCCTGTCCCTCCGATGCATTTCCAGCATCACATTGGTCTTCCCTGAACATGTCGTCATCAGTTATGTTAGTCAATCTGTACCCTTCCTCAAGAGCTATTACTTTTCTCCATGGTCTACCATCATCTACTCTTTTGAGCATTTTACCTTCATCCTATGACTGCTTCCAATTCTATAGGGATAGTCTGTCCCCCTCCTTCGTCCATTGGTATTCACAGTCTAAACAAAAACTCATCAGTTATCCTCACAATTTTTCCCACCAAGCCAGGTAGCCATGTCAGTAGAATTCTCATTGTATACAGAACAATATCTGGATCTACTGGAAAACCCTGCAGAGCCACTTGCCCTGTGAATGCCAGCATACATTCTCCCACATTTAAATAGTGTATTCCTTGATCAGTAAATTAAATTGTCATGTTTAGTTTTGTCATTAAATCTCTTCCCAAAATGTTGATCGGTGTCTGTCGTTGATATAACGAAGGAACAGACATATCACATTCTCCTATAGAGACTGGTAATTCATAAGTAAAAGGAACTCGACTCACAGCGCCAGATAACCCTTGAGCATTCATGGCAATTCCTGACCTGGGATATTTTCCCTCGCGTATACATGAATGAGTTGCTCTGGTGCCTACAAGAAAAGAAACGGATTTGCCCCCTATCGTCACATCGACCTTTGGTTCCTCTTGAGGGTCTGGTGTCACAGATAGTACTGAACACATCAAGTCACCCTGTGAGCTGTCCTATTGTAGGTACAGCCTCATCCCTGATACCTGTGAAAGGATTTCCTCCTACCACAGTGACACATTGAAGTGGAAGGATGGGATAACACCCTCCCCCCGATCTCATCCAGACCATGGCTAAGGGGATCACAGCCCAGGCACCCCCCATGAGAGGGGTTCACCTATTTACCAGATGACAAAGTACTCTGCTTCAAAAACATGCATATACAAAGACTATTCCCACTAGTACACCCACAGGTAATATATGCCCACTTGTACGCCCACAGGTATTCACATCGTTAGAGATGCCATGACGACATAGCCAACAGACAAGAACACACGTGCCACCATGCACACTGGTCACTCAAACACCAACCAACACGAAGAATATACTCAGTGCTATGACATAGCGGACTGACATACCCACGGACATGCATCATTGTTATTTTTCACATGGGCCTTCTACAGCACCGCAGAAACGCAAGATGCCTGAAGAGCTTGTGTATATGCTTGCCGATGCTTTCTTGCTACCTTTCGGTATGAAGATACCACCATGTATATCTAATGCTGCGTATGACACTCTGACACCCTGCGACACCCACGGTATGGATTATGTACCGCCACCCACGAACTAGGCCCAAGTAGGCCGCAAGCAAGAGTCCCCAGTCAGGAGCCTCACAAACGAAAATCCTCTCAGAACGGAAATACAAGTGCTGACCATGCAGAGCGAAATTGGGTGGAGTACCATGTAAAAGCACGCAACACAGGGCACGAAGCCACAGGGGGCTTCGTGCGCCGCGGCCGTAGGGGGCCATATTGGTGACATAAAGGGGGAAAAATAATAAAGGAAAAGAACTGAATATTTTGCAATTGTATTACCTTTCAGCGGACGGTCGGAAGTCCCCAGTTTACGGGGTCAGGTAAAGAAGGTTGATATTGAGAAAACAAAAACTGTAACATGGCCACATATTACGGGTCGGGGTCTGGGGTCAGGGGAAACGCTTTAACTACACCCCTCCAACACATTTGCACGTCACTATCCCCATACAAGGAGAACATTATCAAGTACAGTATCGACTGGACACAAGGAACAGACAACAAAATACTGACACCGTGGCCGCCTAACGGCAGCTTTGACTCATACACCCAACACTCGCTATTGACATATATACACAACACGTACAAGGGAAAGAAATTAGCTCACCATATAGAGATGTTTAACTTATGGAAGATGTTTCAGGGAGCCAGGCCATGGGCAATGGGGATGTTTACTATGGAAGGGGCAGCAGAGGAGAAAGGGAGCAAAGAAACGAAGGGAGGCAAAGAAGAGAAGGAGAACGGAGGGGGCATGGGCACGGCGAGCAGCAATGCACTATGCGCAGAAGAGAGCAAGAAGGAGAGAGAAGGATCGGGTACAGTATCAGAAGAGAAGGTGAAGAAGGAAGGGACAGAAGATATGCCTCTGGCGAAGGTAGTGAAGAAGGAAGAAGGGGGGTTGTACCAAGTAACGGATTTAAGAGAAGCCGCCAGACAGCAACTGACAGCCGCTGAGGGGTACTCCAACCCCACATACAGCCCTCCACCATATGCCCCTACAGATAGCTACTAGAGGGGGGAGGAGGTGACGAGCATGATGAACTTAAACTCCACACAGGCAGGAACGAAGGGGGGGAAGGAAAGTGGGGAACACATTGCAACCATAGGACCAGACGAATGGGTAGCAGCACAGGTGCTTCTAAATCTCTGAGGGACATTACCAGGGGAAGAAGAGGACGTAGTGAGGAGGATAGCAAAGGATGAAATGGTTACCACACAGACAGGGACCGAGGTGAGTAAGACAAGAGAAGGTCAACTGTCACAGGCAGAGGAAGAAATGTTGGAGGAAAGGTTGGCTGAATTAAGAGACGCACAAAGTGCACTGATCAGACAGTTCCAGCAAGAAACACGAGGAAGGAAGAAGGAGAGAAAGGAGAATAAGGACGAGCAGGAGAGTATGAAGGAACGAATGGAAGAAAAGAAGAATGAAGCAGAGCGGATGAAGGCAATAGCAGAGAGGGTGTCACGAACAGAGCAACGAGAACTGAAACAGAGGGAGGAAGAGAAAGAAAGGGAAATGCAACTGTGGAAAAAGAAAATACTATCTGAAAGCGTCCGGAAATATGAAGAAGGTAAAGTAATAGAGAGCATATTAAAAAGAGAATGGGCCAAATGGGAAAGGAAGGAAGAGGAAGAGTGGATATTAGCGAAGGTAAGTGCGGAGGTGTTGGAAGAACTAAAAAGGAAGAGAGTGGAAATAGGTGGTGAAATAGGAAAAAAGTATGAAGAGACTGCAGATAGGAGAGTGGAGCACGGTGTAAGAACATACACACGCCAGGATTTGGAGGTGGCTACAACATCAACACAAGGGGAAGCTGTTAAAGGAGGTGAGTACAAGGAAGCGGACTTAATAGATCTAAGGACGGTAACAGTGGGGGGGAAAAGAACAGAGTGGGGATTGTCTTTTCCTGATGGATTTTGCAGCGAGGAGGAAGAATGTTTGGGAAAAGATGGAAGGGATGGCAATAGGGAGAGTTAGATAAACTGTACATTACAGGCACCAACCACGAGTCACCATGGGCATGCGAAAAAGGGAAGAAGGAAATATAGGTGAAGCACAGGTAAGAGAGGTAGCAAGGAGAATGCCACAACCATTAACACCAACACCAGCACTAACACCACGCCCACTGACACCCACCACTGCGCATACCCCTTATGCCGGCAGACTTAGGGACCTCCCAGGATGCAGACAGGAAGAACGGGCAAGCACTCCCACAGTGAAAGAAGAGGGTAAAAGGAGAGGGAGGAAGAATGAAGAGGACGATAGAGCAATTAACAGTAATATTGATATGATTGAAGAATTACCCGACACAGAGGAAGAGGATGAATACACAGACATAACCCCACGGGCATGGGGGGAAATGAGGGGGTACAATTTAATGCCACTTTTGGAAAGGGGAGGGGCCAGACCACAATATGTCCTCTGGAAGCATGCCGATAAAGAGAACATAAAATGCAGACTTCCATCACTAAGTGGAGGAGCATGGAAGTGGATATATGAGATGGAAAAACACACTGCGGGGCAAACATTAGCAGTAGGGGACATGAAGGGACTCCTTATATCAATATTGGTGGATGCTGTAGGTGACATTTGGAAAAGGGCGGGCTTCCCAGGGGTCACTATAACTGACACATCACATGATGGAGCGCCATTTGCCAACTGCAGACATGCGCTGTGGCAGGCTCTAAGGGTCCAGTACCCAGACACGTCAGACATAGGAGCTATAACATCACGCAAGATGCGTGAGAATGAAGATCCTGTTGATTACATCCAGGAGATTCAGGAGAAGTGGCGCCTGGAAACTCGGGAGCTTTGGAATAAAACACTAGCAATTTTCTACCATATATTAGTACAAGGGCTTCGGAACAAGTACAGAGACAGCTGAAGAAAATAGTGGGGATGGAAGCTAAGGCCTGGCCGGAAATACAACTAACCATAGTACACCACTGCAGGATGTGGCAGGAAAAGATGAAACAAAAGGAGGAAGATAGAAAGGCAGAGGAGACAAAATTGGTACAGAAAAAGTTATCTAAATATGCAATGGAAGGAGCACTAAAAACGCTTGCGGTAGTAACACCAACCCCCATACAAGTAACAGTTGCACAAGACACAACACAACAACAGGTAGCACAATTACAGCAGCGAGCCCAAATTATAACACAGCAGATGCCCCCGCCCCACCATACATGGCAAACGCAGAAGGAGGATATATGCCAATAGGAAATGGATACTATAACAACTACAGAGGGAGGGGTGGCATGATAAGAGGGTGGGCTATGGCCAACCTGCACAACAGCAAGGGGGAGGGTTCCGGGGCTACTACCCAAACGGACAGCAAGGGTACCAGGACAACACAGGGAGTTTCCCTTGGCAAGCTAGGGAACCACCAATATGTTGGGTTTGGGGGATGGTGGGACACATGCCACGCACTTGCAGGATGAGGCCCACACCAACAGCCTGGGGGGAAGAAGGGCAGCAAGGGCCTATGGGGGAACAACAAGCTTACCAACAACAACAAGGAATACAACAATGCCTACCACAACAACAAGCGCCACTGCAACAACCACAGCAGCAGGCGATAACAATGCAACAACATCAAGTAAAACCGGCACATCAGCTTACACAAATACAGGACAATGCAATATCAACAACTGCTGAACCACTACAGCAGACACAGCTGGGGAAGGTGACAATATTGGGTCACAACCCTTACACAGGAAGCGGTCAGTCACTATATCCACAATAGGACAGCCCACAGGTGTCTTTGATGTGTCCCATCCTATCAGTAACACCTAATACTGCGGAGGAACCACGCATACTGGTAGCGATAGGTGACAAAAAAATGTCCTTCCTAGTTGACACTGGGGCCACTAGGTCCTGCATAAGGGAGGGTAATTTTAAGCTGTCAGGCGAAGCCGAGCTGACTCAAGGATGCTCTGGGGCTCGAGGGTTGGTTCCCTTCACGGATAACATCTCTTTATCTATAGGAGATCACGACATGTCTCTCCCACTCCTGTACTCGAAGGAGTCACCAGTTAACCTACTTGGAAGGGACATAATGAGCAGGTTGAATATGACCATCTCCTTACGGAGAAGGGCATAATTTGCTCTACACCAGTAATTAACATGCTCACAGCACGACAAATACTGCAGGCTTACTGTGGCCAAACAGTGGCCCGGGCTGAGCCTGTAGATGCAGAGAACTTCCAATATGGGACAGACATGGCAATTTCATGGTTGCTTGGAATTGAGGGCAAAATTTGGAGGAGGCCAGCAGCATATTTATTCAGACCAGAGACACCAGCAAGTGAAATTGAGGGGAAAATTATTTCAGTGAGCATCGAGAGCATTATGGCAACTGGTGACTACATCGCAGTACATGCCCAAGACAGGGAGGGGAGAGCTTGGAGAGCTGTAATAGCACTGGCAGGGGGATGCAGGCTTACACAGGTGTCTGATGATGAGCTCTTCTCAGACGACAATGGAGAGGGAGAGATGGTGTTTGGGATGAGCATTAACATTTGGTTGAAGGTAACATACAAGCAGGTGGCACAGAAAATGGCAATGGCGCTCGAGGCACCTGCCCCTACACGAGTGCCATTTTACGAGGAAGACAGGGCAGCTGTACCAGCATCACTGTGGGCCACCAGTCCATATGACGTTGGCTGCATCAAGAGCATTGGTGGCGTAAAAATAAAACTGAAAAAAGGAGCAATGCTACCAAGAGTGAAACAATACCCACTATCAAAAGAGGCAGATGAGGGCATATATGAAACAATAACCACCCTAATAAACAATGGTATAGTGGTACCATCAGAATCACCTTGCAACACTGCTGTGTACCCTGTACACAAAGCGAAAGGGGGATCTTGGCATTTTATCCTGGACCTAAGGCCCTTGAACCACATTGTAGAGGCAGAGTACTCCATAGCAGCTAACCCGGCTACCATACTATGTGGGATCCCAGCAGAGGCATCACGGTTTACTGTGATTGACCTCAAAAATGCTTTTTTCTCGATACCTCTGCACCCAGACTCACAGGATCTGACAAGCTTCACATACCGCAACACCAAATGGAAACACACAAGGTTGCCCCAAGGGTACTGTGAGTCCCCATTTATCTCAACAGAGTGATACAAATGGATTTGGGAAACATCGAGATGGAGAGCACGGTGCTGCAATACGAAGATGACATCATCATTTGCAGCACCACAGAAGAAAGGTGTAGGAAAGACTCAATTAAGATGCTCACAGTGTTGGCTGAGAAGGGGTACAAGGTAGACAAGGAAAAGCTACAGTACTGCCAAGAACAGGTACTCTACATTGGTCAGCTCATCTCACAGATTGAAAGGTGCACTCCACCACAAAGGGCACAAGCAATAACAAATACACCACAACCACAGACAGTGAGAGAACTGCAGCAGTTTCTGGGCCTATGCAACTACTGCAGGGCATGGGTTTTTGATTACAGTTCATACATAGGACCCCTGCTCGAGGCCCTCAGGGAGGCACAGAAGGTGGACAAAAGGTTGGGGTGGACAAGAGAAATGAAGGAAGCATTTGACAAATTAAAATGCGCCATCTCAACAGCACCAGTACTAGCCACTCCAAACTATGACCATCAATTTGTTATCTTCTCACATTGCGACTCAGCAGTAATGAAGGCAGTACTGCGACAAAAGACAAGCATGGGGCACAAGCCTGCAGCATTTTACAGCGGACAGCTGGATCCTGTAATGTTAGGTCACTTCCCTTGTGAACAGAGTTTGGCTGCCGCAGCCTTTGCGGTGGAAAAATCATCATCCATAACGATGGGGTGCCCCACCACACTATTTGTGGAATTAACAATTGTAAGATGCAGCAATGTAAACTCAGCCAGGTTTATAGCGGAGGTAGTTGAAGATGGTGACTACGCACATGATTGCACACATGCCGTTGAAATTTACTCCAGCACAAGAAAGGTCGAGAAAAATGCCCTAGAGGGGGGGAGATAATATACATTGATGGGTCCTCAACAATTGACCAGAGTGATGGGGTTAGAAGGACAGGAGCAGCAGTGGTTAGGCTGACAGAGGAATGGATGTATGTCCCAGTAAAATGTGTACAGCTGCCGCAACATTACTTGGCCCAAGCGGCAGAACTAGTGGCCCTCATCCTGGCACTAAAAGAGAGCTATGATAAAAGAGTAACAATATATCCAGTCAGTGCATATGTCACATCAGCGGTACACTCAGGATTAATAAAATGGCAACAAAGGGGGTTCAGAAGAGCTGATGGTACCCCAGTACAACATGCCCTACTAATTGCTGAACTGATTGAAGTAATTAATGACCCTAGGGAAATAGCCCTGGTGAAGTGTCCAGCACACACTAACAGGGATTACCATATCTCAAAAGGAAACGAAACAGCAGACGCACATGCCACATGCTGCAAAAACAAGAACATAAAGGGATACACTCACATCCCTGAAACACAGATAATGGAATTACAGGCAGCAGCACCCATGGCGGAAAAGGAGCTATGGGTTAAAAGAGGGTGCACAATGTCCCCTACAGATGCATTATGGCGTCAGAATAATACAGGCAAGGTAGTGATGCCCCTAGCCCCATTGAAAACAGCCCTGGCTCAGCTACACCATCCAGCACACACAGGAAAGGAAGCGATTGCAGCACGAATAAAGGAGGCCTGGTTCTGTCCCGAGTTAAATTCACATGTTGAAAACTTTAACAGCAAATGCCTAACATGTCAACAGTTCACAGCCGGTCACACGTTGCAAGTGATAAAAAGGTACTATACCCCGGCCAGAAGGACCCTTCCTACACCTTCACATTGACTATGTTGACATGATCAATGTATGTCAAGGACACAGATAGATGATTGTAGTAGTATGCCCATTTTCGAGGTGGATAGCTGCTGGGCCCTGCTCTCATGGAGACGCCTTCAGAGCAGCAAGATTTCTAGTGAGGGAAGTTTTCCCGAGGTGGGGAGTTTGCAAAGTGCTGCGGTCAGACACTGGCCCGCACTTTGCAAACGAAATGTTCGAACACATAACTGCACTACTTGGCATCAAACACATGTTTGCATGCGCATATCACCCGCAGGCTAGCGGTATTTTTGTGAACGCCTGAACGGCCTCCTGAAAGAAGAGATTGCAAAAATCCAACAGACAACTAAGAAAAGCTGGTTGTACTGCCTCCCCTTGGAGTTAAGGAATAGGCCAGGGTCAGATCACCACCTCACACCCCACAAGGTGGTGTCTGGATGTCAGATGCGCCTTCCACTAACGCCACCATCAAGGGCCTTTACCGACTATGACAGCTCTGCAAATGTTTTTGGTGATGAAATATATCAATATGTGTCTTCCTTGATTACTAGTGTCGCCTTTATCTCTCAACAGCTCGAGCGCATGCACGGCGGGGCGAAAACCATTGAACAAGAAGAAATAAATGAGGAGCAAGGACAACAAGCTAACTGGACTATTGCGGAAGGAGACCACATTCTCCTCTGCAACTTCAACCGCAGGTGTAACAGCCCAAGATTTATTGGGCCCCACCAGGTGGAAGAAGTAGCTCCTCGAGCTGTAAAGCTGCGTGATAAGAAGGTGTGGAACCACTTACATGATGTCAAGCCCTACAAAGACCAGACCCGCCCTTGCGTTGACGACAGGGCCAACACTGCAACAACCACAACAAAGGACAACACAGCAGCAGCTGCAACGAAAGATAATTGTGACACTGCCCCTGACCCCTCCCCAACAACAGACTATAACAACATTGGACATTTGCCCACAGCCCACCCCATGGTCACGAGATCCCAGGTCAGACAAAACCCTGCCCCTGCCAGCCCGCCCCTGACACTGCCCAAATAAAGGACATTACCTAACAAATTGGTGTTCTCTCTCTCTTTTTTGTTTCGCACATGCAGGTACTGCGCACAACTGTTTCTGTATAAGAAAAGTGAAGAAACTAACATTGCGTTTTTGCCCAGGGGTAAATGCTACCCACAGATGATAACACCCCTGAAGCTTTGTCACACTAATTTGTATACGCTATAAAAAGACCAAAATATCTAAAGAAGAGAAGGATACGTGTATATAACAACAAGTTCATTTTGGCCATAGAACAATCATTCCCACATCTCCACGAGCACTTACCAGCTCTGAGAGATAGGTCGCTGAGATTAGCGTGTGAACAGCTTTTTGCCTGGTCATTAAACGACTACCTGATAGGGAGAGCTTAACAACTAACACCTTAAGGCATATCTTTTAGAGATTTTCAGGCGGGTACCTTTAGCATCACAAAGAATTAGCTGCAGGACCGCAGCAAAGGTAAGCGCAAAATGCCGGTGATATTAGCTATTCTAATAAAAATTGTAGGAGTGTTGGTCATCACTGGTCTACTTGCTGCCTCTGTCTGGCAGACATAATATGCTTCTCGATTTATGGCTGCACCTAAAACTAATCTAGCCCCTCCCACAGCTGCAACAGGTACGGTGTCAGGTGGTACAGGTAACACAAGGGGTAATGGGAATAGGGTTAAACGTAGCACATATGGGGATAATAATGGGATCGACACATATCTCACAGATTCAGCACACGTCACAAACAACATGTGGTATCAGCACATGTCCAAAATTGGTAAGCAGACAACTAAGGACAACTGCTATGTGTGCTCGTTGATCCCATACACCATGAGCGCGTAAAGGGCATTTGTAGCTACTGAAGTACCGGCAAGGACAGTTGAATGCCTGATATATATGGCACTGTTCCAAACAAAAGGACAATTTAAAGGGACAGTGGTATCATTGCAATGGAAGACAAGAGACTCATACCCTTATGAAAATAACTTCATCAAAACACTTAACATGTACAACAGCTACCGCCTACACACTCAAGGTTTCAGATACATAATGGATGGCCCTGAAAAAGGAGAGACAAAGAAAGTAACGTTACAATAGCTGCCATGTGATTGGTATGCAAGTGAAATTGCTGGTAAACAAGGTTGCTGGGAGAGAGCTCTCATTGTAATATATGGGAAGATATACACAAATGAAGGATGGACAGAGGGAGTGGTGGGGAGCAATATGGTAACAAACGAAAATGCAAACTCAATAAATGAAACAAACCACAAGTGTTGGATGGAGTGGGTAATAAGTGTACCACTGTTAACATGGCTGGAGAAAGATGAAGATCCAATAACTATACTACCGGTAACTGCACCCACACTGTGCTATCATCACAACAGCGATGTTGATGTTGGCAATAACAACAACTGTAAAAGTACAATATTGATACCAGAGGGGGGTGCCAGCACAGCAGTTCTAATGGACCACTATTGGGCCTGCGGTGATAAGGCATTCCACACATTACCCCCATCATGGAATGGCATATGCACTATGGTACACATCAACGTACCATCTCTGGTTGTGCCTCAGAAACATGCCAACATGGCCAACTTCCCCAAGATGGACGAAGGAAACAAAAGGAGGAAAAGATCTGTGACGTTTAAAGAAGGTGACGAGAACGACAACACCAACATTCTGTCAAGAGTGAGAAGACAAGGAGAACCACTGATGGGAAACTACCTGTGGGGAAGATCGGAAACAGCTCTCACTGCCATTCCACCAGAAAACAGACTATTTAGCAGAGCAGCAATGTTCTTCTCATCAATAATACACCCAGGACTGCAGGCATATGCAAATGCAAAGTGGCTCCAGATAACCCGGTGGGAGCTAATGATGACAATTAATTCCACCGGATTTAATGCAATAAAAGAAGAACTGAGGGCGGTACGTATGGGAGCATAGAAAACAGATATGTGCTAGACCTCCTCACGGCAATGGAAGGAGGAGTTTGTGCAAAAATTGGAAAATCATGTTGCACATTTAACCCTTCTAATGACGCAGACAATGGAATGCTTACTGAATCAGTATCACAACTTGCCCTGATGCACTCGAAAATGGTTGAAGAAAGTAAAGGAGTAAAGAAAGATGACAGCTGGTTCTTCTTTCTATGGTCATGGATGCCCTCATGGCTGTCAGATGGACTGAAATTGATAGTTGGCTGTTTATTAGTAGGAATGGCCCTGTTAATTGGAAGGCAAGAAAAGAACGTACGACGGATGAGATGATGGAAATGGTCGACATGCACGCCCTGCTACCAGCAGAAGACAACAAGCACACTGACATGATTATACAAGAAAGAGAAAGGTTGCGCAAACAGATACTTGAAAATCACCTAGACCCGCCATCTGTGAAGGTGGAGAACCCGACGAACCTGAGGAGCTATGTTGGAAGATGGGTATATTGTAAACCCGGCAGCGGATGCGTTTATATGTACTGGTCATTTGAAGATCATGTCAACCACTATGGACACTTGGCTGGAATAAAAAAAGTATGGAGAGTAAAAGGAGATAAGCAGAAGGATGATTTTGTGGTCGACAAGTCGACCAGAGGGGGGACTGAAGTGGAAGAATGGTACAACACCCTCCCCCGATCTCATCCAGACCATGACCTAGGGGATCACAGCCCAGGCACCCCCCACAAGAGGAGTTCGCCTATTTACCAGATGACAAAGTACCCTGCTTCAAAAACATGCATATACGAATACTATGTCCACTAGTACGCCCGGGTCAAGCCGACGCCTGCAACATGGATCAGCTCGACTAGAACAACAGCCACAAGTATTCACATCGTTAGAGATGCCATGACGACATAGCCATGACGTAGTGGACTGACATACCCACGGACATGCATCATTGTTATTTTTCATATAGCCCTTCTACATCACTGCAGAAACGCAAGACACCTGAAGAGCTTGTGTATATGCTTGCCGATGCTTTCTTGCTAGCTATCGCTATGAAGATACCACCATGTATATCTAATGCTGCGTATGGCACTCTGACACCCTACGACACCCACGGTATGGATCATGTACCGCCACCCAATAACTAGGCCCAAGTAGGCCACAAGCAAGAGTCCCCAGGCAGGAGCCTCGCAAACGAAAATACTCTCAGAACGAAATACAAGTGCTGACCATGCAGAACGAGCCCCAACGAGAGCCTGCAGCCAAGGCCACGATGTTGCAACCTGCATGCTGCGCGCCATGCACCAAGGTTATACCTGCAGGTGCCAAGCCCTCAGAGACAAAATCCAAAATCTAATGCTCATAATTCTACTCCAGCTACGGTCTCCCCACACGTGACTAAGCCGAACTGACAAGGTGCCAAGCCTGCGAGACAGAGAACCGCCAGGGTCCCACGTCTGGGGCACAATCTGCAACAACGAAGCGCCAAGTTGGACACCTGCAGCGATGGGAAAGACCTGCTCACCAGCCCGTAAGCAGACCTGTCCATTGTCCGCACAAACACATAGTTGCACATTGTTGCTAATGTCAGGTACACCGCGAGCTGGGAACGACGATGGTCCCAGGCTTGGGGGCTCGCGGGAGAACCAATCAGAATACAGGGGGGCTCATCACTGACGCTATTACTCTTAGCCAATCACCAAAGGTCCCCTTGTAACAATTCCAATGTAACAACTGTTAGGGACAACCCAAGTGTGCCACCACACCCGTCCTCATCCACTAACATTTCTTCCCATAGGGGATCTATACTAACCCTACCACTCGGGGAACCAACCCGAAGTGGCGATAGGTTTTGTGATGATTTTCCCAGGTGATGCAAGTAGCGCGTCATACTGCTGTAAAAAGGGCCTGCGAGCCCCGCTAACGAAGAGGCCTGATGTACAGACTGAGCGTATCCCTGCCGTTACTCTAATAAACAGCAGTAGTTGCCTTGCTCCTTGTGTGTGTCTCATACTCCTTTTGGGACGCGGGAGGAGTTGGGGCCTCCCCAGCCCGGAGGTCCACGGACCGCTCTGCCGGCCCCCGGGAGATCACCCCGACAGCCTCCGATTATAGGTGTCAGTACTTGTACTGTGTTTGCATACTGCTGTGTCTGCATAGGGGCTTGTTGTGACTGCCCTTGTGGTGGATTCCTTTGCACTTGTTCTTGTTGATGTACCTGCTGTAGTCATGGTGTTTGTGTCTGATAAAATGTGTGATCCTGGCTAAAGCCCTCTCATGTCTGTGTGCTATATGGTGGAGGATAAGCTGTCCCCCTCTCGAAAATTGGCCTGCCATTTTGTACATTCCCTTGGCTTTCACATACAGGTGCAATATGCCCTCTCATCCCACAAGTCAACATGCTGGGGGTGCCTGTCTGACAAGCCATCCTTGGTTATATCCTCCTGGTTCTCATTTTGCGTATCCTGAAACCCACCTTGATTATTTTGAAATCCACATCCTCTTCCTCTATAGCCTGTACCTCTGCCTTGCGGCACAAACCCATATCCACCTTGATCCATTGGTCATAGATTACTCGCCTGCGATGCACCCATTGTTTACTGCATTCCCAATCCTTCTCCGCTTGTCACTACCACCCCTTCCATGGCACATTTTTACAGTGTTTTCTGAACTAACTTGGCTTCCTCGATTTTCCTATTCTCATCTTTCTTCTTATTTCTCTCTTGTAATAACCGACAATGATGTACTTTCATCAGCTGTATATCATCCTATGGCTTCGCTTCCATCCTTACTCACTACTTTTTCATCTGTCTCTGTACTGGCTCAGGCAACCCCAGGCATAAAATGTGGTAAAATAATGCCACTATTTTTCCCGGGGCTTACGAGTTTCAAGCTGCCATTTCTCCTGAATATCCTGAATGTAAGCAATGGGATCTTCATCTTCCTTCATCTTTCGTGTCATAATTGCACCATTATCTGATGTATTGGGGTACTGTACCCTAAGAGCCCTCCAAATATCTATCAAACAGCGCTCCAGCATGTGCTGTATTCTGTGCTCTCACACTTGAATATCTTGCTCTTCTCCATATGTCATCAGACCTCTCCCCAGGAATAGCTGTCAGGAGACCGTATATGTCCCCTATGGCCAATGGGTTCCCTCCTGTCATTTTTTCTAATTCATATATCCATTTCCCAGCAGCCCGAAGTCAAACTTGGGAGCTTATCCTTGTCCATCTGTAGCCATGGGATATACTGTGGTCCTACTCCCCCTTTTTCCAATAAGGGAAACTAAGTGAACCCCCCTCCCAGAGTCAGATCCCATCATTTGTCTATCTATGACAAGGATGATCGTCCCTGTCTGTGTCCTTGTGGGAAACAACCTTAACCTGCTTACATATGGTGTTGACTCTCACTTCTCACTAAACGATCGTCCTCGGGGATGCTCCAGATATGCTATGTGATCTGGTGTCCTATCTTTAGGCTATTCCAAATCCGACCATCACACTTCTTTATCCATTTGCAGACTTCCTTCAGGGGCCCACGCGTTCCCTCCTTCTACCACAAGACTCTCTTTCCTCGTCCGATATGTCCCAACTAGTGTGACTATCATCCCCTTCGCCCTTATTCAAATTCAGTCTACTTAAAGACAATGCTCTACGTCCGTGACTAAACACATTTTCTTCTTCGCTTTGTAATTGAAATGCTAGGGATTGATCACACTTCCCTTGAATCCCATATTTGCTACCTTACTTTAACTATTGATAGACCTTGTCGATCCTTTCTCCAATGCTTTCTGCATTATCGGGGTAATTCATAGAATCCAGCACACAAGTGGCGCACGTGGCTAGCGCACAGTGTGCGTGCGCGACAGTCTGCGCCAGCCGCGTGCGCTAAAACCCATTTCCGCGCACAGCGTATTCATGGATTTCAACATCCAAAACCAGCCGTGGCGCAGAGTGGCGCAGCGACCCTGCAGCAGTGCCAGTTACGCCCCCAACCCCTCCCCATGTGCCATGCACAGCGCACAAATCCTGTACATGGCGCACAGGACATTGGACCAGCATACAGCCCCCCAACCACGAAAACGCCTGTAAAACTCCCCGCGCACCCCTCCGAATACATGTACACTCCGGTGCGGGGAGTTTCACATGCGATTGGCGTGTGCGAGCATGGTACGTGTATTACTGGGGTTCGCGGGGAGTTTCTCACGCGATTGGCCCTGTGCAAGCGTGGTACATGTATTTTGGGGGTGCGCGGGGAGTTTCACACGCGATTGGCCCTGTGCGAGCGGGGTACGTGTATTATTGGGGTTTGCGGGGAGTTTCTCACACGATTGGCCCCGTGCGAGCATGGTACGTGTATTTCGGGGGTGCGCGGGAAGTTTCACATGCGATTGGCCCTGTGCAAGCGTGGTACGTGTATTTCGGGGTGCGCGGGAAGTTTCACACGCGATTGGCCCTGTGCGAGCGGGGTACGTGTATTCGGGGGTGCGCGGGAAGTTTCACACGCGATTGGCCCTGTGCGAGCAGGGTACGTGTATTACTGGGGTTTGCAGGAAGTTTAACACGCTGTTTTTGCTGTCAGAGCAGGGTACGTGTATTTCGGGGGTGTGCGTGAAGTTGCAGATGCAATTTCGCTGTCAGAGCGGGGTACGTGTATTTCTGGGGTGTGCGTGAAGTTTCACACGTGATTCCGCTGTCAGAGCGGGGTATGTGTATCCAGTGGGGTCCGCAGGGAGTCCCACACGTGAATTGCCAGTGTGGGTCCTCTCAGGTGTCCCCTCTACCCCCTCCACGGCCCCTGCAGGCAGCCCACACCACAGGGGACTACCCTGCACCCCTGGTCATGTCCCTCAGGCAGCCCATCCACCATGGGCATGCCCCCCCACCAAGCCACATGTCACCTTTCAATATGATCACCAACTCATGTCCCCCAGCACCCCCACCCCCCAGCAGTGAGGGGCACCTGCCAGCAGGCCCCAACTCATGTCCCACTCATGTCCCCAACACCCCCACACCCCAGCAGTGAGGGGCACCTGCCAGCAGGCCCCCACTCATGTCCCCCTGCACCACCACCCCCCAGCAGTGAGGGGCAGCTGCCAGCAGGTCCCCACTCATGTCCCCCTGCACCCCCACCCCCCAGCAGTGAGGGGCAGCTGCCAGCAGGTCCCCACTCATGTCCCCCTGCACCCCCACCCCCCAGCAGTGAGGGGCACCTGCCAGCAGGCCCCCACTCATGTCCCACTCATGTCCCCCCGCACCCCCACCCCCCAGCAGTGAGGGGCACCTGCCAGCAGGCCCCCACTCATGTCCCACTCATGTCCCCCTGCACCCCCATGCCCCAGCAGTGAGGGGCACCTGCCAGCAGGCCCCCACTCATGTCCCCCTGCACCCCCACCCCCCAGCAGTGAAGGGCACCTGCCAGCAGGCCCCCACTCATGTCCCACTCATGTCGCCCAGCACCCCACACCGCAGCAGTGAGGGGCACCTGCTAGCAAGCGCCCCCACTCATGTCCCACTCATGTCCCCCTGCACCCCCACCCCCCAGCAGTGAGGGGCACCTGCCAGCAGGCCCCCACTCATGTCCCCCTGCACCCCCACCCCCAGCAGTAAGGGGCACCTGCCAGCAGGCCCCCACTCATGTCCCACTCATGTCCCCCTGCACTCCCAACCTCCAGCATTGAGGGGCACCTGCCAGAAGGCCCCCACTTATGTCCCACTCATGTTCCCCAGCACCCCCACAACCCAGCAGTGAGTGGCACCTGCCAGCAGGCCCCCACTCATGTCCCACTCATGTCCCCCTGCACCCCCACCCCCCAGCAGTGAGGGGCACCTGCTAGCAGGCCCCCACTCATGTCCCCCTGCATCCTCACCCCCCAGCAGTGAGGGGCACCTGTCAGCAGACCCCCACTCATGTCCCACTCATGTCCCCCTGCACCCCCACCCCCAGCAGTGAGGGGCATCTGCCAGCAGGCCACCACTCAGGTCCCCCTGCACCTCCACCCCCCAGCAGTGAGGGGCACCTGCCAGGAGGCCCCCACTCATGTCCCCCCCAACATGTCAACATGACCTACAATCATGGCCCTCTTGGCCACCAAAATCCCACGGCACGCCACCCCTGCCCACATAACCAACCAAGCTTAACAATCACTCCACATTGAAATGCCCATTACATGAAACAACCCAAATGGCATGTATGTACATCAACACATGTCCGTCACACACACACAATGGGTGCCAGTTAATGTGAAAACCCACATCGTGACATGCATGAAACCAATAATAGAATACCACACATTGAAGTACGGGAACAAATGTATTGAACAAAAAATGTGGTGAAAGAAATCCAAAGACCGAACAATGTACATAAGGAAAACAATGCAGAATGTCACATAATGATAAAAAAAGGAAATCAGAATCCAAAATATATGAAATCAAAAATGTCTCCAAAGTCTCCTTCCAACAAAGCAAATCCAAACAGAAATGAAAAAGTAAAATCCATTGCTCCATGGAAAAATCAAAAAAGGAAAATGCCGACAAATCCACACACCAACTATTTACAAGGATGAAATCCTGGGTCCATGAGCCCAATAGTCCAAATGAAACCTACAAAAATACACTAACTAATGAAGAACTATATACAAAAATGTGGGGTATTGTCCAAGCGCCCCAAACAAAAATGAAAACCAAAATGAAACCTAACACTAACTAACTAACTAACTATTTACAATGGCAGCGGGCTAGTCCGACGGCTCACTTTTTGATGTCCTGGGCCAGGGCATCATCGAACTCCCGCTCAATGTCCTGGAGGCAGTCCTCTTCTATGGCCCCGAGGGTTCGCAGGGACGATGACATATTGACCTCCAACTCCCTGTGAATTGCCTCGAGGCACTCGGCCCGCCTCAGTGCCCTCTGCATGGAGTTCTCTACCCTGACCATTGTGAGCCGTGCCTCTTCTTCCCGCTGCCGCTCTGCGTCTACGGCGTGGCCCAACCGCTGCCACATGGAAGACACTTGCAATCCTGGGTCCTCCTGCCCTCTGGCCGATGCCTGCCCCTCCGATGTTGAAGGCCCTGAGCCATCATTGCTCCCACCATGTTGCTGCTGCTGCTGTGCCTGTGCCTGCGCCCTGGCTCTTGCTGCCTGCACGTCCTCCTCTGGCTGGGGTGCAGTTGTCGTGGTGGCCACCACTGCTGGACGTCGGACTCCCGACTGTGGCAGGGATGTGTCCTCCACCAGCCTGGCCGCTGGGTCAGAGGCAGCTCCATAGGGTACCCAGGTGATACATGGGTGGGAAGATGGCATGGAGGACGACTGGCGTGAAGGGGGTTCAGGTGAGGAGGGTGTCGCAAGGAGGTCTAGCACACGGAGGAATCCAGCACTGGTGACCCGTCCCAGTAGGTCAACGCCGTCAAAGAGGCATCCGAGATGACGTGCAGTGTCTTCACGAAAACACAGCAGGTCACCTCGCATGCCCCGTTGACGCAACACTATCCCAGCCAGGACAGGCTCAACCCGGTCCCGGATAGCCACGTCCGCAGGGAGAGGAAGGCCAGTTGTTGTGCGCCCATCCCCTCCCTGAAAACGGGTCTGGACATAGGCATTCCTGCTGGTGCCGGATGATGCAGTCACAGGATCAGGGACAGGATTACACACATGCACCTCCGTGGCGGCCTGTGCTGCCTCCTGTCCCTGCCCCTGCACTGCACCACTGGCACCAGTGGAATCCCCACCTCCAGACCCCGTGTGTGTCCCTTCCACGGCCTCCTCCTCCTCCAAACCCCCCACCAAACTAGATGACTCCATTCCATCTTCCTCCGTCGGACCCTGTGGGGTCTCAGCTGCCCCTTCTGCTGCCGAGGAGCCCATCTCCAACCTCCGCCTCTTGGACCTACCCTCGGCAGCTGCGGCATGGGACGCGGCACCAGACTCCTCACTCCCCGAAGAGATGACAATCTGGGAGGCGAGCCGGGCCTTGCATCTCCGGCTGGTGGTGCGATCCCTGCCGCTTTGCTCCACAGCACCCTCTCTGCCCTCTTCATCAGTTGACGCTACAGACAGGGAGAGATAGAACACAGGCATCAGGGCACTGTACAATGGACTGATACGCACATGACAGTTGCACATGAGTGGCAGTGTCAAACTTCAGACATGGCATCACACTCCCTAACACACATGTCATTTCTACTCACACACATGAGCAATTCCACAGCAATATTGCACCACCATCCATACACATACAACAGCATCAGCATCCGAAGGTGAGCCTGACGTCACATGAAACACTGGGAGTACACAACACATGCACACACACCAACACACTTACATGCATGTGTACATGTCCACCAACCAAGAGTGATGAGATTGCCATGCATGTCACATCTGGCATTCAGCCTTCTACATGTCAGTGCCACATGCATCAATGTTGCATCACAGTTGCACACTTGTCAAATACACACACATGCACATGTACACAGTGCAGATACATGCAGCTGGAACCAACATCCATGTGTGACACCACAACCATGCCAACGTACATACACAGTAATTCAAACATGTGTGCTCCCACATCTGCATTTGGCCTGCATGCTTATCCACACATACACCATCAATGTGTCTCACACGTGAGAGGACTTGCATGTGTCAGCCTCACGCCCCTATACATACACATACATACATGGCCCTACAGAAACACATGTGCAACCTGCACACTACTGGCACACCACGACACGCACAGCGTCCAACCAGTATGAATGTACACTTACCGCTCGACTCCAGACAGGTCTGCCTCTCAAGGACCTGGACGTGGAGCGCTGGGCTTATGCATTCCAGGACCCTCATTTGGTGTTCGGACCGGTGGCCCCCGCGCCCCTTGGCATCCGCTGCTTTCAAGAGGCACCGGGCCTTGTCGAGGGTCCTGGACCTGAAGTCTTCCCAGCGCTTCTTAACTTGTTTGATGTCACAGACTGCCACCCCCTCCTCGTTGATGGCAGTCACGATGTCCATCCAGTTCCTGGTCCGTCCTTCATAGTCGGCGCGCAAACTTCCAATACTGCCCCAGGACTTGCTCCACCAGGACACCAACTTTCCTGGCACTGAAGCTGGTGACCCTCTGCCTCTCTGGCTGGGGGTTGCCAGTGGTGCCAGATGGTGTTGTGCCCGACATGGCAACCCCAGAGGCAGGTGTGGGTGGGCAACTGGGTCCTGGAGCTGGGCTGTGGAGCGATGGTATCCCAGTCGGGAGTCTTCAGTTCCAGCAGGGGTAGTCACAGCCACTTCACCCCTGGCTGACGTGCAGGCAGCAAATAGCAGGGCATGTGGGCATGTGGGCAGCAGGCAGGCAGCAGCAGATGGCAGGTGGGAGCGTGCTTGGGGCTCTTGGGGGCAGTAATTCAGCCTTCTGGGCAGGAGCCTGGTCTTCCATGTGTTGTCGCGTGGTCAGATTGACACAGAGTGATTTGGCACGTGAAAAAATTGCACGTCAGCGTGTAATTCGACGAAAGGGCCTTAGCGCGTAAGCGCGTCTGTGACATTACACGCGCGGGTGTTTCCCTCGTGACGGGTGCATAGTGAATCAGCACGTGAATACACCGCACGTACGCGAATTCATTGGACCAAAGGCCCTTTAGCGCGTAAGCGCGTCTGTGACGTGACACGCAAGGGCGTTTCCCTCAACACGGTGCATTTTCATCGTACACATGCAAAAACTGCACGTCCGAGTGTCAGCTCGTGTAATTGGGGGAAAGGGCCTTAGCGCGTACACGCGTAAGTGACGTTGTATGTGTGGGCCAGTTTAAAAGGCACGTGTAGGACGCCATTTACTTGTACGTGATTTTCGTGCAGAGCGAGTGGGTGCATTTTGTACTTCTTGTTGGTTCACACGTGATTACTTCACAGCGTTTCAAGTTCGTACTCCCTGTTACCTTTGACAGCGTTCAATTTTTTTGTTGTGCCTGTTTCCTCAAACAGCGTTCACTTCTTCTTTTGTCCTGTTTCCTCAGGCAGCATACAATTCGTCTTTTTCACGTTCTTTTTCCAGGCATACGGTGAGTCGCGCACGTATTTACCAACTGTGCTTGCCCCGTGTGTCGCGTACACCTTCAGAGGTCATTGTATGCTGCGTGTATTACGCGTACGCTTATATTTGTGTCTCTGGGTGCCAAAGCGTAGACAGCCTTGCTAGAGCACTAGGGTATGAATTCCATCTAGTACCCTACCCCTTTTGCCCCCAATTGCCCAGGACAATAGTTTACTGCTACTCCCATACGCACAACAACATCAGTGCCATGGTTGGGAGGCGAACAAGCGGTAAGGGAGGCAAAGGTGGCCGACCTTCAAAAGGTGGGCGTGGTGGGCGCGGTGGGGACATGGCCAGGATTTGCAGGGTGCCCCTAGACCCCCATGTGTGGAGGACCAATCAGGGACACCAATGCCCCACCCCCCCATGGTTTTGGGAAACGTAGCTGACACCATCCTAGCTCAGCCCTTGTTGGACTGGCCCATTGTGGCACCTGAACCGGCACAGGAAGACTCCCAGGCTGACTTCCAGGTCAGCAAGTCTAAGCCACGTGTAGCGGTGCAAGTTGGTGTCACCAGGCCACGTGGATCTGGGGCAGCAATGTCATCTGCTGCCCCAAGTAGGCATGGTGGGGAGGCTGCAGGGGCAGCTGCAGCTCTATCCACCCCAGCTCTGAGTCTCCCAGCCGGGACAGTGTCAGTCCAGGTCCATCAAACCGACGTTGCCCCTGCCAACATCACCCTGCAGCCAATGCCTGCACCAAGACCTATGGTCATTATGCCTTCGCACACTCCTAGTACACAGTCCACCGGCGCTTCTGCCCCTATTGACCAGAGCGGCGTAAGCCACTCAGGATCCGCACCACCTTTGATAAAGAAGAAGGGTGCTCTGGCACTACAGACTGATACCCCAGACACGGCTACACACTCCGGCTTGTCAAGGAAGACTAGCTTTAATGACGCCGAACTTGATGCACTTGTGGCCTATGTGTCGGCACATAGCCACGGAATGGTGGTGATTGCAGGGTGCAAGACCACACCTGGTCAACGTAGGGCACACTGGCAGACCATCGCGGACCACATTAGTGCACTTGGATTTGTGAGGCGCACAGCAGATGATTGCTACAAGCGGTGGAATGACCTGAAACGCAGAGCAAAGAACAAGCTGGCCTCAAATCATGCCTCTACTCTGGTGACTGGCGGTGGGTCTCCACCAGAGGACAACCAACTCACTGAACATGAGTCTGTTGCTGGAACCTTCGTCACAGAGGAACAGATCCAAGGCGTGGGAGACCTACCTGATTACGACGCATTGTCCGGTGAGTGCCCATGCATGTGTGTGTAATCCATGTGTATGTTGTTTGGGTGACGGGTTCTGATTGAGTGCCAGGTGAGGGTGTGTACTCCAGAGTGGCATGGGTCACCCATGTGCTTCCTCCAATACATTCACGTGCCTTGGTTTTGGGTATGACAGTATCCCTTCTGCCCACAGTAGCCAATTAGCGCCACATTACTGCAGTTGCCCTTGAACTGTCATCTTGCAACAACATTGTTCAGATTATTTCAGTGTTCATTCAGGCTGATTGTTTCTATTCTCCCATTTTTGCTATGCATTTTTCAGCCCTAATGCCACATATGTAACATGCTTCTGTCATTGATTACACCACAAATTGTGCCACATTTGTTACTTGGTTATGTGAATGATTAGACCATTCAGGCCGATAGAGTATTGGCCTGCTAACATTTATTTTTAGGGCCTGTTTGCATGTGGAACATGATAGTTGTTTCCTGTCATGTTAAAGTGACCAACCATTGATGTGTACATCTGCCTACAATCACTGCATTATTGTACACTGGATGTGTTGCAGTGTGTGGCACATGCATATTTTGCCACACTATTTAGGATTTTTCATCTCATCATGTCCATCTCACAAGGATGGGTGACAGTACTCATTCACTGACATATCGCTGTAGATGTCTAATGTACCATGGCTATGCTACATGCCAACTGTGTGCTGGCATGTGTCATGTATGTGTATTGGACATGCCACTCACAGGCTAATGTGTGATGCCAGTGCTACCCACCATGCAGCAAGTGTGTTGCTTTTCCATCTTGGTGTCCTCAGTGTCTGCTTTTTGCCTCCCCTTCCAACTCATTGACAGTGCATGCATGCCAGGGTTACAGTCATGTGGGACATGTGTAAATCATGTACAGGATCTCTGTCTTGTCAGGCCTATGTGTGTGCTATGGTGCTAATGCCTGTTTCCATTTGTTGTATCTCATGTTTTTGCAGGTGATGACGCACTTGATGCTGGTGAGGTTGAGGAGATGGTGCAGATCCAGGAGGGATCTCAGCCACGACCGGGCATCAGTGGAGGATGTGGTGTGGTGGTGGGTGAAAACCCTTTGTTACTGCAGACCATACTGTCCAGCTGTGTCTCTGGGTGCACCTCCCCAGACCTCTATTCAGGTGCTGAATCGGATGATGAGACTTACGTGCTGTCGCAGGTGAGTGCTTCTGGCAGGGATTCTGTTCTGTCCAAACCACCTGCACCAGGGGTAGAATCCTCTATGGGGATGTCAGTGTTGGTAGGTCCGCCTTTGGCGGTTACGGATGCAGGGTCACAATCCACAACATCTGAACCTGTTCCTAGGCCAGCAGATCAAAGGGGGAATGCAGTCCTGCAGCCTCAGGCAGTGCCAGCACAGCAAGGTGCAGATTGCCTTGCCCCAAATAGGTGTGGTGCCCGCCGACGCGGTGGTTTTGCGCCACCAGGCAATATTGTATGGGAAAACTCCATGTATGGTATGGCAACCCAACAGGCAGCATCAGTTGAAATGATGGCTCGGGCAATGGAGAGGATGGCCACTTCCATTATCCCCCCTGAAAGGCAGATGGAGCAACAACAGCAGGCAACAGACTCCATTTGCCAATCACACAGGGAAGACATGTTGGTGTCCATCAGGGACCGACGGGCGGCACTGGAGACTCTGCGCAAAGCCATATCAATAGAGTCACAGGGCCACAGGGAAGCTCTGAGGGTAGAACTCCATGACGTCAGGGAGACTCTGCTTGAACTTGAGGCTTCCCAAAATTTTAGGGCAGAACAGCAGCTGGAGCAGCTCACATGTTCGCTCTCAGCTGAGCTGCAGGCAACCTGTGAGGAGATCCGGGCAACACGCAAGGCCATGCGTGCAGAAATGCAGGCAACCCCTGAGGTGCTGCATGAGGATCTCCGCACTATCATCCTCCAGAATAAGACCTCCCAGACCCTCATGCTTGCTGCCATGGAGGACCATACCAGGGCTTTGCGTGGGCTGCCTCCCATAGCACCACCACCTCCTGATGCAGCAGCAGAGGGTGAAGAGACCGACAGCAGTTCTCCCACAATGGCATAGCAGTGCAGGCCATGAGCCCATGGAGGTATTATTTTTTTTGCAACATCCATGCAGGTGGGTGTTGGTGTGCACCCTGCCCTCGAACCTCCTGGGTGCCCCCCCGGGCCGCCACATGGCCATTTTCTTTTTTTTGTTTTAAATTGTTTTACAGTGTGTTGCCTTGTGTGGCTCCCGTGGGCATCCACTGTGTATTCCAGCTGGGCACATGCAGGCTTGTCCTGATTTTGGGTTAGATGCTTGGGTTCGTGTCACACACACACCTCCTGCTTCCCATTCTCATGGGCTTGCAAAGGGTGTGACCAAGTAACAGTGACTTACACAGTGACATTGGGCTCCCATGAGCTGTGTGGGCAGTCTGTGTTCAATACTGTGTGGACATTCCTAGTGGGTGTTGTTGTTGTATTGAACACTGCATGGTGTATTGATATGTGCTTGTGCATCCATGTCTTCCTCAAAATTTCCAGGTACCTTCTTCATGTCTTCACAAGGCCGTCTCCTTTGCAGATGGAGTTCATGTTGTATGCAGTACACTGACACATTTGCGTGGCAGCAACACTCTGCAGTTGTAAGGGGTCGATGTGATGGCTTATTCAGGTTGTAAGACTACCACTACTTTGACTTTGTACTGTCATGTTTTTGCAATGTTTCATGCTGTGTTGCTGTATTGTGTTGGTGGTAAGTATTTGGTCATGTGTGCTGTTTGTTATTGATTACTGTGAGCATATTGTCTGTGGGCTGTTTCCATTTGTGACACTTGTGTCAGGTCTTGTGCATTGCTTTGTTTGCTTTCACATTGCATGACATGCCATGGTGTGTTGGGTGGCGGAGATGGGGAGGGGTTGGGTGACATGGTGCTATTTTGCTACGGGGTAGTCATTCATGCAGCATGAATGTATGTTTTTTAATGACACAGCATTGGTTGTCTTTCGGTAGGTAGGGATGCACACAATGTAGCACTTCCAGGTGACCAATCTCAGGCTGATATGGTTGTGACAGTTGACTGCTCCTTATGTCATCATCATTGATTGTCAGCTGGTATGTGCCAGAGCTGTGTGCACTCCACAGGGGTGTGATTTTAGGTGAAGTAATTAGCCACCAGCTGCGTACGGGCTGTCTCACCATGTGCCCTTTCCCCTCCCATGCGCAGCGGGCATGCATGTGGTTGGGGATGTGGGGGCACCACCATGTCTACCGGCAGGCCCCAGCGTGTTGCATCGTTGTGCAGGACACATGCTGCCACTATGATCCTGCACACTACTGGGGGAGCGTATAGCAGCTGCCCACCAGAACGGTCAAGGGAGTGAAAGCGTGACTTGAGCACTCTGAATGTGCGCTCCACCTTGCCCCTGGTTGCAATATGGGCTGTGTTGTATCTTACCTCGGGTGGTGTGGTGGGGTTCCGAATTGGCGTCATCATGTGGGTGCTCAGAGGGTAGGCACTGTCCCCTGGGGAGGTGATGATGGGTATCATTAGTGGGGTTGTGACATTACTCAGTATCTGACATGCATGCATGTGCAGTGGCATTTATACTCACCAAGCAGCCATGTATCGCCATAGCGCCCAGCTTCTAGGTCCCTGTTTAGGGTTGACATTCTGTATATGAAACTGTCATGGGTGGACCCTGGATAGTTGGCATATTCTGAGGTGATGATTCCCTTGGCATCACATACTACCTGCACGTTGATGGAATGCCAGTGCTTGCGGTTTCTAGAGATGTGCTCTGATGCCCTGGGAGGCTGTAGAGCCACAGGGTTGCAATCAATGGCCCCTAGCGCTTTGGGGAAGTATGCCACCCCGTAAAAATCCTGCACAACAGCCTGCCTTTCTGCAGGTGTTCTGGGCAGGTATATGTGCCTGAGGACTGATGGCCGTGCAGTCATGATGGCCAAGACCCTGTGTAGGCAGCGTGACTGCGTGGCCTGTGACCCCCCCCCACTATGGCACTTGTCCGCTGAAATGACCCAGTAGCCAAGAAGAGCAGTACATTGAGCACCTTTTCCAAGGGGCTCAGTGCTTGGGAGCACAGGGTGGGTGATGTGAGGTCATCCTCCCACTCACTCACCAGGTCGAGTATTATGTGAGGTGGAAACCTGTACCTCCCATACACCTGGTCATCAGGCATCCCAAAAAGGCTGGTCCGGGGTGTAAAAATTCTGGCCCTGACTATCCTCCTCCTCCTCCTGCGGTATCCCACGACCACTTCATCATAGCGTCTGAGCTTGTTTGTTGTTTGCGCGTACTTTTATGCTGCACGGGTCCACGTACGCCTGCTTCCTGCTGGCATACGTGTTTCAGGATTAGCGCGTCTTTTTTGATGCACATGTTAGCCCTGTTCGATTCCATGAATAAGTGTTGTAGGCGCGCGTGTGGGCGATAACGCCCACATTTTCATGCGTTGTTCCCCATTCCGTGTGTTACGCCCCGTGTTCCGCCTACTTTTGTTGTGCGCGCCGCGCTATGTGCACTTTCGCTGTGCGCGTAGCACACGCTGTTTGGTGAAGTGTGTGCCCGCGTGCGCCACGCAGGATTTCAGCGCACATCCATGGATTTGCACGGGCACGGACTTCCATGAATCGAAGTGCGCGGGTTTCGCTTCGATTTTCGCACTTGCTCTGCGATTCGCACACTTTCGCACGCTTGCACGGAAATTTTCAGCGCACATTAATTCCATGAATCGGCCTGTAAATCTTTATCAGAAGGAACTCTTCTATTCTATCCCATCGTATTTCTGGGCTTGGCCCTACTGGTTCCTTACGAATGAGACTGGCATCAAACGTCTGTGTCTCCTTTTTCGTTTCATTTCTTCATCTAGTTGTCTTTGCTTTCTCGCATCCCTTCTAATACTTTCTTCCTCTTGCCTTCGTTCTTCTCTCCTTATTCCTTCCCTTCTATCTTCTTCTTCCCTTCATCTCTGTAATCTTTTGTACCTTAGTCTTTGTGCTTCCTCCTCTTCTCACTTCCTTTCTCTTCTATCCCTATCTTCTATCACTCTCTGTCTATTGTCATACCTTCTTTGTTCTTCTTCTGCCTGTTCTTTTTCTCTTGCTGCTGCTGGTATATCTGTTTTCGTCGCGCCCTGCTCTTCCTTTTCTGCTCATCTTCTTTCAATCTCTTCTCTTGTTCCTTCTCTTTTCTTTCTTGTTTGTCCTTATCTTCTCTTTGCCTAACATCCTCGATACTTTCCCCACATATGTTAAGTAATATCTGTCTTCCCATCGATTTGTTCTGCACGAGCGCTATCTCGGAAGCTTTATCCTTTCCATTTCTTAATCTCCCTGTCTATTTCTGTCGACAGATTCGACTGCTCACTCCTTTCTTCTTTATCTTGTATGATCTTATAGATCTCTTCTTTTCTCTTATTATTCTTCTCTGGGTTATCGTCACTACTGTAAGCGGAGGGTTCATATATCGGATTACCATACCCTGTTGCTGCTTTCAACTCCTTGAGAGTATATATCCCTTTTTCTTCCATACTAACACCTTTTCCTTTGGGTGAGGTAAGGGGAGCTGAAGGATCAACACCATCCTCCTTTCGCTGACTAAGAATCCACTCTTCAGGTGGCGGGTCTTCTCTTTCTTCTTGGTACATCTTCCAAAGTTCTAGAATCCCTAATCTTTTCTCTAATTTCTTCCCAGCATGCAAGAAGTATGTGGTCATGTGTTGCAATACCGCTTTTGAGAATGATCCCCCTTGTGGCCATGGCATGAACATTTTATCTGCCGTGCCTTTCTCCCATAACGCACTAAACTGTTTGAGCTTGGGCATGTGCTTTGGTAACGTTTTGCATAAGTGCATAAGCAGAGTATCTCCCATAATGAAAAGTTTCACTTGACTGTCAATACTTACCAGACTGTTAAATACACTTTGTATTTTTGCTTAAATTGCCACTTTTCAATGTTTAAAAACAACAAATATGAGCATCCACCATCAATTGCTGCTCAAGCCCTTTTTTTTAAAAAAAAAATGTAATTTATTGTATATGGTTTACAAAGAAACCTTTACAAAAAAGTTAAGAAGAAAGAAAACATTCCACATAACATTCATTACATCGAAATTTCAAGTATACAAACATATGTTAAAAAACATAGATCCAATTTCCACATATTAAGGGACATATTAAAAAAGATTCAGTGCAATTACAATTCGACATTAAAATTTGGAGTTAAAAAAAATACACAATGAGCCTTCAAGAATTGAAAAGTTCATATACTCAAGCATAATCATAAAAGGGGGGCGTATAAATCTAGAGCTTTAATAAAACCCGCCACAGCAAGTCCATCCTTGATATTAGTAATAGCCAGACACTGTGACCAAATTAGATTATCTACCCCCATTTGACCCATTATCGTAAATCTAGCTAAATATTTGTCCCTTAGAGTTGTCAGAGCAGTACAATCTAAAAAGAGATGCCGTGAGGTCTCAATCACCCCCAAAGTTTTACAAAAGCCACAGGTAGAGTCGAAATCTGAAAACTCCTTCCTTTTATGTAGGACTTCCCGGGTGGGAAGGAGATTCCATCTGAGTTTGAGGAGAAGAGAGCAGTAATATCTATTGGGGAATTGGGTCAGAATAAAAGACAACAGACCTCTTTTCTTACGGTCGAATTGTAGGTCTCTCAGAGAGGGATAAGAATGCATTTTTTCAATGGTGTTGCTCCAATCATGACTAAAAAGACATTCCTTAACCTTATTGGGATTCGTTAACAGAGTGTCCCTATCAGTAGAAATATCTGACAGGGTCTTGTCACAGAGATCACTGAATGCGTTAAGATATAGATTGCGAACAAGAGGCCCCTGGGAAAAAGTCGTATGACCCACGTCAGCATAGAGAGTGTCGGGTTTAGGAGAGAGCAGAGCTGAAAAAAGATCAAGAACCCTCCAGAGAATCCTGGCTCGCAATGAAACTAGCCCTAGTTCGTATCTAATGGCCACTATTGGAATAGAATTCGGCAGTTTCAAAATTTTCCTCCAAAAGATACCCTCAAGAGAGTCCCAAAAAGTCAAAAGTGCCAAGAAGTGAAGTTTCATTCCATAAAGTAGCTTAGGGGTGACCTTACCCTTAAAAAAGTCTACTACAGGCTTGAAGGAGAACATGCAGTATTTATTGTCTAATCTAATGGATTGGGAGATGAGTGGGAGCAGTTTGTGTCTAAGAAATCGTCTGAGTTCAATCGCCGAGGGTTGGGCCAGAATGAGAAATCCGAGATAGACGATTTTGTGTGCTCTTATGATATTTTCACCACCTTTTTTCCATATTTTGTTGTTCCCCTTTGACCCCTTTGAAAAGACCATAGTACGAGTTTTGCCAGGATTAATCTTCAGCCCATTAAGAATGGCGTATTCTTCAAATTTGCAAATGAGCCTCTGCAGGTGCAGGCCAACTTTAGTGTGATCAAAGAGAAGAAAATCATCGGCATATGCCAACCATGAGAGCCTCAACTCAAGTTTTGTTGAGAAATCAAGTTTCTTGATTAAAACAACTTAATAAAAAAAAAAAAAACCTGTATTTCCCAAAAAGTCACCCACATAGCCATATAGAGGATAAAAAGACAGGGAGCTATGGAGCAACCCTGTCTCACCCCAATAAGGGTCCTTATCCTTCTGGAAAGAGTACCTGCCAAATCCAGCCTAATGTGCACCCCCAAGTTCTCATACATTGCCATAATAGGAGTTAGAAGACCCGCCGGGATGCCCCATTTAGTTAACTTTTCCCAGAGTCTTGACATATTTACCAAATCAAAGGCATTTGATAGATCGATAGATGCAACGTAGAGGGAACAATCATATTTACCCCAGGTGGAACTTTGCAAGGCAGTAATAATAAGACCATTAAGATTAGTTCAGTGGCCCGCCCTGAAACCTGTTTGTTGTTTCGGGAGAATATGATTTTCCTTAATCCAGACGTTAAGGTGGGAAAGAAGCATAGAGGCAAAAAGCTTACAGTACGCATCAATACGGGAAATAGGTCTGTAATTTTTGACCAAAGTGCGTAGACCTCTTTTAAAATTTGGAACAATGTGAGCGGTTTGCCAACTAGTAGGTACATACCCAGAATTAACGACGT
Organism: Ambystoma mexicanum; assembly: GCF_040938575.1. Lineage (NCBI taxonomy): Eukaryota > Metazoa > Chordata > Amphibia > Caudata > Ambystomatidae > Ambystoma > Ambystoma mexicanum. Next base: position 400,790,148 of record NC_090930.1, on the reverse strand, counting down.
CTTGGAAAAGCAGGGAGATGAGGTTGGCCCAGAGATCTGGCTCAGCTTTAAACGTGTTATTAGTAAGGCCGTTAGGCCCCGGAGCCCTAGATTTCTTGGCTTTATAAATAAGTCCAAGTACTAGTTCAAAATCAATTACAGGCTTCCAGGAATCCTTAGACAGATTCTTCCCCAAAAGACAATATTCTAATCCATCACCCCCTGTATCAAATAATTCGGTATAATGCTCTACCCATTGAACCTCTGGGATGGCATTCAACTGGTCGACCTCCACCTCGTCGTCAAGGCTGGACAAGGTAACCCAAAATGCCCTCAGATCACGTTTTATTAGTACTGCAAGCATATGCTCCGCATTGTTTTGTAGCATAGTAGCTTTTCTTGACTCACAGTAATTATTATATTTTTGGCGAATGGTTTTAATTTTTATTTTTTTATCAACCCAATCAGAATCTAGGGCTTGTACACCTCTAATAAATTTCCGAGTGAGGACCTTTGCATTAGCCAATTCTTGATCAAATCTATGAGGGTGAGAAGTTTTATAAACGCCCTTCCTAAACTGGCCATGAATACTGCTGTGAAGAGCATTAAGAAAACTATCAAAGTGAACTGTATTGAAAACTGCTAATTTCCAAAAAAAAGAGGTATGATTAAAGGAAGGGATCAGTTTACGGTTGAGTAAACTTATATTGATAGGTGACCGACGTATCCCTGTCCCTTGTCCCACAGTATGGAGATGGCTTGGACCCCCGGCGGGCAAAAACTTAATGGGAAAAGGACAGAGGAATGAAATCCGGAGGATACCATGATCACTCCATGGGTTAAAAGAGACCTCAACATTGGTCGAGAAAGGGATAAGTGAATGATCTACAAAGACATAGTGTAGAGTAGATGTTGATAAAGATCTGCGCCATGTGGGACAAGGTAAGTTAATGGCATCATAGTAGCCTTTAAGACAAGTTAGACCAACCGAATCCAAAGCGAAATTCCAAAGACGACCCCGTGCATATTTCAGGCCTAGGCGAGAGTCATCCTCCATAGCCAGTCCCAAGTCATCATATTTGGAGTCAGAAGAAATAGAGCAATCAGAGTTGAAATCACCTGCCAAAATCAATTTACCCCTAGGGTACAGAGATCTCCAGGAAAGAAGCTTGTCCGTTAACCTTTGCAAAAACGGCTCAAGAGCAGAAATTCCCTTGTGCCAATATACATTAATCAAGAGTAGACTGACCATTAGATCAAGAGAAGTCACCTCCAGGGCCAAAATGCCAAAAGGCATATCCGAAAGAACCATATTCCTAAAACCAAAGGAGGTTCTAATTCCTATGAGAAGACCCTCAGAGGGCCTCCCTCCCAAACTGGGTTGAGCATTTTGAGAAAAGATATCAAACCCATCTAAGACGGGAGTTGAGAGCATCCAGGTTTCCTGCAGAAAAAATCAATGTGAGGCCCTATTCATAGTTACAGTGTCCATATTCGTGAAGAGATGGGAATTACCTATGGAATTCCAAGATAGAAACACAAAACTATTCAAGGGGGGAGTCTTGGAAGACAGTTCCGAATGAATTGGATGGTACTCATTTCCACAGACCTGCGGTAACCTGAGCCCAGTTTCGAAAATTTCCATTAGATCTGGGCGTAAATTGCCTCTGTTGGGACTGTGGAGCTCTTTCCAGATGATATACCATAGTGAGGTTTCCCCTATACTCTGCACCACCTCCATTGTTACTGGAGAACTGAGTGGATTCTAGTAGGTTTGCTTCGAAACCAAGTTGCTTTAACCCTTCTCTATGCCCCATAATCAAATCCAAGACCACTCTTGATTTAAGAATGATATTACTCACATCTACCCGACCCTGAATAGGGAAAAAATACTATCCATGTCATAACTGGAGATGAGTGAGAGCAAGGGTAATTGATGAAAAATCTTTAAAATGTTAAAACGGTTAAGACAAATTGACGTGTCTTGACCCCAGAGACTAGTAAGCTGTAAAATATCAAGAGGGTCTTTCGCTTCTGCTAATTGGGGTAAAGAATCAGTGATCTTTTTAGTGAACTGAGTTAAAGAGTCAGCCTCCAAGTCAGTGCCCCTTGCACCCCTTAATATAGTCCTATTTTGGATTGCGTTTGGACCCACAGGGAATCTTTCACATGATTTGAAAGAATTACTATAATGGACAAAATTGGGCCCAGGAAGGACACCTTCATGGCCCATAACAGGGCCAACACTTGGCATACTTGAATGAGCTAAATTAAGAGAGATGGGAGCAGAAGAACCACCCACTGATCGAGCTCCCATACCGCAGTCCCTCATTGTGGGCTCGATATTGGCCGGAAGACCCTCAATAACGGAAGAGAGAAGAGGGTCCGGAGATTGGAAAGGAGTAGATGGGGCCCCATCCTGAGACGGGATTATAATTGAATTAGGCACTGCCCCACTGTCAGTTTTAGGAACCAATAACGCCTGGAATAGATGTTTAACCAAATCAATATTTACCAGGTTTGCATTAATCGTCGAAAAAGTAGTCTCTGAATGACTCAAATCTACCCTAGATATGGGGTTAGATGGAGAAGTTAAGATTTCTACAACTGAGGAGAGATCCTGCACCTTGACAATAGTATTGGTGGTTTATTCAACTGAAGCGTTAGTGGAAGTCGGCTCTGGTAAAGTTAGAACTATTGTCGAAGGGCTGGAGACCGAAGTGTCCACAGCCCCCTCAGTATTATGCCCCACTACTGGAGGGACAATATTGATGGTAGTAGGGCCATCTGCCAAACTGTCCGGTAAGCTAGATAGAACTAATGTAGCGGGAGATGAATTGGCTGTGGCCAAAGTGGCCACCATATTAGGAATAGAGTTCACCGAAACCACTGGTTCAACAGGATTCCCAAGGCCCTTGGGAACGAGAGAAGGGGTTGAGGAAGCTGAAGTATTTGCCAAGAACAGATTTTTAAAGAATTGGTTGGTATATGAGGTAATATTTTTCAAATTCTTCTGATTTTTAGTTTTCTTCGTTTGCTGATTATTTTTTCTTTTCTTTCCTATGCAAAGCAAACCTTTTTGATGGATAATTTCTTTAGTGAGGTCAATAGGATCGGATGGAATCCCTGAAGTTGGAATGGATATAGGGTCCACAGAGGAAGCGATGTGGACACCCTTAAGTGGATCGGCCAGTTCTAAAGTCCTCCCCACAGGGGGAATACCAGGAACAGTACGATTGAGTGGATGGCATACCGACTCCTCTTGGACTTTCTCCTCCATTCATTCCGTAATGAGTTTGGTGTGAGGGATAGGGAGTTTTACCTCCAACCCAAGAACCTCTCGCACACCCTCAGAAGTAATTGAAGGTATCATAGAAGGATGATCACAGATATCCTGATCCGCACATTGGGGGACAGTAGTACCCAGACCTTTATCTAAAACTACCCCTTGTATAGTCGGCGATTTCCCAGTGAGCCCTTGATTTACCAAATGGGCATCAGCCATAATCTGGTTATAGAGGATGGGATCAGAGCCATGTGTGGGCACAGGGGGGTGGTCTTCCTTAATAATTTTAACTAACTCTTCGAATCTGTCAAGGCCCTCTAGCCTGGAATAGATTTCAGAAAGAAGAAGAGAGTGTGATCTAACCTCTGACCATATGTTATCATACAGACTCACAAAAGAACTCAGGACCATATTCAGAGCTGAGAGAGTAGGTTGAGAAAGTTTAATTCTATCATCCGCCTCTTTGAGAGTATGATGCAGAATGGATTTGCTGCCCTGATCCTTTTTCGAGTCTGGGAGTAGACCCCTTTCTGTCAGCCAATTTTGTTTCTCTGCATACTCATCGATAAAATTGATGAGATCAGAGGGAGAGCCCACATAGGAATCATCACAAATTTGCAGGGTGTCATTATTAGTATTATTAGAGTTGAGACCCAGGTGGCTATCAGCGATTGCCTTATCTGCACATTCTATCATGCTAATGTCGTCAATATCCTGAGGTAGAGGATCTTCGATCTCTAATTTCTTAGCTGCATCAACTAAATGAGTATGATCCGATGTGGCCACTATTGGAAGTAAGTATAGAGATTTAACAAGGGTGCTATTTGCAGACCTCTTTCCGAAAAAGTTGGAGATTTTTTTCCCTTGAATAGGTTTCCCTTGGGTACCCAGATTGAATTTAGTTTTGGGTGTGGGAATATGGGATTTGTTAAGTGGAGTTTTGAGCACAATTGATATCACTGTGGGGGTATTGGGAGTTCTAGCCAAATTGGCAGAAAGGTTGACATGGATAGAGGAAGTATGATTTACACCCCTAACAGAGGAATAAACCTCCGGCAAAAGTTTAATGGGAGGAATAACATCATTCCCATTGACCACATGGGGGGAAAGGCAATCAACAACCTCTTTTGTCACCACCGATGTTTCTGTAGCATTGGCTACAGGATCGTCCACCATAACAGGCAGTTTAGGCGTCCTAGGATGTAATTGAACAGGGGTTGAAAGCACAATATTGACCATATTATTATGCTAGAATGATCCAAATGAACCTTAGCCCTTGGTAAACTACCGCCTTCCTCAAGATTAGAGGCTATAGTGGCTGCTAGAAGCTCTTCCTGTGTGTCCATTGAAATATCTTGTTTCCCATTAAAAACACAACTATTATAAGCTGTTATACGTGGAATAATACCCATAGCATTAAATACCTCAGACCTATCGCTAGCATGAATTTGGGCCTGGGCCAGGGTTTTTAGAAGAGAAGAGTCGAGGGGAACATCTACTGATACGTGATGTAGATTCCCCAAGGCAGCAGGGAGGGGATCATCTAAAACAATAGTGACTGGCGAAGCAGACGGGGAGATTACCATTGACAGAAGGAGTCGAAGCAAGAGAAGCCTCCATAGCTGTCTGACTTCGAAGTCCCTTGCGTGTCATTCAGACAGAACCAAAACCCAGAGAGAAATAGGGGGACTTGAGGAATGACAATGAGGAATTTAGACTTAAAAACTGAGTTTCAGTATATAGCAGTTACATAAAAATGAACAGAAATAGCATACAAAACAGTCAATAAGATTTTAAACAGTAATATCTAGAGTATTGCACTGAAAACGAGAAGCAACATGAAGCAGATGTGAAACTTGTCTGAAAGCACTCTAAAATTTTAAAAAATACAAGTAGAATGGATCTATGCGTGTCAAATAGAAGATTTGTGAATACAGATATATAATAGAATGTAGTGGTGTAAAGAATGTTCTTTATCACCGCAAAATCAAGTTAAATGATTTTTAAAAAAAAATAACTCTCCACCCCTGACCCTGAGAACTGGAGAAGGAAAAATAGATGGGTTTACAACTCTGGACCCCGGACCAATTTACTCACAGGTTACAGCCAAACAGCAAAACAGCGGCTCCAGCCCTTACTGCCTCCAGGGCTTAACGCCGCAAGGGTGGTTGGTCTGTGATTAAATCGACCTTCAAAGTCACGTGGTCTGTCACGTGACCGCAGTCAGGTCTGCCTCCTCCAGGAAGCAAAAAGTACCTCAGCAAGAGCTACGCTCGCAGTGCCGAGAATACGAAGGTCACTTGAAATGCAGCCATGGAGCACAAACGTTCTGGCAACCAAACACTCCTTTCAATGAGTATAGAACACCCCGCTCGGGTGGTTGGTCTGTGGTTAAATGGACCTTCAAAGTCACGTGGTCCGTCACGTGACCGCAGTCAGGTCCGCCTCCTCCAGGAAGCGAAAAGTACCTCAGCAAGAGCTATGCTCGCAGTGCCGAGTATACAAAGGTCACTTGAAATGCAGCCGTGGAGCACAAATGTTCTGGCAACCACACGCTCCTTTCAATGAGTATAGAACAAGCCCTTTATTTCAACAATCTACCTATTTTCTTGTTCGATATATCTATTTCCTTGATTGGCTCCAATCAATTCTCTACACTCAATCACTGTTGTTCCTCAATTTTTAAATTTTTTTCACAATTTCTATCACTATTCGATATTTTTACTCAACAAACAACATTCAAACTAGTCGACGTTACTCACTTATAAACAGTTTTTACCACCTTATCTCTCTCGACTTCATTCTATACCCCATAAAGGATTTGAGAGGTCACTTTACATAATCCGGATTACACGTTATATGTTTTTGCTCTACCCCCATTTGGATTTCAAACGTCTCCTTCTGAAACTCCCTTGAGTCAGGACTCCTATGCGCTACCTTTTCTCTTCACAATATTTCCTGTTACTCAAAAATGATCACAATCCCATTCCCTTTATTTGCCATTCCCTTTAGTCTACTCACCATTCGTTAATCGACTTGAGGCCTTCGGTATCGACTCCTCCTTCAATCCGACCACTTCTCCTTCTGTCCGGAGAGCGCATGTGGAAACCAGGCAGGGGGACCTGCCCAACGTCTCGGTTCTTCTTGCAAGTTTATTTCTATTTGCCGCTCTCCACAGGAGACCCTGCAATCTTCTGGCTAATGGAGTAGGATTCCCGAAATCATCCGAAATACTGGAGCAGAACTAGTTTGGATCTTTTTCAACCATCCGCACCACTACCACGTAGGCATATGGCCCTTTGAGTAAAGTGCATGCAATGGATGGGGTTGCAGAATAACTCTGACTCCAAATAATCAAACCAACTCAGGAAGATGGCAAAGGTACTGTTTTATTAACAATTATCTAAAACTGGGAGTTATAACGGACATCAAGGGACGTTCGCTCAGGATCTCAACTAATTTCTCATAAAAACAACCCTATATGCAAAAAATATGCCCAACGTGAAGTCATACTACGTGGCAAATAATAGAAAACCTATCAAGGACTGTGATAGGCTTTACGGGGAACAACTAAGTATACACTGCATAGGGACTAGGATTGTGATTGGCTGCCCACTGTGGGGTGGACAACTTATGCCTACCTCTAAAAACATGTCATCTTCAACACTGTTAAGTACACAGTTAATCATTGGTCTCCACACCATAAGGACCTTCTTTATATGGCCCTCTACAATTGGTTTGCATGCTCGTGCCATGTCTGGAACATTCGGTTCACTTAGCAGCAGGTAAGCTCAGACCCAGGTGCCAGGAGGTGGACTTGACTTTACCTCCCCAGCCAATTAGCCCAACATCTCTCATCACCCATGAAGATTGTCTTTGAACTTGGCCTTGCAAAGTACCCTTGTCTGTGGGAATATATGGGAGTACAGGCTCTCACTATTCTTGTTCTAAGACTTCGAGCTCAAGTCTATTTCCATCCTTGGCTCATGTGACAGAAGACCACAATGTGGTCCATTTTGCAGCATTTAAATTACTTAAATGGATAAAACGTGGCACTCTTGGTGCTCTTTCTTTGCAACTTAACAAGGGATGATTCATACTTCACACATTCACTTCTTTCATGAATAGATAACCGACCTTGGCTGCTTCAGTTTTGATTCCAGGCCAGACAGCCTCGCCATGCGCTTCAACAATCTCAGCTTATTCTTGCTGCGACACAACTCTCCTTTTCTTTTCCATGGGTCCTGGCTTACTAAATTCATGACACTGATGTCCAGCTCCTATACAATGGGGGCTTCGCCTGCAGTCTATTCACTACACACTATCAGGGTAATTCATAGAAAAAGTGGCGCATGCGACTGGCGCACAGTGTGCCCGTGCGAATGTCTGCGCCAGCCGCGTGCGCTACAATCGATTTCCGCGCACAGCGTATTCATGGATTTTCGCATCCAAAATCAGCCGTGGCGCAGCGTGGTGCAGCGACCCTGCAGCAGCGCCAGTTACGCCCCCAAGAACGCCCTTGCGCAAGGAAAACCCTTCAAAATCCCCAAATAATCGCAAAGGGCTGTGCTAACCCTGGACCAGTTCACAGGGCTGGCAAACAACAAACGCCAAGCGGGGAACGTGTATTTCAGTGGTTCGCCGTAAGTTCCACACGCGATTGTCCTGTGTACGTGTACATCAGGGGTGCACGGGAAATATCACACGCAAAATCAGCAGGGTACGTGTACATCAGGGGTGCGCGGGAAATATCACACGCAAAATCAGCAGGGTACGTGTATTTCAGGGGTGCGCGGGAAGTATCACACGCGATTCCAGCAGGGTACTTGTATTACAGGGGTGCACGGGAAGTGTCACACGCAAAAGCAGCAGGGTACGTGTATTTCAGGGGTGCGCGGGAAGTATCACATGCGATTCCATCAGGGTACGTGTATTACAGGGGTGCGCGGGAAGTATCACACGCAAAAGCAGCAGGGTACATGTATTTCAGGGGTGCGCGGGAAGTATCACACGCAAAATCAGCAGGGTACGTGTATTTCAGGGGTGCGCGGGAAGTATCACACGCGATTACAGCAGGGTACGTGTATTACAGGGGTGCGCGGGAAGTATCACACGCAAAAGCAGCAGGGCACGTGTTTTTCAGGGGTGCGCGGGAAGTATCACACGCAAAATCAGCAGGGTACGTGTATTTCAGGCCTGCGCGGGAAGTATCACACGCGATTCCAGCAGGGTACGTGTATTACAGGGGTGCGCAGGGAGCACCACACATGAATTGCATGTGTGGGTCCTCCCAGGTGTTCCCTCTACACCCTCCACGGCCCCTGCAGGTGGCCCACACCACAGGGGCCTACCCTGCACATGTCCTGCAGGCACCCCATCCACCATGGCCATGCCCACAGCCAACCCACATGTCACCTTGCACTACTGCCCACCCCCGCCCCCCAGCAGTGCAGGGGCAGCCTCCACCAGGCCCCCACTCATGTGTACCACCACCCCCACCCACAGCAGTGCAGGGGCTGCCTCCACCAGGCCCCCACTCATGTCTCCCACCACCCCCACCCACCAGGGGCAGCCCCCACCAGGCCCCCACCCATGTCTACCACCACCCCCACCCCCCAGCAGTGCAGGGACAGCCTCCACCAGGCCCCCACTCATGTCTACCACCACCCCCACCCCCCAGCCACCAGGGGCAGCCTCCACCAGGCCCCCACTCATGTCCCCTATCACCCCCACCCCCAGCCACCAGGGGCAGCCTCCACCAGGCCCCCACTCATGTCTCCCACCACCCCCACCCCCCAGCCACCAGGGGCAGCCTCCACCAGGCCCCCACTCATGTCCCCTATTACCCCCACCCCCCAGCAGTGCAGGGGCAGCCTCCACCAGGCCCCCACTCATGTCCCCAATTACCCCCACCCCCCAGCAGTGCAGGGGCAGCCTCCACCAGGCCCCCACTCATGTCTCCCACCACCCCCACCCCCCAGCCACCAGGGGCAGCCTCCACCAGGCCCCCACTCATGTCACCTATTACCCCCACCCCCCAGCAGTGCAGGGGCAGCCTCTACCAGGCCCCCACTCATGTCCCCTATTACCCGCACCCCCCAGCAGTGCAGGGGCAGCCCCCACCAGGCCCCCACTCATGTCTCCCACCCCCCCACCCCCCAGCAGTGCAGGGGCAGCCTCCACCAGGCCCCAACTCATGTCCCCTATCACCCCCACCCCCCAGCCACCAGGGGCAGCCTCCACCAGGCCCCCACTCATGTCCCCTATTACCCCCACCCCCCAGCAGTGCAGGGGCAGCCTCCACCAGGCCCCCACTCATGTCCCCTATTACCCCCACCCCCCAGCAGTGCAGGGGCAGCCTCCACCAGGCCCCCACTCATGTCTCCCACCACCCCCACCCCCCAGCCACCAGGGGCAGCCTCCACCAGGCCCCCACTCATGTCCCCTATCACCCCCACCCCCCAGCCACCAGGGGCAGCCTCCACCAGGCCCCCACTCATGTCTCCCACCACCCCCACCCCCCAGTCACCAGGGGCAGCCTCCACCAGGCCCCCACTCATGTCCCCTATTACCCCCACCCCCCAGAAGTGCAGGGGAAGCCTCCACCAGGCCCCCACTCATGTCCCCTATTACCCCCAGCCCCCAGCAGTGCAGGGGCAGCCCCCACCAGGCCCCCACTCATGTCTCCCACCACCCCCACCCCCCAGCAGTGCAGGGGCAGCCTCCACCAGGCCCCCACTCATGTCCCCTATCACCCCCAGCCACCACGGGCAGCCTCCACCAGGCCCCCACTCATGTCCCCTATTAGCCCAACCCCCCAGCAGTGCAGGGGCAGCCTCCACCAGGCCCCCACTCATATCCCCTATTACCCCCACCCCCCAGCAGTGCAGGGGCAGCCTCCACCAGGCCCCCACTCATGTCTCCCACCACCCCCAGCCACCAGGGGCAGCCTCCACCAGGCCCCCACTCATGTCCCCTATCACCCCCACCCCCCAGCCACCATGGGCAGCCTCCACCAGGCCCCCACTCATGTCTCCCACCACCCCCACCCCCCAGCCACCAGGGGCAGCCTCCACCAGGCCCCCACCCATGTCTACCACCACCCCCACCCCCCAGCAGTGCAGGGGCAGCCTCCACCAGGCCCCCACTCATGTCTCCCACCACCCCCACGCCCCAGCCACCAGGGGCAGCCTCTACCAGGCCCCCACTCATGTCCCCTATCACCCCCACCCCCCAGCCACCAGGGGCAGCCTCCACCAGGGCCCCACTCATGTCTCCCACCACCCCCACCCCCCAGCCACCAGGGGCAGCCCCCACCAGGCCCCCACCCATATCTACCACCACCCCCACCCCCCAGCAGTGCAGGGGCAGCCTCCACCAGGCCCCCACCCATGTCTCCCACCACCCCACCCCCCAGCCACCAGGGGCAGCCTCCACCAGGCCCCCACCCATGTCTCCCACCAGCCTCACCCCCCAGCCACCAGGGGCAGCCTTCACGAGGCCCCCACTCATGTCTCCCTGCACCCCCACCCCCCCAGCAGTGCAGGGGCAGCCTCCACCAGGCCCCCACTCATGTCCCCTATCACCCCCACCCCCCAGCCACCAGGGGCAGCCTCCACCAGGCCCCCACCCATGTCTACCACCACCCCCACCCCCCAGCAGTGCAGGGACAGCCTCCACCTGGCCCCCACTCATGTCTACCACCACCCCCACCCCCAGCCACCAGGGGCAGCCTCCACCAGGGCCCCACTCATGTCTCCCACCACCCCCATCCCCCAGCCACCAGGGGCAGCCCCCACCAGGCCCCCACCCATGTCTACCACCACCCCCAACCCCCAGCACTGCAGGGGCAGCCTCCACCAGGCCCCCACTCATGTCTCCCACCACCCCCACCCACCAGCCACCAGGGGCAGCCTCCACCAGGCCCCCACTCATGTCCCCTATCACCCCCACCCCCCAGCCACCAGGGGCAGCCCCCACCAGGCCCCCACCCATGTCTACCACCACCCCCACCCCCAGCAGTGCAGGGGCAGCCTCCACCACGCCCCCACTCATGGCCCTATCATCCCCACCTCCCAGCCACCAGGGGCAGCCTCCACCAGGCCCCGACTCATGTCTCCCTGCACCCCCATACCCCAGCAGTGCAGGGGCAGCCTCCACCAGGCCCCCACCCATGTCTCCCACCACCCCTACCCCCCAGCCACCAGGGGAAGCCTCCACCAGTCCCCCACTCATGTCCCCTATCACCCCCACCCCCCAGCCACCAGGGGCAGCCCCCACCAGGCCCCCAGCCATGTCTACCACCACCCCCACCCCCCAGCAGTGCAGGGGCAGCCTCCACCAGGCCCCCACTCATGTCCCCTTTCACCCCCACTCCCCAGCCACCAGGGGCAGCCTCCACCAGGCCCCCACTCATGTCTCCCACCACCCCCACCCCCAGCCACCAGGGGCAGCCCCCACCAGGCCCCCACCCATGTCTACCACCACCCCACCCCCCAGCAGTGCAGGGACAGCCTCCACCAGGCCCCACTCATGTCTACCACCACCCCCACCCCCCAGCAGTGCAGGGGCAGCCTCCACCAGGCCCCCACTCATGTCTCCCACCACCCCCACCCCCCAGCCACCAGGGTCAGCCCCCACCAGGCCCCCGCCCATGTCTACCACCACCCGCACCCCCCAGCAGTGCAGGGACAGCCTCCACCAGGCCCCCACTCATGTCTACCACCACCCCCACCCCCCAGCCACCAGGGGCAGCCTCCACCAGGCCCCCACTCATGTCTCCCACCACCCCCACCCCCCAGCCACCTGGGGCAGCCTCCACCAGGCCCCCACTCATGTCCCCTATCACCCCCACCCCCCAGCCACCAGGGGCAGCCTCCACCAGGCCCCACTCATGTCTCCCACCACCCCCACACCCCAGCCAACAGGGGCAGCCCCCACCAGGCCCCCACCCATGTCTACCACCACCCCCACCCCCCAGCAGTGCAGGGGCAGCCTCCACCAGGTCCCCACCCATGTCTCCCACCACCCCCACCCTCCAGCCACCAGGGACAGCCTCCACCAGGCCCCCACCCATGTCTCCCACCACCCCCGCCCCTCAGCCACCAGGGGCAGCCTCCACCAGGCCCCCACTCATGTCTCCCTGCACCCCCACCCCCAGCAGTGCAGGGGCAGCCTCCACCAGGCCCCCACACATGTCCCCTATCACCCCCACCCCCCAGCCACCAGGGGCAGCCTCTACCAGGCCCCCACCCATGTCTACCACCACCCCCACCCCCCAGCAGTGCAAGGACAGCCGCCACCAGGCCCCCACTCATGTCTCCCACCACCCCCACCCCCCACCCCCCAGCCACCAGGGGCAGGCTCCACCAGGCCCCCACTCATGTCCCCTATCACCCCCACCCCCCAGTCACCAGGGGCAGCCCCCACCAGGCCCCCACCCATGTCTACCACCACCCCCACTCCCCAGCAGTGCAGGGGCAGCCTCCACCAGGCTCCCACAATCTAGATCCCTGGCCCTTATGGTCAGCCTCCAAATGCCAAACACCCACCCGAGTATTGCATCCACCCACTTAGAAATGGCAAAAACATGATCAAACCACAATTGCAAGCTTGCAAATGAACACATGTCCCTCACATACACCCAATGGGTGTCAGTGAATGTCAAAACCCATATCATGATATGCATGAAACCAATGAGATGATACTACACATTGAACTTTGAAGAAAAAATATGTATTAAAAGCAACATAAATTGAATCAAAAATAAACAAACAATAATAGAAATTAAAATAAAAATAAAAACAGCAGGTACGCGAAAAAATGCAAAGCCACAAATCATAATGCAAACGAAAGGTGTCCAAAGTCACAGTCCACAAAAGTCAATCCAATGGAAAAATAAAATCGAAAACCATTGCTCCATGGGGAAATCATAATAAAAATTGAAAATCCAAAAATCAACTATGTACAGATAAACAATCCAGGGTCCATGATCCCAACCGAAGAAATGAAACCTATCTAATAACACTACCTAAAAAAAATAACTATATACAAAAATGTGGCCCATTGTCCAAAAGGTCCAAAAAAAATGCAAAACCAAAGGAAACCTAACACTAACTATATAACTATTTACAAAGGCAGCGGGCTAGTCTGACTGCTCACTTTGGGATGTTCCGGGCCAGGGCATCATCGAACTCCTGCTCAATGTCCCAGAGGCGCTCCTCCTCCATGGCCCCGAGGGTCCGCAGGGCCGTCCACATGTTCCCCCCAAACTCCCTGCAGATTGCCTCGAGGCACTCGGCACGCCTCATGGCCCTCCGCATGGAGTTCTCCGCCCTGACCATCGTGAGCCGTGCCTCTTCCGCCCGCTGCCGCTCCGCATCTATGGCGTGGCCCAACCGCTGCCACACGAAGACACTTCCCGTCCTGGGTCCTCCTGTCCTCCGGCCGATGCCTGCCCCTCCGATGTGGAAGGCCCCGAGCCATCATGGCTCCCACCACGTTGCTGCTGCTGCTGCTGCGGCTCTGCCCGTGCACTGCCTCCTGCTGCCTGCACATCCTCCGCTGGCTGGGGTGCAGTCGTTGATGTGGCCACCCCGGCTGGACGTCCGACTCCCGACTGTGGCAGGGATGCCTCCTCAACCAGCCTGGCCGCACCGTCAGAGGCAGCTCTACAGGGCACCCAGGTGACTGATGGGTGGGAAGATGGCACGGAGGACGACTGGCGCATAGGGGGTTCAGTTGAGCAGAGGGTCGTAGCAAGCCCCATCAAACGGAGGAATCCGGCCTGGGTGACCTGTCCCAGTAGGCCGACGTGGTCAACGAGCCATTCGAGATGACGTGCAGTCTCCTCATGAAAAGACTGCAGGTCACCTCGCATGGCCCGTTGACGCAACGCCACACCAGTCAGGACAGGCTCAACCCGTACCCGGATAGCCACGTCCGCAGGCAGAGGAAGGCCAGTTGTCGTGAGCTCATCCCCTGCCTGAAAATGGGTCTGGACGTAGGCATCCCTGCTGGTGCAAGATGATGCAGTGACAGGATCAGAGACAGGATTGCACACAGGCACCACCGCGGCGACCTGTGCTGCCTCCTGTCCCTGGTCCTGCACTGCACCACTAGCACCAGTGGAATCCCCACCTCCAGACCCCGTCTCTGTTGCTTGCACGGCCTCCTCATCCACCAAACCCCCCACCAACCTGGATGACTCCGTGCCATCTTCCCCCGTTGGGCCCTGTGGGGTCCCAGCTGCCTCTTCTGCTGCCAAGGAGTCCAACTCTGACCTCCGCCTCTTGGACCTCACCCCCGGCAGCTGCAGCCTGGGACGCAGCACTGGACTCCTCACTCCCCGACGAGATCACAACTTGGGAGGGGAGCCGGGCCTTGCGTCTCCGGCTGGCGGTGCGATCCCCGCCACTGTGCTCCACAGCACCTTCTCCGCCCTCTTCATCAGTTGACGCTGAAGACAGGGAGAAATAAAACACAGGCATCAGGGCACTGTACAATGGACACATACACACATGACAGTTGCACATGAGTGGCATTGGCAAACCTCAGACATGGCATCACAATCGGCAACACACATGTCATTTCAACTTGCACACATGAGCCATACCACAGCCACATCGCAACTGCCAGCACCATCCATACACATACAACAGCATGAGCAGGCAAAGGTGAGCCAGACATCACATGCAACACAGGGAGTGCACTACACATGCATGCCACCACCACACTTGCATGCATGTGTACACCTCAGCCAACTGTTGCAGTGTTCCGATGGTCATCCATGTCACATCTGCCAATCAGGCTTCCACCTCCCGCTGTCACATGCATCCATGTTGCCTCACTGTTGCACCCTTGTCAAATACACACACATGCACATGTACACAGTGCTGATACATGCAGCTGAAAACAACATACATGCGTGACATCACAAACATGCCCACTTACATACACATTCATCCAAACATGTGTGCCCACGCAACTGCATATGGCATGCAAGCCTACACACACAAGCACCATCCATGTCTCACACATGACAGCCCTCACATGTCTTAGCCTCACGGTCCTGTACACCCCCACCCATACTCGGCCCCATACAAACAGATGTGCAACCGGCACACTACTGGCACATCACCACACGCACAGCTTACAATCATGATGCATGTACACTTACCGCTCGACTCCAGACGGGTCTGCCTCTCAAGGACCTGGACGTGGAGCGCTGGGGATATGCGTTCCAGGACCCTCATCTGATCTTCCGACAAGTGGCCCCTTAGCATCCGCTGCCTTCAAGAGGCGCCGGGCCTTGTTCAGGGTCCTGGACCTGAATTCCTCCCAGCGCTTCTTGACATGTTGGAAGTCGCGGACTGCCACCCCCTCCGCATTGATGGCAGTCACGATGTCGGTCCAGATCCGAGTCCGTCCTTCCTTGTCGGCGCGCACACTTCCGTAGAGGGCATCATACGGCCCCAGGACTTGCTCCACCAGGACACCAACTTCCCTGGCACTGAAGCTGGTGCCCCTCTGCCTCTCTGGCCGGGGGTTGTCAGTGGTGCCAGATGTTGCAGTGCCCGACATGACAACCCCAGAGGCAGGAGTGGGTGGGCAACTGGGTCCTGGGGCTGGGCTGTGGAGTGATGGAATCCCATACGGGAGTCTTCGGTTCCAGCTGGGGTGGTCACAGCAACAGCACCCCTGGCTGATGTGCAGGCAGCAAATGGCAGGGCAAGTGGGCAACAGGCAGTCAGGCAGCAGCAGATGGCAGGTGGGAGCGTGCTCGGGGCTCTGGGGGGCAGTAATTCGGCCTTGTGGGCAAGAGCGTGGTCTTCCGTGTGCTTACGCGTGTCCAGCTTGATACGGAGTGATTTGGCACGTGAAAATCCTGCACGTCTGCGTGTAAATCGAGGAAAGGCCCTTAGCGCATATGCACGTCAGCACGCATATGCGATTTCATTGGACCAAAGGCCCTTGGCGCGTGAGCGCGTCTGTGACGTGAGGCGCGCGGGTGTTTCCCTCATTACACGTGATGACAGAGCACACGTGGATTTCCACCAATCGCGTGTGGAACTTCCTGCGCACCCCAGAAATACACGTACCCAGGCCAATCGGGTGTACGCTCACTTACCTCCGATTACACGCGATGACACTCGGACGTGCAGTTTTACCACATGTGCTCGCATATGCGATTTCATTGGCCCAAAGGCCACCATGCGCAGCTGTGACGTCACGCGCATGGTCGTAGAGAATGGCGCGTGTAAAAATGAAGAGATACACGTCCGAGTGTCAAAGCGCATAATTGGTGGAAATAGCCTCATCGCGTATGCACGTCTGTGACGTGTGTATAAAAGGTACGTGTAGAACGCCATTTCCTTGTACGTGCTTTTCGTGGAGAGCGAGTGGGTGAAATCTGTACTTCTTGTCAGTTCACATGCGATTTACTTCACAGCGTTTCCAGTTCGTACTCCCTGTTACCTCTGACAGCTTTTCCTCTTTTCCTCTTTTTCCTGGGCCTGTTTCCTCAAACAGCGTTCCCTTCTACTGTTGTCCTGTCTCCTCAGACAGCGTACAATTCTTCTTTTGGCGGGGGTGTTGCCAACGCGCACACGCGCATATTTTTCACGCTTTTGTTCCTGGCAGACGGTGAGTCGGGCACGTATTTAACATCTGTGCTTGCCCCGTGTGTCGCGTACCCCTTCAGAGGTCATTCTAGGCTGCGTGTGACACGCATACATTCATTCTTGTGTTCCTGGGTGCCACAGCGTAGTGCAGGTTTATTTTTCCACGCACGTGGTCTAGGAGGGGTTGCGTGCACCTTACTTCGCTTTTTTGGGGTCCCTGTGCGTTGCCTGACCCGTCATCTTTCCCCAGGGGTGACATACAGCCTTGCTAGAGCACTAGGGTACGATTACCATCTGGTACCCAACCCCTTTGACCCCCATTTGCCCAGGACAATAGTTCACATCGACTCCCATACGCACAATAACATCAGTGCCATGGCTGGGAGGCGACCAAGCCGTAAGGGTGGCAAAGGTGGCCGCGCCCCAAGTGGTGGCCGTGGTGGATCCAGTAGGGGATGTGGCCGTGACTTGCAGGGTGCCCCTAGCCCCCCATGTGTGGAGGAGCAGTCAGGGACACCCATGCCCCCCCCCTGGTTGAGGTTACCGTGGCTGACACCATCCATGCTCAGCCCTTGTTGGACCAGCCCACTGTGGAATCAGACCTGGCAGAGGGTGACTCCATGGCTGACTTCCAGGTCAGCAGGTCTAGGCCACGTGCGCCGGTGAACGTTGGTGTCATCAGGCCACGTGGATCATGGGCAGCTAGGTCATCTGCTGCCCCGCGTAGGCAGACTGGGGAGGCTGCAGGGGCAGCTGCGGCTCCATCCACCCCACCTCTCACACACCCATCCAGGACAATGTCGGTCCAAGTCCATCATGCTGACATTCCCCCTGACACCATCACACTTGAGCTAATGTCTGCACCAACTCCCATGCTGAGTGTGCAATCCCACGCTCCTGCCCCTAGTGTCCAGAGCGGCGTAGGACACTCAGGATCCCCACCACCTTCCAAGCGGAAGAGGAAGAGTGCTCGTCCAGTTGAGGCTGATGCCCCAGACACGGCTACACAGTCCGGCCCGTCAAGGAAGCCGAGCTTCAATGAGGCCGAAATGAATGCACTTGTAGATTATGTGTCCGCACATGACCGCGAAATGGTGATTGTTGCAGGATCCAAGACCACACCTGGACAACGTCAGGCACACTGGCAGACCATTGCGGACATCATAAGTGCCCTTGGAATCGTGAGGCGCACAGCTAATGAATGCTACAAGCGCTGGAATGACCTGAAGCACAGGGCAAAGAATAAGCTGGCCTCAAGTCATGCCGCAACTCTAGTGACTGGAGGTGGGTCTCCAGCAGACGACATAGAACTCACTCCACATGAGCAGGTTGCTGGGACCTACGTCACGGAGGAACAGATCCAAGGCGTGGGAGAACTGGCAGATTACGAGGCATTGTCCGGTGAGTGCACATGCATGTGTGTGTCATCCATATGCATGGTGTGTGTGGGAGGGCTTCTGTTTGGGTGCCTTGGGAGGGTGTGTGTGCCGGAGTGGTTCGGCTCACCCATGTGCCTCTTCCTATACATTCTTGGCACCAGCATTTGGGTATAGCAGCATCCCTTCGGCCAACATTAGACAACCAGCCCAACACCACGCCAGTTGCCCTTGGAGTGTCATCTTGCCACAACACTGTTGCTTATTTACCTCTGTTTATTCAGGCAGATTGTTTGCATACCACCACTTTTTCTCAGTCCTATTGTCACATGTCTGACATGGCTATGGTACAGTGGACTGGCTCAGTTTCATGGACATGATTAGTTTGGACATGTCCCTGTGCTATAGGACCATTTTTGACTGGCAGCTGCAGGTTAAACATTTGAACCATTACAATGAAAATAATCAATTATATGAGCAAACTGGACTGAATGAACAATTGGTGACCTCCTCATCCCTCTTCACTTCATGGCTAGGGTACATGCCATCTGTGTGATGGCATGTGTATTTGACCTGCCAATCACTGGCCAATGTGTGATGCCACTGCTAGGCAGCATGCAGCAAATGTGTTCATCTTCCATCTTGGTGTCATCAATATGTGCCATCTGCCTCCCCATCAAACGCAGTGATGGTGCATGCATAGGAGTGTTTTAGTCATGTGGGACATGTGTCAATCAAGGACTGTTTCTGTAGCCTCTCAGCCCTAATTGTGTGCCATAGTGCTAATGCCTGTTTCCATTTGTTTTCTTTTATGTCTTTGCAGGGGAAGACGCACTTGATACTGCTGGGGTTGTGGAGATGGTGCAGACCCAGGAGGGGTCTGAGGGCCGACCGACCACCAGTGAGGGACGTGGTGTGGTGGTGAGTGAGAACCCACAACTGCTGCAGGTCGTGCTCTCAAGGGGTGTCTCTGGCTGCACCTCCCCCGAGCTGTATTCAGGTGTCGATTCGGATGATGAGACCTACGTGCCGTCGCAGGTGAGTGTTCCTGGGAGGGATTCTGTTCTGTCCGACCCACCTGCACCAGGGTTAGAACCCTCAATGGGGATGTCAGTGTTGGCAGGTACGCCTTTGGTGGTTACGGATGCAGGGTCACACTCCGCGACATCTGATCCTGTTCCTGGGCCAGCAGATCAGAGGGGGAATGCAGTCCTACAGCCTCAGGCAGTGCCAGCACAGCAAGGCGCAGTTCGCCTTGCCCCAGACAGGTGTGGTGCCAGCCGACGTGGTGGCCATACGCCACCTGGTAATACCGCATGGGAGCAATCCATTTACGGTATGGCAACCCAACAGGCAGCATCATCAGAGATGATGGCTCAGGCCATGGATAGGGTGGCCACTTCCATTGACCCCCCCGAAAGGCTGATGGAGCGACTACAGCAGGCAACCGACTCCATCTGCCAGTCACACAGGGAGGACATGTTGGCATCCGACAGGGACAGGCGGGCAGCACTGGCGAGTCTGCAGGAAGCCATCTCCATAGAGTCCCAGAGCCACAGGGAAGCCCTGAGGCTGGAACTCCTTTACCTCAGGACGACTCTTGTTGAGCTTGAGGCTTCAACAAACCGAAGGACAGAACAGCAGCTGGAGCGTCTCACCCGTACGCTCTCAGCTGAGATGCAGGCAACTAGGGCGGAGGTCCGGGCATCCCGTGAGTTGTTGCATGGGGACCTCCGCACACTTATCCTCCAGAACGAGACCTACCACACCCGCATGCTTGCAGCCATGGAGGAACAGACTAGGGCTTTGCGTGGGCTGCCTCCCATAGTGCCACCACCTCCTGATGCAGCTGCAGAAGGTGAGGATAGCGACAGCAGTGATACTCCCACAATAGGGTAGCCGTGTAGGCCATGAGCCCATGGAGGTGTTTTTTTTCGCAAGATCCACACAGGTGGGTTTTGGTGTGCACCCTGTCCTCGCACCTCCTGGGTGGCCTCCCCCACCCCCCCCGGGCCCATTAATGGCCATTTTTTTTTCTTCTTTTTTTTTGGGGACAGTGTGTTGCCTTGTGTGGCTCCCGTGGGCATACGCTGCATTGTGGCTGGGCACATGCAGGCTTGTCATGGATTTGGTTCAGATGCTTGGGTTTTTGTCACACACACCCCTCCTGCTTCCCGTTTCCATGGGCTTGCAAAGGGTGTGCCCAAATGACATTGACGTACATGGTGACATTGGTCTCCCATGAGCTGTGTGGGCAGGTTACCAGACATTTGGTCGAAAAAAATTGGTCGACCAGACAAATGGTCGAACCAATTTGGTCGAAAACCAAATGGTCGAATTTTTTTATTTTTTTATTTACACCCCTTTTTTTTGGGGGGGGGCCCCCCGCAATCCCCTTTTTTTTCTAAAAACCCATTTTTGTAAAAAACGAAAACCCGAAAAATAAATATATAATTAAAAAAAAAGAAATCGGCCATTTGGTTTTCGACCAAATTGCGTCGACCAAATGTCATTCGACCAGTTTTAGGTCGACCAAATGTCTGGACACCGTGTGGGCAGTCTGTAGTCAATACTGTGTATACATTCATAGTGCATATTGTTGTTGTATTGTACACTGCGTGGTGTATTGATATGTGCCTCTGCATCCATCTCATCCTCCATATTTGCAGGTACATTCCTCATGTCTTCACAATGCGGTCCACCTTGGAACTGGAGTCCATGTTGTAATCAGTGCACCTACACTCTTGCGTGGCGCTAACACTGTATACTTGGAAGTGTTGGGAGGCTGTCATCATCAGGTGGTGAGGCTAGCTAATTTTTAAGTCTGTAATGTCATGTTTAAGGTAGGTTGGAGGTTGTGTAGGTGATTGGTATTCTTGGTAAGTATTTGGTAATGTGGGTTGTAGGTCCTGCATTACTGCGAGCATTTCATGTGTGGACATGTTTCCATTAGGGACACTGTAGCTGCTGACACTTGGGGCATGTTGTGAGGATTAATTTCTTTCCTCTCACATTGCATGACATGCCATGGTGAGTTGTGTGGCCGTGCCGGGGAGGGGGTGGGTGATATGGCACTGTTTTCATGTAGTATTTTGCAAGTGGGTATTCATTTCTGCAGCATGGAAGTGTCTTTTCATGACACTGCATTGGTGGTGTTTGTGTAGGTAGGGATGCACACATTGTGACACTTCCACATGAACAATCTCAGGCTGCTATGGTTCTGACAGTTGACAGTCCCTTTGTTCCCTGTGTGCACTCCACTGGGGTGTGATTTCTATGTGAAGTAATTAGCCACCAGCTGCGTACGGGCTGCCTCACCCCGTGCCCTCTCCCCTCCCATGCGCAGCGGCGGTGCATGTGGTTGGGGATGTGGGGGCACCACCATGTCCACAGCCAGGCCCCGGCGTGTTGCAACATTGCGCAGGATACATGCTGCCACTATGATCCTGCACACTACTGGGGGCGCATATAACAGCTGCTCGCCAGAACGGTCAAGGGAGCGAAAGCGTGACTTGAGCACTCCGAATGTGCGCTCCACTATGCCCCGGGTTGCAATATGGGCTGTGTTGTATCTTACCTCTGGAGGCGTGATGGGGTTCCGAATTGGCGTCATCATGTGGGTGCTCAGAGGGTAGGCACTGTCCCCTGGTGAGGAGGTGATGGGTATCATTAGTGGGGTAGTGTAATAACTCTGCATCTGACATGCATGCATGTGCAGTGGCATTCATACTCACCAAGCAGCCATGTATCGCCATGCCGCCCAGCTTCTAGGTCCCGGCTTAGGGTAGACATTCGGTAAATGAAGCTGTTGTGGGTGGACCCTGGATAGTGGGCATATACTGAGGTGATGATTCCCTTAGCATTACATACTACCTGTACGTTGATGGAATGCCAGTGCTTGCGGTTCCTATAGATGTGCTCAGATGCCCTGGGGGGACGTAGTGCCACATGGGTGCAGTCAATGGCACCTAGCACTTTTGGGAATTGTGCCACACCGTAGAAATCGAGGGTGGCAGTCTGCCTTTCTGCAGGTCTCCTGGGCAGGTATATTTGCCTACGGACTGATGGGCGTGCAGTGATGATGTTCAAGACCTGGTGTAGGCAGCGTGACTGCGTGGCCTGTGACACCCCACCCACTATGGCACTTGTCCGCTGAAATGATCCTGTGGCCAAGAAGTGCAGTACATTGAGGACCTTCTCCAGGGGGCTGAGCGCTTAGGAGCACAGGGTGGGTGATGTGAGGTCATCCTCCTACTCACTGACCAGGTCCAGTATTATGTGTGGGGGAAACCTGTACCTCCCATACACCTGGTCATCAGGCATCCCAAAAAGGCTGGTTCTGGGAGTGAAAATGCGGGCCCTCACTATCCTCCTCCTCCTCCTTTGGTAACCCACGGCCACTGCTGCTAGGAATGGTATATTCATCCTGGTGTATGAGCTTGTTTGTTGTTTGCGCGCACTTTTATGCTGCGCGGGTCGACGTACGCCTGCTTCATGCTGGCGTACGTGTCTCAGGATTGGGCCATTTATTTTTCGGCACGTCGTAGGCGAACGTGTGAATCTTCCCGCCCACCCCAGGAATACACGTAGCACGCTCTCCCAGGCCCAGTCGCAGGTAAATATTCCCGCCCACCCCTGGAATACATGTACCCCACTCTCACAGGCCCAGTCACGTGTGGAAGTTCACGCGCACCCCGTAGTACACGTACCCAGGCCAATCGCGTGTGGAAGTTCACGCGCACCCCGAAGTACACGTACCCAGGCCAATCGCGTGTGGGACTTCCCGCGCACCCCGAAGTACACGTACCCAGGCTAATGGCGTGTGGAACTTCCCGCGCACCCCGAAGTACATGTACCCAGGCCAATCGCGTGTGGAACTTCCCGCGCACCCCGAAGTACACGTACCCAGGCCAATCGTGTGTGGAACTTCCCGCACACCCCGAAGTACACGTACCCAGGCAAATCGCATGGCTGGGGGGTGGGAGTGCAGGGGGACATGAGTGGGGGCCTGGTGGAGCCTGCCCCTGCACTGCTGGGGGGGTGGGGGTGGTGGGAGACATGAGTGGGGGCCTGGTGGAGGCTGCCCCTGGTGGCTGGGGGTTGGGGGTGGTGGGAGACATGGGTGGGGGCCTGGTGGAGGCTGCCCCTGGTGGCTGGGGGGTGGGGGTGGTGGGAGACATGAGTGGGTGCCTGGTGGAGGCTGCCCCTGGTGGCTGGGGGGTGGGTGAGGTGGGAGACATGAGTTGGGGCCTGGTGGAGGCTGCCCCTGGTGGCTGGGGGGTGGGGTGGTGGGAGACATGAGTGGGGGCCTGGTGGAGCCTGCCCCTGGTGGCTGGGGATTGGGGGTGGTGGGAGACATGGGTGGGGGCCTGGTGGAGGCTGCCCCTGGTGGCTAGGGGGTGGGGGTGGTGGGAGACATGAGTGGGGGCCTGGTGGAGGCTGCCCCTGGTGGCTGGGGGGTGGGGGTGGTGGGAGACGAGTTGGGGCCTGGTGGAGGCTGCCCCTGGTGGCTGGGGGGTGGGGGTGGTGGGAGACATGAGTGGGGGCCTGGTGGAGGCTGCCCCTGCACTGCTGGGGGGTGGGGGTGGTGGTAGACATGGGTGGGGGCCTGGTGGAGGCTACCCCTGCACTGCTGGGGGGTGGGGGTGCAGGGAGACATGAGTGGGGGCCTGGTGGAGGCTGCCCCTGGTGGCTGGGGGGTGGGGGTGGTGGGAGACATGAGTTGGACATGAGTGGGGGCCTGGTGGAGGCTGCCCCTGCACTGCTGGGGGGTGGGGGTAATAGGGGACATGAGTGGGGGCCTGGTGGAGGCTGACCCTGGTGGCTGGGTTGTGGGGGTGATGGGAGACATGAGTGGGGGCCTGATGGAGGCTGCCCCTGCACTGCTGGGGGGTGGGGGTGCATGGGGACATGATTGGGGGCCTGGTGGAGGCTGCCCCTGCACTGCTGGGGGGTGGGGGTAATAGGGGACATGAGTGGGGGCCTGGTGGAGGCTGCCCCTGCACTGCTGGGGGGTGGTTGGAGACATGGGTGGGGGCCTGGTGGAGGCTGCCCCTGGTGGCTGGGGGTGGGGGTGGTGGGAGACATGAGTGGGGGCCTGGTGGAGGCTGCCCCTGGTGGCTGGGGGGTGGGGTGGTGGTAGACATGAGTGGGGGCCTGGTGGAGGCTGCCCCTGCACTGCTGGGGGGTGGGGGTGCAGGGAGACATGAGTGGGGGCCTGGTGAAGGCTGACCCTGGGGGGTGGGGGTGGTGGGAGACATGAGTTGGACATGAGTGGGGGCCTGGTGGAGGCTGCCCCTGGTGGCTGGGGGTAGGGGTGATGGTAGACATGAGTGGGGGCCTGGTGGAGGCTGCCCCTGCACTGCTGGGGGGTGGGGGTGCATGGGGACATGAGTGGGAGCCTGGTGGAGGCTGCCCCTGCACTGCTGGGGGGTGGGGGTAATAGGGGACATGCGTGGGGGCCTGGTGGAGGCTGCCCCTGCACTGCTGGGGGGTGGGGTGGTGGGAGACATGAGTGGGGCCTGGTGGAGGCTGCCCCTGGTGGCTGGGGGGTGGGGGTGGTGGGAGACATGGGTGGGGGCCTGGTGGAGGCTGCCCCTGGTGGCTGGGGGGTGGGGGTGGTGGGAGACATGAGTGGGGGCCTGGTGGAGGCTGCCCCCGGTGGTTTGGGGGTGGGGGTGGTGGTAGACATGAGTGGAGGCCTGGTGGAGGCTGCCCCTGCACTGCTGGGGGGTGGAGGTGCAGGGAGACATGAGTGGGGGCCTGGTGG
Organism: Ambystoma mexicanum; assembly: GCF_040938575.1. Lineage (NCBI taxonomy): Eukaryota > Metazoa > Chordata > Amphibia > Caudata > Ambystomatidae > Ambystoma > Ambystoma mexicanum. The sequence continues at coordinate 400,765,116 of NC_090930.1, read as the reverse complement.
AGGCTGCCCCTGGAGGCTGGGGGTTGGGGGTGATGGGAGACATGAGTGGGGGCCTGGTGGAGGCTGCCCCTGGTGGCTGGGGGGTGGGGGTGGTGGGAGACATGAGTGGGGGCCTGGTGGAGGCTGCCCCTGGTGGCTGGGGGGTGGGGGTGGTGGGAGACATGAGTGGGGGCCTGGTGGAGGCTGCCCCTGGTGGCTGGGGGGTGGGGGTGGTGGGAGGCATGAGCTGGACATGAGTGGGGGCCTGGTGGAGGCTGCCCCTGCACTGCTGGGGGGTGGGGGTAATAGGGGACATGAGTGGGGGCCTGGTGGAGGCTGCCCCTGGGGGCTGGGGGGTGGGGGTGATGGGAGACATGAGTGGGGGCCTGGTGGAGGCTGCCCCTGCACTGCTGGGGGGTGGGGGTGGTGGTAGACATGGGTGGGGGCCTGGTGGAGGCTGCCCTGCACTGCTGGGGGGTGGGGGTGCAGGGAGACATGAGTGGGGGCCTGATGGAGGCTGCCCCTGGAGGCTGGGGGGTGGGGGTGGTGGGAGACATGTGTTGGTGATCAGTAGTGCAAGGTGACATGTGGGTTGGCTGGTGGGCATGGCCATGGTGTATGGGTTGCCTGTGGGACATGAGCAGGGGTGCAGGGTAGTACCCTGTGGTGTGGGCTGCCTGCAGGGGCCGTGGAGGGTGTAGAGGGAACACCTGGGAGGACCCACATGGCCAAATCATGTGTGGCATTCCCCGGCACCACCGAAATACACGTACCCTGCAGAAATCGCGTGTGAATCTTCCGCGCACCTCGGAATACACGTACCCAGGCCAATCGCGTGTGGAACTTCCAGCGCACCCCGAAGTAAACGTACCCAGGCCAATCGGGTGTGGAACTTCCCGCGCACCCCCACCTACCCAGGCCAATCGCATGTGGAACTTCCCGCGCACCCCGTAGTACACGTACCCAGGCCAATCACGTGTGGAACTTCCCGCGCACCCCCACCTTCCCAGGCCAATCTCGTGTGGAACTTCCCGCGCACCCCGTAGTACACGTACCCAGGCTAATCGCGTGTGGAATTTCCCGCGTACCCCGAAGTACACTTACCCAGGCTAATCGCGTGTGGAACTTCCCGCGCACCCAGGAACACGCGCACACGGTATTTTTCACACAGCGGGTGTCTGTGTTTGTCGGTGCCCCTTTGCACCTCATTTGTCCTAGAGGGCCACTGTAAGGCCCATTCATCATGGCTGTATATGGGTGCTTTTTGTTAGTGCACATTTTGGCGCACATTTTTTTCAGTCGCAGGGGCGCTACCGCCTGCTTTCTTGTTTGGCCCTGTGCGCGTCTTTGTCCGTGCGCTGGTTTGCCCTATTCGATTCCATGAATACGGGTTGTAGGCGAGCGTGTGGGCGTTCCGCGCACTTGCCTCCTGTACTTCCCCCGTGACACCCATATTTTCACGCGTTGTTCCCCATTCCGAGTGTTACGCCCCGTGTTCCGCCTACTTTTGTGATGTGTGCCGCGCTATGTGCGATTTCGCAGTGGCCGTGGCGCACGCTGTTGGATGACCTGTGCGCCGGCGTGCGCAGCGCACATTTTTAGCGCACATCCAATGTTTTTCTCACGCACGGACTTCCATGAATCGCTGTGCGCTGGTTTTCCTGCGATTTTCGCACTTGCACTCCGATTTTCGCACTTGCCCTGCGTTTCGCACATTTTGGCACCTCTGCGCGGGAATTTTCGGCACACATTAATTCCATGAATCGACCCCTACATATAGCCAGCTTCTTAGATTACTTAATCTACTTGCGTTTCAGCATCTATACAGCTATTGAATGGTTGATTTTCTTCAGCATTTTGCACACATGCAATCTTCTGTTCGCATATATGAAGGTTTACTCAATTCTTAAATTCATCATCAGTTTCTGTAAGATCCATGCATTCTCTTCTGCCAGTATTCTCAGGTCGTTGCGCATGTTTCTTGTAACGTCACTAGCTACTTCTCTTCGCTCCTTTTCATATTCCTTTAGGGAGTTCCGCTTTCAGATTGTCATCTCTTCAGGGATACATTTGATAGGGTTTTCTCAGTGGATACCTTCTTTCAAATATTTGCTGGGGTATTAGTACAAATGCGGGTGTCAAATATAGCACAATCTCAGGCTTCCAACACATAGGTGGTACGGAGCGTGATTTTGTGCATAGGCATGTAACATGTGCATAGGCATGTAACTGCTCCTGTACACAGTGCATCGCTACTTTCTGCTCCAATTTTCAATGTTATGCGGATGACAATCAGCTCTCTTTCAGGCTCCCCTCAGCCACCACTGCTTCTTCTCTTATACTAGACTGTCTGGCCACAATTCAGGAATGGTGTGCCACCAATGATCTCTGCCTTAATGCCAGTAAGAATGAGATCCTCCTCATCGGGCACCCGCTCCCTCCTTTCCTCTCTCTCAGGCCGCCCATTGTGGGCCCTCTTCCTGCTTCTTCCTATGAGGCTAAGAACCTTGGTGCCAACTGCGACTCCTCCCTCTCCTTCTGTCCTCACACCTCTGACATCTCTAAGAAGTCAAACCATCAGCTGCACCTCCTTAGAGGTATTCTTCCTTTTCTCGCTTCCCCTGAAGCTCACTGTCTCCTGAGCTCTGGTCCTCTCTAGGCTGGACAATTGCAACAGCCTCTTTCTAAATCTTCCTGCCTCTACTCTTTGACCTTTACAACTTATCCAGAACAGAACTGCAAGACTTATCCTTGGACTCAACCCCAGGGATCGTATCTCTCCAGCCCTGAAATCTCTTCACTGGCTCCCTGTGGCTGCAAGGATCAAGATCAAGACCCTATGCATCATCCACAAAGCTTTGTGGGGCCTGGGACTGCTCTACCTCCAATTTTCTCTTCTGAAACATCTTCCTTTCCAAGCTCTCTGCACATCCAACTACAACTCTCTGAGGGTCAGGCGCTTCTCCAAGCAGAGAGTTGGGGGCAAATCTATCTCCTCGGCTAAGGCCTCCCTCGAAAACAGCTTCCCTGCCTCTCTCAAACTTGAGCAAAACCACCTCCAGACCCTACAGTCCCTTCTCTCTGCACTTATGAGCCACCCGCTGGCTGCACTTGTGAGTTAACTGCACATCCTCCTCCCCCCGGCACTTCTCCCCTTTCCTCTTCCCCACACTTGTGCGATTTGAATGACACAAGGCCTAGTAAGATTGTTATTTTGTCCTCCCATTGTTTCCCCATCCTTGTCTTGTCGCGCCTAGAATCACTTGTGTACAGGCACGTTATAAATGCTACATCATATCATATCATATAAATGACTAACCCTAAAAACACAACACTTATGGGCTGTTCTTATCTAATGCTGTCAATCAGGCACTTTTGTCAGTGCATATGGCATCTATTACGCCTGCTATGCCATGATGGATATGTGTCCTGGAAGCTTTCATATGGGAACAAGTTATCATATAGCATGTGTCTGGAATGTAGGAGAAATGTATTGGGCAACAATTAATGCAGGGAGTTTGTTGCCCACAATCAAAAGTGCCACACCAATATCTAAATATTTTGGGGGTTTTCACTAACACTCTCTTTAACACATATAACACCACTATTATCCTTCACCTTTTCTCCAATAGACAAACCAAGAATCAGGCTGGTGTGCAGAAAGATTATATATTTATTATTTAGTAGACACAATTCGTATCACACAATAAGTATCAAAATGCATGCCACCTTACTCTGTGGCTCACAACTTTTCCTTCCAATAACTTCAGTACAAACAAGTTGGACACAATTTACTTTTGGGAGTAAAATTCACAGAATATCTACAACGCAACATGTGTATTTTTACTCTTTACTTTCTATTTCCCCTTTTTAAATAGAAACATAGGTCTATAGAGTACTTCCTAAAGTTGGGTCACTCACAAATACTCTTAAAGGAATAGTGCGCTCAAAAATGTTATTGTCCCGAGCTTTCAGGCATGTGATTTTAAGCAAACTTTAATCGATCGTAAAAACATTTCCTATGTATCTTACCTTCATTTTCCAAGCTTTTACACATGCAAAATCAACGATCAGGACGAAATACAACATTGATAGCACACACTGATATGCCATGGGACAAAGTGGTTTAGATATCACTGGCCTGCATAGAGGTTGTTGTCACAATATGCCCCAACCAACAACCCACAACAATGTAAGTAAGCAATACCGGTCAGAAAATGAAACTTTTAATTGTTCGTCTATATATAAACTCGTCTTCAGTCAAACTTACATGATATTTGGTATTTTCATTCTCTCTGCGTAATGCAGAGTGTCCGCTCAGAACAACAGTTTTCATAGAATGAAAATAAATGTTCCAATGCCAAGTTTTATAATAGTGCACCGTATCATTTTCTGGGGTATTACACAACTTCTGTCCTTCAATCCACAGCAAATCATCCCTTTCTTCCAAGGTCAAACAACAATTGAACGTTTTTTGAGTGCGTATGCCTGCTAACTTTCGTTTTTGTGAAGGAAAGCCACAAATCAAAAACATACTGTACAAGACATGTTGGTGTTATCTCCCCACAAGCTACATCAAACGAAGTGAGCTTCACTTCATGGGAGCGATTAGCCGGCCAGCAGACCAAGTTGGCATTAGAAATATGTTTGAAAAATAAACAGATGATTTGTGGGCATCCACCAATGCCGTGCTATCATGAATACTTTTTTTACCCATCAATAGTGCTAGTGAATTTGTTTTTTTTGGAAAACAGTCACAGTTAGGGTAAGTAAAACAGATAACATGGAAACCATTTTCAAATAGGCCCAACAACATCTTTCTAGTATGCCCAAAAATCCATCTCTCTTTGTACAAATGCAACTCTCCCATTTCCAGCGCCTGGCTCTGCCAGCCCACCCCATGTCCTTGCCACGTCTGCGTGTGCCCTGTTCTCGCCGAAGAATGTGCTCTGCGGATAACGTGAGACAATGACGAGTCATAAATCCAAGTGCCCATTCATCTCCACTGAACTTCCCATGGAGTTGACAAAGAGGATACATTTGAAAAGACAATATGGATGCTTTGGCCACCTATGTCAAGCTTTACAGACACCAAGCAACCACAGACATGCATGTTATCGTTCAAGATATAAATTAATGAATCATAAAATAGATTAAATGTGCATAATTAAATACTTCTTAACACTTTTAAATGCTTTGAAATTCGAGTTTAATAGCATTCCATTGTTCATGTATGAACACTGCTGCAAATCATGTATACCGGGAAGTCAACAGTACAGCGAGATCCACTTTAGGTGGACAGGGCACGTTTGTAATGTTTTGTGGCAATATATATGTCCTAGAAAAAAAACAGTATTGATTCCATAAGTATGCATGTCCAACACAGTCAAAGTGAGATCTTTCACAAAATCGAATTGCACCCATTTTTTGCTTCGTTTTGCAAAGGCCATTGTGTAACGAAGCATCCCAAATTTTCCTGCAGTTTTCGATTGTTCTCTCCTCAAGTTCTCATAATGCCCTAATACCGCTTGTAATGTCCGAGCTTGCATACCGTCTATGCTGAAATGTAACCTTTTGGGTCTGTACTTTAGGCACATATTGTGGAACACCTCCAAATCTCCAGTGTGACACTATTCTGTGAATCCCTTTAGGTCCCTTGAAAGAGTTTTATCAAACACGATCATCTCAAGAGCTTTGTGAGATGGAACCAACCACTTCTTCTTGCATTCCTGCTCCTCCGATAAAGTTCCATGTGCACACTGGTGAAAATGTTGGTTTTCTGTCCATGAGTGAACATTGGAACAGTGGTGCATTAATGAGCAACATTTGTCAAGTAGAATTTCCACAGACCCATCACAAGTTTTGGAGGTCCACCAAAGATGGTTGCTGAAAGACCATTGTAAAATATTTTCTGAACCCTTCTCTTTACCAGCAGCTGTAATTTTATTATTGACTGATTTGGCAACATGCCATATATCAAATTGATGACGAATGGAAACTGCTTACGCATGGCCTTGGCTATTGAAACATGTCTGTCAGTGGCTATGAGGTCTATGTGCATTCCCCTCGATTGAAGATGTTCCAGGGATTTTATGAAACCATGTTTCTCCATGGCCACAGAGGATTTACAGTGGGACACCTGCACAATCTCCGAACTCACACTTTTCTTTGTTTCCATGTTTTGAAAGTGGTATGTGCAGTACTTTTCTGAAAATCCGGGGCTGTCACACTGTCCATCGCCAGCTAGCCTGAACCGTTTGCCTGAGAATGTGCTTTCAATTGACATTTGTTTGATTTTCCAGGCTTGACTAATAGCGGGGAATAAGAATTCTCTTTGATATTTGTAGTACTGCGTTTTAGCAAGGAACTGAACTCCCACAAATTGACAGAAACTGGACAACTTACTAAAAGTCAAACCACTAAAAAGTAAAGCTACTGAACACAGTATATTTTCAGCTGACACTTTGCCCAGCATCGGTTGAGTGGACCATGAAAATGTATCATTGAGGTGGGCACAGCTGACTTGGATTTTCAGGTTAGTGCCTTATAATACACAAGACACATGCACCAATGCCTGCTGCATATTTTCCCTCTCAATGTATGGACACATTTCAGCATCAGTATAATCTCTTCCAGGCAGCTGTTGAATACAATGCATTGGCTCCTTTATTAGCCAATCGTCCTGAATGATTGTGGTTTGTGACTCAACTGTGGTGGACAAATTGACCAAACTAGACAAACCGTAGTCGAGATCTTTGACAGGTTCCTCGGTCAATTGCGTAGAAGCTTCAGTTTCTGTTAGGTCAGCTTGTGTTATTTGCACACGAATTGGAGAAACCATCAACGTCGAATGTTTATTGGGTGGACCTTTTTTTTGCGGGTGTAGATTGTGTCAAGTGGTCTGCGAGGAATTTCAAAGCATCTTCATTATATTCAGTTTCATCTTGTAGAGTTCTCACATAGTAGCAATGGTCCAAGAACACTTTGCTGGCTTCGCCAGTCACATTGCATTCAGTTTCAGGCTATTCGGCATAAGCATCACAAGTCTGCTTATTGAATGGACCACACGGCGCCTCAAATAGTAGTTCCTCCATGGTGAAATCTGTTTGGCAAGCGACATGTTTGGTTTCATTTGTTGTCTGTGTCTTTATACTTCTTGGGTTATAAAAACATGTTCAATGTATAGCACACATACAGTAGATAGCACTTTAAATATAAAAACATGTTATGAAGAAAACACCAGCCCAAAACACTTATAGAAAACAAAATTATTTGCTAGTTACCCTTGTTTTCTTGATTTTCTGTGAAACTGGGGTCTTCTCTGTAACGACTGCACCAGCAAGCTGATCCACAACCTCTGATCCATGTGCCTACTCTTCTAATTTTGTGCCATGTGTACATTCCTCGAATAGAATATTCATTAAAAAAAACAAAAGTCAATCGTATTGGAAATTAAAATCTTTCATCGCACACACACATACCTTCACAAACAGTGCACGTCATTTAGTCAAAATATACATTTTGAATTTCACCTGATTGATGGCTTGATCAGAGATTACCGTGCAAAACATACTGATTGTAATGTTGTCCACAAACATTTTGCACTGTATTCTGCTTTAGAGAGGAAGTGTAACATTAGAACTGAAATGAGAAAAGTTTGAAACACTCCACGTTTATATGCATGTCACTGTCTAATAGTATCCTATGTAGGATGTCATTTCTTTCATTCAATGTAACTGTTAGCATGCACACCTCATACTCTGGACCAGCTGCAAAGGACGATGTAATTGTAGTCGAAGTACCCGCATCCCCCTGTAACACAGTACTTGTTGTAGTATGGATGTTAACAGCGAAATGGAACAGAGACAATGGGATGCAGACAATGGTACATATAAAGAGAAATCCATAAATGACAATTAGTGTAAACAACCGACAGGATACATAAACATTTTTATTTTATTGGAAATTCCAAACATAATGCATTTTCGTAAAGGAAAAGTGAAATAAAATTACCTGATAAGCTCTTGACTTTGTAGTTGAGTTGTGAAAATAAATGGATGCAGAATCTTCCTCCTTCATTTTCATTTTTCAGTGAAGTTAAAAGGTGACCTGCCCTTACCTTGACTATCAAACAATTAGATTCAGCAAGCAGGGGAGTTAGTAGCAGGAGAACAGATAGCACGATCAAGAGTTTACTTCCAGTGCTCAGAGATGTTCTCCGGATAAATATCAAGGGGTTTATAAAGGATTAGAAAAGTGGGTGTGAATGTGAATGTGTGACATGTTTCTGGCGAGGTCTGCTTCAGGGGAGCCTGGAGATACTGGGTCTGGGGAGGCCGTGTGAACAATGGCCCCGGTGCGGAAGATACCTTTGAAGTGTACATGGTGTTTGGCACCTTGGCCATTCCCACCCTGCCAGCTCCCTTGGGAGGGCACGGCCAAAGGTTTGACCTGCCATTGATAGTGGAGGGGGGATGGATGGGCATGAGGCATGCAGAAAAGGGACGGAACACTGCTGAAGGGAGACACACTTATGTGGATTGAAGGGGCGCTGTCTGCTTCAAGGGAGCCTGGAGACACTGGGTCTGGGGAGGCCATGTGAACAATGGCCCCTGTGCGGAAAATACCTTTGAAGTGTACATGGTGTTTGGCACCTTGGCCGTTCCCACCCAGTAACTCTCTTTGGGAGCGTACAGCCACAGATGCGAACTGCCATTGATGGTGGATGGGGGGATGGATGGGCAAGAGGAGTGCAGAAAAGGGCCGGAACACTGCTGAAGGGAGACACACTTATGTGGATTGCACGGGCGGGGTCTGCTTCAAGGGAGCCTGGAGGCACAGGGTCTGGGGAGGCTGTGTGTACAATGGCCCCCGTGCGGAAGATACCTTTGAAGTGTACATGGTGTTTGGCACCATGGCCGTTTATAATGGTGGGGGGATGGATTGTTGCAGAGGAGGTTTGAGTAAAAGGGCACCAACCATTATTTCATGTCCCTCATAGACTAGTGTGTGTGTCCTTGATTCAATGACAAATTGAAACAACTATTCATAAAAGCTGTTTTGTATTTTATTTTGTTGCTGGTGTTGATGGCACAAATAAACTACACATTGTATACTTAGGCTTGCAGCACAGTGTGGGAAAATCCCCTGTACTGTCCACTGTCACTGGGGAATTTGGCGCGAATGGCTCCAACGAACACAGGCAGGTATTACTCGTCGAACATGGTATCCAAGCCTCCCATGAAACCACCATGTAAACAAATGATAGGCCACCAGCCTGCACGACCTGTGGAAGAGAAACATACATACTGTATTTAAATGAACCTTATAAGGGTACAAACCTTAGTTGAAAATGTATCCTGTATCCTATGGCATAGTTGCCCGTACAAACGGTACTTCATGGATCAATCAGCTTGGGCTTTAAAGTGTAGACACATTACAAAAGAGAACACCCATGTAATCCATAACGTTTGGGGCACAGAGAAATATTGTTTCTTAGTTGAAATTGAAAGACACATAAGATGACCACTATGATTTCTGATCTGAGATGTATTGAATTGCCAGACTACATTCATTTGGCAGTAATAGATCAAAGTTACGACAATATAGGAGACAAACAAGAAATGTTAGTGGCCTCAGTGGTCAAAGTGACATAAAATCTAGAGTACACTTACTCGTTACTTGGATTGCGAGGCCAAACTGTTGTGCGAAGTTTGTGCATAAGCACCATCATAACCCTCAACATGGACCTTGTGAGGCAGGCTGCCCTAAAGTCATGCAGCTTGTTAACGCATAGCGGCGGTGTGTCTTCTTCCGATATGTAGGCCAAACATCCAGAGTTTTCTCTGCAGCAGCAGTTCCGCTCGGTTGGCATGACCTTGCATCGATTGCAGGTACACCAGGTGGGAACGTCTTCCATGCGACTAAGCTCTGGCTCAGGATCCAGTGATTCATCTTCCCAACTGTCGTTCGATGCACCATCACTTCTGCATCTTTCTCTATCAACTAATTCCTCCTCAGAATACTCTGGCTTGTACTGGTAGGGCTGTATTGTTGCCATTATATGACAAAATTAAAATCGATAGTAATGCTATTACAAGTATCTGTTTGCACGGGCTCCGAGCAATGAAGATAGCTGAACAGACCAGAAACGAGTCACAGGCTATACAAAAAAAAAAAACAGTGAAACGATTGAAAAAACAACTCTGATGTTGTCTGATGAGAAGCGGTTTGTTTATACTTATGAAGGAAAGAAGTGTCCTGCCATTTCCATGGAGACATGTCATTAGCTGGGGCACACTGAACGTTGACATGAGACGTGCATTAATTTGTGTTGTGAAATGGGTGGTATTGGTATTGGTATTTGTATTTATTTATTTATAAAGCACGGCCGAGCCATGGGGCAACTGGGTGCTGTGAACTTACATGTTACACAATCAAAACTGTACAGAAAAGGTAATACATGTTATATGGCACGTCAATAGGTGAGAGGAATAACACAGAAAGGTAAGTTACATGGTCATATATATACAAGCACTATAAATGTTGCTATTCTAGGAGCAGATATTATACATTTTGCAGAAGACAAAAAAACAAGCAATGACATTAAGGAAGCATCCTGAAAGTAAATTGGCATGTTTTTATGAGGAGGGTAGGTTAAGGTCATGCTTCATAAACCAGACCTTAACCTTATTTCGTAAGAGAGAGAAGGAGGGTTCTTCTCTTATCGAGATGGGTAGCGTATTCCATTTTTTTGTAGCAAGGACTGGCAAACTGGCTCCACCAGCTCGTTGTTGGTTAAATCGTGGGATGACAACACAGTGTGTTTGCGCTAATCTGCTGGGTCGCAAGGGTGAGTGGCGTGAGAAGGTGTCGCAGAGGTATATGGGTGCCTGGTTATTGAGGCATTTGTGAGTGAGTGTGAGTGATTTAAGGCCTATTCTTTGTTTAATGTTGAGCCATTTGATATTCTGTCTGGTTGCAGTGATATGTTGTTTTCTTGGGATATTACATGCTGATCGGACAGCATTATTTTGCATGACTTGCATTTTGTTGATATTTTGTTTGGATGTTCCTAAATAGAGCGCATTGCAATAGTCAAGCTTGGATAAGACTAGTGCTCTTGCTAGTGAGATACAGTTTAGAGTGGTCAAGTAAGGTTGGCAAGCTGTGATAAGCTTGCAAGTATATGCTGTGTATGATGCTAAGGCATTGAGTTGTCTTGTGAGTGATAGTGCTGAATCAATGTAGATTCCTAATGTTTTAAGGTCATTAGCTACTTAAATGATGTTATTATAGATATTGAATGATTTGAAGAGGGATCCTAGTTTGTTTAATTTAGTTGAAGAGTCAAGAAGGAGTAGTTCGGCTTTATCATTGTTTAAACATAAACCGTGCTTAGCCATCCAAATGTGGATAGTACTGTATATATCATTGAGAGTTTTACTGTCTGCAGCGTAGTCACCAGTGATAGGGATGAGTATTTGGGTGTCATCCACATAGTTGGTGTATATGACATCCAGATAATCAAGTATGTCAAATAGAGGTTTGGTGACTACTTTGTAGAGGGTAGGGGACACACAATATCCCTGAGGGACTCCACAATTAACTGGTGCAGGTGATGATGATGCTGAGGGTGCAAAGATCCTCATGGATCTATTGCTGAGGAGGGATTTGATGCAGGCATTGGCTTGGTCTGAGAAGTGTGCGGCAGAAGGCAATAGTTTGCATAATATTTCATGTTTCACTACATCAAATGCTGCTGATAAGTCGAGTAGTAATAGTAGGGCAGATTTACCTTCATCTTTTAGGATCTGAATTTGTGTATTTAAGTCGATAAGTGTTGTTTCAGTCCCATGTCTGGGTCTGAAGCCTGACTGTTTTAGGACTAGCAGATTGTTTTCATTGCTGTATCTGGAGGTATGCTGCACGGTCCAGAATCATTTGCAGAAACGGTACAGTCATAATGGGTCTGTAGTTTGATGGGTTATTGGGATCCAAAGAAGTTTTTTTTTTAGTAATAGAAGTACCCAAGCATCTTTTAAATTGGTGGGTACAGTACTAGAATTAAAAGATGCATTAATGAACGAGGTAATGAAGGGAGCGAGTACACTAGCTGCCTCCTTAATAAGCGTAGCCGGGCAGACGTAACCCTCACAGTTAAGTTTGAGTATGATCAGTTCTACTTCTTTTGTTGAGAGAGGCTTAAAGTAAAATTGTGGCATATTTGGAGTCGGGAGTGAGGGTAGGTCCAGAGGCATGGCATTGTCAATAATGTTTTTTCTGGTTTTTATTTTGTTTAGAAGCATAGTGATTTTATCTCGGAGTGCATTCTGTATCTTAGTGCACCATAAGGTATCCTTTGTACATGAGTCAGGTATAGGAGCAGGAGATTCAAGTTCTTTCAATATATTGAATAATTCCTTGGTGCTGGAGTTGGCTTTGGCAATACGGTCATTGAAGTTATCTTTTTTTGCCTGTACAATAGTTGTTTAGTTGCTACTGTGAACATGACTTTATTGGTTTCTGATGGGGACTTTTTCCATACTGTTTCAGCTGTACGTTTTAATTTCCTGAGAGTCTTGAGGTGAGGCGTGTACCATTTGTTAATATGGGCGTGAGGTTTGGATTTTTGCATTTTAACAGGAGCTATCGTATTGATGGCCCTGAGGATGGTTTTGTTGTATAGATTAACTAAATCGGACGGGTCCGAATGCAAAGTATTAGGGTGGGTGATAGGATGTAGTAAGGGTATCAAGTTTTCTAAGTTGAGGTTCTGTTTACTTCTTGTTAACACAGCTGGAGCATGAGTTTGTGTCAAAGAGGGTACTGCCTTATCAATGGTTAATGTCATAAGGTGGTGGTCGATCCAAGCGCAGAGAGTATTGGCCAATACATTAATGCTGCAATTGAGGTCCGCTAGCCAATCAAGCGTTCTACCTTTGTTATGGGTAGGGCTTGTTATGTGTTGTGTGAACCCTAGTTCGGAGATAGTGTTTTAAGGGCAGACGCTTTGGAGTCTTTAGGATCATTGAGACCTAGATTACCGTACCGTACCGTAGGCCGTACGTGTATAGTAATGTCAGCTTCAGGGGCGGGTGATATGATTTAGTGCCACGAGGGCAGTCGAACCTAGGGCGATGCAGCAACGGATAAGATTAGCACAAGATAGCCACACCCCGCTCATTGATTTCGCATGTGTAAAAGTGCGGAACACTAAGGTAAGGTGCATAGGAAATGTTTTTGCGATCGATCAGTTTTCTTAAAACCACATGCCCGAACGCTCGGGACAATAACATTTTTGAGCGCACTATTCCTTTAATATCAAATACATTTTGGCAGCGCTCGAGAACATGACATGAAAGTTTTGCTTTACCATATAGATTGTAAATGGTCTGACTTTAAAGGAAATATAATTCTTTTCTATTTGGCAACAGAATAGACATGCACAGCACTCTTTATTTCAGTCCTTCCTGCTTACTTTTCAGTTCTAGCAAGATGCTGGCACAACACCGTTAATCAACAACCGCTTTTCTCAATAAATATAATGAACCCCTTTCCTTTACCCCTAGGCACGAAACAGTCTCTCATTCAATGTGGAGTCTCTCTCACGCTCTCATTAGAGAGTGTGCTTTTAAATCAATTGTTTTACTTTGTTTAACCTAGAAAACACTTTCCTGAACAGCACAGGCTCAGATATTCAATTGGTATTTGGCACCCTGTCTGCTTTAATGCAATGCACAGGGAGTATTCAGCAGTTTAAAATTTCGTTTTGCATCTCCCTTACCTTAAGGGAAATGTTGAGATTTGCAACAGGGATACATGTAGGCTAGAGTTACTTTATAGGACTATATCATTATTCACACCGGGAGAAAGGATGTAGATTTCGAACTTCTCCAAGATCACCCTGTGTCATTTGGCTATGTGGGAATTGATAACATGTTTAATAAATCCCAATGGCTAGTAAGTGCTGCCATCCCTCTTGTGTCTGGAAGACCCCAGGGTTCAGGCATGCCCTTCTCGTCATCATAGGCAGTGCAGCCACTGGCCCATCAGGACAGGGCACATGTGGACACCACAGAGGAGGATGAAGGGGATGAGATGCAGCACGGGATGGGAGGTGCAACTCCATGCTTCAGCTCTGGCCCTCCACGCAGTCCACAACCTCTACCAGTGCCGATTGTGGAGTGGCAGGCTACCATCGTGGATCTGATGGGCCAGCAACTGCAGTAGAGGTGGGTCATGCACAAGTTCATGCAGAGTTGTATCTGCAGGATGGACCAGTCACTCAGCAATGCCACTGCAGGCATCACTGCAATGGGACAGAGGGTGAGGGACCACACAGAAGCTACCTCCTCCTCCACTGAGAACCTGCACCAATGCATGCAGCTTACCCTCATTTAAAAAAAAATCGTTTTTATTGAACATTTTCAGAATGTTACAACTAACCGCTTTTCCACCCTCTGCCCCCGCCCTGTCCCCACCACACCTTCTCTCCCTCCCCCTTCCCAAAACCGGAGTGCATACATATAGCCTTGAGTGTTTTTGACCATATTGCAATCTACCAAAGTTCACATTGTCATGCAATACCTACAATGTACAGCTTTTGAGGACAGTATCTAACAAGATCGTTTTTTTGTAAAAAGTTCAGAATCGCATTCCAGTCCTTGGTGAAATCAGCATGGGCTCCCTGTATAGAGTACGTTGCCCATTCCAATGCCAAAAAATTCCAAACTTTGGAGAGGCATTCAGAGATCTGTGGTGGTTCTTTCATTTTCCATATTTGGGCTACCCCCAACAGTCCAGATAATTTCAGTAAGAGGAATGCCTTCCAAGTAGATGTTGGGCACTGCCTGAGGTCCTTATCCATACACGCCATTAGACATGATCTCAAAGTCCTAGGAACCCAAGATGAGAAGATTTCAGCCATACATTTGTTGACTTCACCCCAATAATACTGTAAATCTGGGCTCCCACTTTCCCACATTCCCTCCAACATTTATCAGAGACAGATGGTAATATTCTTCGCAATCGAACAGGGGTATGGTGCCATTGCACCAGCAACTTCTAGCAAAATTCTGTCAGTTGGAGCGATCTGGTAAGTTTCGGAATCCCATTCAACAGTACCTCCCAGTCTTCCTTCCCCAGGGAATCATGCCAATGTTGTATATACTTTAGTGGCTCCCTGCTAGTGGAGTCTACCAGCAAAAGGTATATGTTCAAAATCAATGCTTTGTAACCTGTATTAGACATCACATATCTCTCAAACGGAGTTAGGTCTCTTACTGCTGCCTTCCTAATAGGTGGGACTAGAATCCAATGTCTAACTTGGAAATACTGAAACCGGGAAGTTTCTTCAGAGCGAGCTCTTGTTGCATTGTGTAAAGGATTTGACATCCTTTCCCTGTAACCTATCTCCCCGTCTCTCACATCCCACTCGCTTCCACTCTTTAAAAGCATTATAATCCAGACCGGGGGTAAATTGCGGGTTATTAAACAAGGGCGTAAGAGGAGAAGGATATGTCATTAAGTGATTTGTTTTACTATTGCACCCCAAGTGTGCTCTACAGTCCCCGTGATCAGACTGAGTTGTATTTTAGGAGGACGATCCTTACTTGGCAACCAAAGAATGTTTCTAAGAGATTGGCCTCCCAGCGCCCTCTCCATTTGAAGCCATTGTTTCTCTGTAAGTCCCCCGTAACCAATCTTTTAGGATCTGTCTGTGTGCAGCATAGTGGTATTTCTTAAAATTCAGGAGTCCTAACCTGCCCTGTTCCGTTGGGATAATTAATGTAAGTTGGGATATCCTTGGGGATTTGTTTGTTGCAGAAACTTAGATATACTCCTCTGCAACTTGCGGAAAAAATCCATTGGAACCGGTATTGGGAATGCCTGAGAAAAATGCAATGCCCTAGGAAGAGTAACTATTTTTACTGAATTGATCCTGCCTAACGAGGAAATAGTAAGCGGTCCCCACTTCAGCAGTTGTGATTCAATGCTCTTTAACAGGGGGAGGTAGTTAGCCTTGTATAACTCATTTATTGTGGGGGTTATAGTCACAGCTGTAAGTGATTTCAATCTGGCACACACCCAAGTCTCGCCCAGCATGTAGTGCGCAAATGAAACCCTTATTTATTTTTATCTATAAGTTCAATATTCTGAATGATATGCCACTCATATCACACCCTTCTCCTCAACCCCCCCCGATTACACTGCACCAGGAATCAGGCTAGTTTGCAAAGGTAAATATTTATTTAATTATTTAAAATTGAAGAATTGAATTCACAATATATTTTAATAGGGAACAACAATCACCAATGGGGTGACAGAACAATGAATAATATTTTTAATGCACGATGAATCAAGTAATGAACACAAAAGAATGCAGCAAAGAAAAGAATACTTTTGGGTTGGTTTGGAACAGATAGCACTATGGTTAGAGGTTCCCCTTGTAACACCCCGTCAACCCACCAATAGGCAAATTAAATAGATGTGTGAAGAGAGCAGGTACTCAGTACTCAGGAATAACACAGATCAAACAGAATATCACTCCCACCTTCCCCCTTTAAACACAAGAGAAAAACAGAAATTACTTTTCAACTGTTAGGATGGCTTTGAAATTGGCTGAGCAAAAACATCAAATGTGGTCAAAAATGCTTAAATTATTATACATTTCTGTGGGAGCCGCTTTGAACAGATGCAAGCAATCACAAGCTGAGCAAAAACACCAAATGTGGTCAAAAATGCCTAAATTATTATAAATGTATAGGGGAGCCGCTTTGAACAGATGCAATCAATCACAGGCAATGATTTAATCAAAATAAAACATTTGAAATCTCAAAGGCCAAGTGGGAAATTATTTAAAGGCATTTCGCTTCTATCTTAAAAACGGAGGGAGTTATGGAGGTTTTAGTGAGAGGTCTTTTTCGAAAATAAAGACACACATTTTGACAAGGACTTCAGTTTAGAATCAGAAAATATGGCTTATGCTTTTACTCAAGACTAGAGCGTTTGGGCTAGGCAAACAAGTAGGGACAAAGTAAGCTCTAAGACTCATTCATGACTTCAGTAACAGATCCCCATGACCTCCCCCGGCGGCACCAGTCTGTGGTGGCTTGTCACGTCATGAAGCAATTGAGTCTTTCTGACAATATACCCATCAAGAGTACAAAAGGACAGATTGAGGTGAGTATTGCCCGAAAATATTTGGTCCACTCTGGGACCCACACAGCTGGCTGCAAAAAGAAAAACCAAGATTAATGTATTGTTCAGAGCACCAAGAAAACTAAACAGTAATTGAAATGTGTTACTCACATTCAAGGAATGAGTGGTTTGACTACTGTGTTCCAAGCCAGTATGATAAGTAACCCTGAGAAAATAGAAGCAGCAATCACTGAAGGAAAACAAAGTAAGAAAGAACTAATACTGATGCAGTAGTCTGCTTAGCAATAGAAGAATGTTATTTGCCTTGGGGTATTCTTGTGGGAATATTGCAGCAGTATGATTGTTAGTTCCGGAAGTTGCAATGTTGATCTATTCCCACCGACACAAGGACGACTAAACACAAGTACTTGATCCTTGCGCCGTTTCTCTAATGTCCCCAGAGTTCTTTGAAGGTCCCAAGCCGAAAACAAGCGGACTCTTAGATGTGTAGAACTGATGAAATGTTCTGAATCCGTGACAATCCAATAAATGTTCCGAGTTGGCAACGGGTAGGAGGAGTGTGGCAGGGGTATAGTTCACAGTCCAGTAAGCGTTCCGAGTCGGCAACAGGTAAGGGCAGAGCAACAGGGAGAACCGTGACAATCCAGTGGGTGTTCCGATTCGGCAACAGGTAGGTGAATTGTAACGGGTGTACGCGTTTAAAGTCCAGTAAGCGTTCCGAGTTGGCAACAGGCAAGGGAAGTGCAAGAAGGAGAACCGTGACGATCCAGTAAGCGTTCCGTGTCAACCAGATAAACAATGCAGAGCAGAATCAGGAGACGAAGCAAGGGTAGCCGAAATACAGACCAAGAGTTCAAGACCAGGAATCAAGGTGATTAAAGATGTAATGAAGCTTTCAGAACAAATTCAGAAGCAGCGCCGTGCAGGGTGGGCGGAATTTATATTAGGAACAGCTGACTGCAGGCACAACACGCTGCTGTAATCCTGGAGGAAAACGTCTATGGAGTGGAAGCCAGCGTTTCCACTGCAACTCATAGCGTTCTCTGAAGGAACGCAAACTTCTGGATGAATGTGTTTTCTGAGGGTTTAGGAATGAATGTTTGAGTCCCCAATTATCAGGAAAAGAGGCAGATGTACTGGAGTCATGGGGATGTTTCTTTTTGTGTGTACCTAGTCCAAGACGTGATGAGGAAGAGTGGAATGGAACCCTGCCACAGTCCAAACACTCAAAGTGGGATTTATGGATCAGAGTTACAGAAACAAGATGACTATGAAAATTGTTCTTTATCAACTAGACAGAATAAGATAGCAGTAAAGATTTTGACACTGTTACAGGTTATGAAAGTAGGGATAGTTCAGATATTAGAGTGGAACAAGATAAGCAAGGTATACAATAGTTCTGTAGTGTCCTATTAATACTCACAATCCACTGGGATTTAAGATTTTTGGACAGTCACAGTTCTGGTCAATGGATTGGGTCTATCAAGGAAGGACAGCACATCAGGCGCGGGACTGGGTCAGCTTGGCTAGTCACCGGAACTGCACAGGATCTGCCCTTCTTGTTTCTGGGTATTTCAAATCAGCGGGATATCGAGTTCATCAGGCAAGCCTTGTGGTAGCAAACCAGATAGTTTCAGGATGCTAGTTCAGGATGCTTTCCCACACCACAGCGCTTCACTGGGTTGTAAGAATATGTTTGAGGATTGAGGTCTTGCTGAAAATGGTTTAGGTACTGTTTGGCCTATTTCTTGGCATCTGGATCTGGAAGGATGTTGAAGGCTGGATTTTGAATGCTAGAAGAAAGTGCTTCGCTGGAATCAGAAGAGTGAGTGAGTCCCTATGTGTTGTCAGCTGTCTCTATCCTTTCAAATGACATAAAAAAAATGTGTGTATGGGCCTTTACTAAGCTTGCCCCTGTGAACTGGAATTGGATCAGGGCCTCATCTCCACCTTGCATCTGAGTGATTGGATCAAGGACGGATGATGTCACATTTATGGTTTGGCTTTTACAGTTCATAGAAACCTCCCTTAGCCACTAGTATCAAAATCAAATTTTGTCCTAAATACATATTTATACATTGGTAACCACTACAAAAATCACACACATAAATTCCATATTTTATGTAGTATCTGTTCATCAAAATCCCGCAGCTGTGAGAACTTGTTTCACCTTTCTGCAGAATTTTGTCCATTTCACCATGAACACAATTTCCAATCTTTCTGCAAATTTCCACAAATATGTATGTTTACCATAGGGATGTGTGTGTAAAGTTTAACAATTCTAGCATTAATACAGTTCACATAAAACCACATATATTGTCATTCTGGTCCAGAATATGTTACACAGTTCCACCACCTCCTGAAACGTAAAGCCAACAAATTAGACTAACAAATCTGTCCTTTTTATATTTTTCACCACTTTGGATAACAAGTTATGAGTCTCTAAAAATTGTTCATTATTTATTCTTAGCAGCAAATGGACCACCTTTTGTCTCTCCCTGGAGCTCAAGGAGTAGCCCCCTCCTTTGGGGAATTCCTTCAAGGAGCAGTTTATAACCTTTTCACACGTCCATTTCCTGGCCTGGAGGATCTGCCATTATTCTTTCTCTGGCTAGAGACAAAAGTGTGGCCTAACCCACAATTATCACATGCCAGTGAGTTTCTGCTGAGAGGATTTCCCTCCCCTTGGGGGAAACCTTTTTTCCACTTCTTGCAGGGCCAGCCAGGCTAATTTATTCTTAATTTCTTGACATAAAATCTAGCAGAAACCAAACTTGTTGCATCAAATGACATAGATAAATTACATTCTTAGCTTTAAAGCTGTGGAATCAAAAACAACTGAGATCTGTATTCCTTTTAGCACCAATCCTTTTATGTTTGCTAATCCGACAGACTTTTAGTTTAGATAACTTTGAGGTTTCATCAGGAGAGCCCATCTGACAGGGCTGTCATTCACGGATAGCCCAGTGTGCTGAACACAGATTTTGACAGGGGTTGACATTCACAAGCAATCCAGTTTTTCTGAGAAAATATTTTGCTCTTCGCATTTTAGGACTTTTTACACTCACAGTGCTTCCTTAGATTAAATGAATTTTAGTGCCAAGCAAGATTTTGATTGTGTTATGTACAGGCCTTTTAGGATTTTTCGCAGCAAAATAAATGTGATTTACAGGCACATTTTGAGTTTAATTTGCAAAGCGCCGATTCTCTCTCTGTATTCTATGTTTGAAAGTTATGGAGCCCACTGGCACTTTTTCTGCAGTGTGTGCTCTATTCCACCACCATCTTTTTGTGTTTTGGAAAACACGGTTTTGGAGGTTTTGTCGCGCACAAGAGTTTTGCCACCATTGTTGTTGTTTCTTGCACCCTAAAAAGAAGAGTGATGTCACATAGTATAGCAAAGTGGGTCAATATATCCCACAAATCCCCCCTCCCGACTTTGTTTTGACCTCCAGTCGAGAGGGGGTCAGGAGATTGGGATGTTCTTTTCTGTCCATGTAGAGATATTCAGTTGCTTCACCCGTCGGTGATTGGGGCGACACACTCTCGTCGCCGGTTCAGGTTTGGATGGGATGATACTCTGGATTCCTTGGGTTTCTGTAACACTCACCTGGTATCCACGAGGACGTCACTCCGCCTGTTCTGACCTCTTACAACCTCGAACCCTTCCCTGGAGGCTATTCGACTGGAGACTGGGCCTGAAACACAGGATTGGTAGAGTTTAACTCCCTATTGTCTCCTGTGCTTGAACCCCTTCTTCCCAGGGGTCTAACCCTCCCTTTGATCCAAAGCTCACCCTGTTTTCTTGGATAGTGTGCTCTCCATCCTGCTTTCAGCGCAGGGGCGCGTTGATTGATGCAGGCTCGTTGCTGCATAGTTACTTTACTGGCAAGAGTCGGACAGGTAAGTATAATGAGTCTTTTGAACAGTTCTCTAACTTTGTTCCTTTCCTTCCTTAGATGATGGCCGGCGTCCGGGGATGGCGGCATGCTGCTCAGATGAGTAGCGCTGAAGGTGAGTGAGAGCGCGATGCACGATGCACACCTTTCGTTTTTGTATTGAACTGACTTCTTTTTCTGTTTCTTTTGGGTGCCGTGACGTTTTCAGCGTGGATGCCGGTTATGAAGAACAAATGCGGTGAGTAAACGCGGTATGCGGCGCCTCTAGATGTTTCCACGCTAACCTGGAGTGTCTTTTCCCTCTTGCAGATGGATGAGAAGTTCCGGAGACAGAGTTCCCCCAGAGCGGCTGGGATTCAGGTAAGCGTTTGAAGCTCGCACAGTCTTTAAAAATAAGCGAAGATTTTCAGAATGCTTACTAATGCCTTTTTTCTGTTCTTTTCCCTTTTCCTTAGAAAGCGGCGTGCCGGGATGGGAATGACACCGCTGAAGATGCCCGCAGAATAGAAGGAGCGATAAATGATGGGCAGAAGCGCTGCAAGGTAAGGCTGCTCCTAATGGTGTTCTTATTCTTGCAGGAGCTGATTGCAGAAGAAAGATGCAGGCCTACTGGAGACCGATCCGAACACGGTGAGTGTCACGCTGCAGGTGCAGAAAACACAAAGCATGTTTCTCAGCCTGGGGGTGGCTTAAATAGTCTCTGGGTATCCCAGGCGTCTCTGGGCTGAACCACACCCACAAGACTAGACTGCACATGCAGTTCTGAGAACCGAAATATGTGGGGGCATCCATCTTGTCCCCATCAATGCACTACAAGTCCAATCCCCAATGTTATCCTATGGGAGTGAGTGAGTCTGGTGCCACAAGTGCCAAGTCTGACACCAAGTGGGTCTTTGGAGGGATGGAGAGGCCCTTGAGGGCCATGCAGGTGATCGTGGCCTGGCTCCAGCCTGACATCTTGGAGGGCTTGGGACATGAGGGGCAGGAATCATGACAGTTTTTCCTCCCGGTCCCCGAATGGCCCTTCATGTTGATTCTTGGGATGATCCTTAGTTCAAATGCCAGAAAACAGAACATAGCACGGTTATTGAAATGTTCCCACTACTGTATCCACACATCTTCGGGAGATGTCAGCAGTGGGAAAGACACTTGCATTCCTTATGGAATGGCAATATTCCCCATCTATTATTCAGTGATCCTTTACTCATTTTCTTAGGTGGAATCACTGAATATTTAATCATTTTTCTAGGTGTCTGGAATTTACCCCTCTGGGTTTCTGTTAAGCCCTTCTATCTGCCGCAAAGTATGCCTTGTGTGGCAACTCTTTAGCTGGTTTATGTGGACCCACTTGTCTTGCCCTTCTGTCAAATTGCCCTTGGTGATGCAGATTCTGTAGGCGACAGGTGAGATTCTGGCCACAATTTCAAAAGAACCCCGCCAAGTTGGGAGGAATTTGTGCTCTTTGGCTTGGTTCCTTTAGAAATTGTACAAATAGACCCAGTCTCCGACTTGATATTCCTTTTTAGTTGTCTTAAGGTCATAGTGGGTCTTCATACTGTCTTCAGATCTTTCTAGATAATGCTGAGCATAGGCAAAAGCATTTTGAAGGTGTTTTCTCAGATTCTCAACATACTCATGAGTTGTGGAGGCATTTATCAAGGTCTGCTCTTGGGTTCTGTAGAGCAGATGCTGGGGTAGCACCATCCTTTGTCCAGTGATCATCTCAAATGGAGACAGTTTTGTTGCTGAAGAAGGGGTAGATCTGATGGCCAGTAGGAGAAGGGGTAATCAAATGTCCCAACTTGGCCCAGAATCTGCCACAAACTGTTTTAATATGCTCAAAATAGTTTTATTGTACCTCTTAACTCCACCACTAGAGGACCATCAGTAGGCAATGTTTAGTTTCCTTTTTACCCCAAGTATCTCCCACATCTTTGTCATCACTTTGCTAGTGAAGTGGCTTCCTCGGTCTGACTCGATCCTTTGGGCTAGTCCAAAATGCGAGAAGATGTGATTGATCATCAGGGCAGATGCTGTTTCTGCCTTGCAATTTGGGGCCGGGAGACATTCCACCCATTTAGTAAACAAGCATGTTACAGTCAACATGTACTTGTTCCCCCTAGAGGAGCGAATCACGGGCCCGATAAAATTGACTTGCAAATCTGACCAAGGCAGTGTCACCCCCCTCTTTTGGAGGGGAGCATGGTGTGTGAGTGATGTTGGCTGAAATTGTGCACACACAAGACACCCCTTCAAGTATTGGTCAAGGTCCTGCCCCATGTGTGGCCAGTATGCAACCTCTCACAAGATTTCTAATGTCATCTGAAACCCCCAATCACCAGCTGTGGCCGCATCATGGGCATGACTTAGCATCAAGCTTCGGAATGAGGTAGAACCACCCACTGGTCATGGCCAGATATGGATCTCCTCACCTACAAACCATCTTGGATTTGGAACAATTTTGGACATTTCATCAACACTCTGAGGTCCTCTTTCCCAATGTAATAGGTATCCGTCAGGGGAAAGTTCTCAGTGTCCTCAATGTGTTGATAAAACGTACCAATTATTGGATCCCCTTTTTGAGCCGTAATCAAATCCGCATCTGGGGTCTCCTTACTCCATTGGGCAGTTGAGAGTTCCTTGTGAGCATTTGTCTGGGACCTAGTGATAGCAGTGACCTGGATTTCCCTCAACAGGGACTCGATCTCAAGTAGATCCCCTTGCATGGCTCCGGTTTTGGCCAGCTGATCAGCTAGGTCATTTCCAGTTTTGTCTGGTCCCTCTACTTTAGAATAACCCTTAATCTTTTTCCAGTAGATGGTCATCCCATTCGAGGTGACCATCAATATTCTGTATTAATTTTCCATGTTTTAGTGGTTTATTGTTAGCACATAGCATGCCTCTGGTTTTCCAATTAACCAGGTGCTCCACAAACCCATTCCGTACATAATCTGAATCAGTGATTGTGGAGTTGGTGTTGCACAGCAGTGAGGATGGCTTGATGCACAGCCATCAGCTCTGCCACTTGACTACTACGGGGACCGATTTTGTACCAAGCGGAGGGTTCTGGGGCATCATTCACCCATGCATTCCCCACGCCAGCCACAAGTTCCTTTTGCCCGTTGTTGTCAACATGGTAGGAGCACCCATCCACATAGACAGTGGGCATTCCCTCACACTTGTCTTCTTCATAGACTTTGTGTGGGGAATGAAGGTATGCCTCCATGTTGTCCTTGATTTTAAGACTTTCGTCCTCGAGACAGTTTTCTCTGGGATAATCAGGCAAGTCAGCCAGACCTTGCGCGAGGGGACTCTTCTTGTTTTGGCCATATCTGACCTCCACAGGAAAGCCTTGCATTGACCGAATCCAGTAAGTAATTTGGGAATTACTCACATTTCCGGACCAGATTCTGTCGCTTTGCAGATATTGCAGAGGCTGGTGTGGAGTCTCCACATTGATGTGTCCCCGCTGGATGAACGAGCAGTAATTCTGCAATGCCCACACCATTGCCAGGAGTGCCTTCTCACAATTGTTGATTTTTTCCTCCACAGAGGATAAAGTCTTACTCGCATAGGAGATTACTTTATTGACCTTGTCATGCTTTGGTTATATTATTGCAGTCAAGCATGTATTTGAGAACCCTGTCTCCAAGAAGAACTCCTAGTTTATGACAGGGTAAGCTAGGCAAGGCGCTTGTGAAAGGCTTCTTTTGAGTTGTCTTACTGCCTCGGCTTGTTCTGGACCCCACTCACATTTGACCCCCCCTTCAACAGATGGATCAGGGGTCTTATGATCTCTACGTAGTCCTCAATGAACTTTCTGCTATAATTAGTCAGTCCAAGGAGACTCCTTAGCTCACGCAGAGTTGTGGGGTCTTTTAGTTTCTGGAGTGCTTCTACTTTCTTTTCCTGGGGACAGAGGCCCTCAGGAGTTATCTCATGCCCCAAGAAATTGACACGGGTCCTGCACCACTGTGCCTTTTGGAAAGAGAGTTTTTCTCCGGCAGCCTTCAACTGTGTCAGAACATAACAGATCTCCGCTATGTGTTCCTCCACAGTTGAGCTTTTGGCAATGTATACCTTTTACCCCTGGATCTGGGCCAGCCCTTGGTCAATGTAGGGAAAAGGCTATCGGGAAGCATGGACCTGTTTGTTGAGCTCCTTTAGGTCAGCACAGAGTCTCCACTGGCTGTTTCGTTTCAAAATCCCCAGCACTGAATTATTGAAGGTACTGTGAACTGGACGAATTATCCCACGGGACTCAAGGTTCTTAATTATTTCAGTAAGCGACTCCATTGATGCGAGAGGCAAGTGATATTGCTTCACAAACACTGGAGTCATGCCAGGGTCTGTGGGAATTGTTGTTGTGTGGACTTCAGTGCGACAACAGTCATATGAGTCCACTGCAAAGAGATCTTGAAAATCTAAGAAAATTTGTTTCAATTTTTGCTTCTGCTCCAGAGTCTCACAGGCATCAGCTAGGTTGACTCTCCCTTCAACCATCTGCCTGAAGCCCAGAAAGACTTCTGGTTTTGCTACCTCAGTGGCCTCCTCCAGCTGGGTGGAGAAGTCCCTGGTTAAAGTACTGACTTGGACTGATGGCTTCAGGTGGGTAAGGCAGTTCTGGTGGACTTGAAAGATCACCTCATCACCCCTGAAGTCACATGTCACCTCTTCCTTACCATAAGGGCAGGAAGAGTACACCAGTAAATTCCCCCCATGCCGGGTGAAGATCCTGTCTGGTGTTGTGTCATTGTCGCTATCACTGTCAAAATAGTCATTGGGGATTGGTCCTATCAGTTCATTACCTAAATCTATGGAACAATGTCGGTCATCAACCGCCATTCCAATAATGGTGCCTGCACCCAGAGTGATACTCCTGAGGTCGCTGTTATCCACCTCTATTGGAATGGTGTTGTGTTCTGTATTGACTAGTGGTGCTGGGTTTAACCCCAACCCTTGCTGTTGGAAATGGGCATTGAGGTGAACATATGTGTCAGGATTTTTCAGTTTCTGTCCTCTTTTAATTTTTATTTTAAGTGAGAATTGTCGGTTCCGTTCTGGGATGGTGACTTCCTTTTCAATATAAATTTCAACTGCATATGGCAGCAATTGAGCCGACCGAAATGCTTTCTCTGGGTCATCAAAGTCCATGAGATTACCTGCTAATCGGGACCAGGCTTTGAAGTTTATTAGGTAAAAAACTAATGGCAAAGCGATTGAGAATGTCACTGCCTAAACATCTTGCACGACCCAACAATTATGGACTATGCTCTTGTTACCTATGGAAATTTTGAGCATACACCTGCTAGGCAGGAGATGTTTGGAATTGGGTGTTTCCAGGTCCATTTCCCATTTGTCTATCAATTTAAATGTGGGAATGGATGGATCTTTTGGGAGTTTTCGGAACATGGCTTCACTGATGAAGCTCTTAGCGTTGTTCACACACACTCAGTCGAGAACAGAGTCCTTCCCCCCATTTAACTGAATAGGGATGAACAACTGTTCTACAATTTTCTGAATGTCAGCCAAACTTTGAGCTGGTTTCTCATCATTTTGTTCTATAGAAGTGGGATTTTCTGATTGTGAATTTGTATAGAATTTCAGCGTATTCCCTTCCAGTGTGGAATGCCACTTGAGACTGGAAGGAAGGTTGATTTTCAGAAATCGAGAGGACTTCCCATCCTCAGTTTGTTGTCCTACTGCAATTACTGTCACGTCAGGAATTTGGTGATTTTGAAAATGGAATTCGATTTGGTCAGGTTTTTGTTCAACCATGTGGCATGTGCGATTTAAACTAACAAGGTTGAGCTATGTTTTAATTTTATTGGTCGGTTAGCCTGGGTCCAGAGGACCTTGTTTACACAATCTATGAGGGGAGACAATCTATGCAGGATGTCATTCCCTAGTAAATATGGTGTGCCCTCTGGAGTCACAACTATGACCGGGTGTTTCACCTTGTGTCGCTCAATTTTAATGTCTAAATCCGCATTCCCCTCGACAGGAATTTCATTCCCATCGAAGTTCTGAAGTTGTTCAGGTAGAGGGGTGAGAGGGATTTGGTATTTCTCCCCCTTCTGGAATTCAGCTGATCAAAGGCCCTTTTTGACAGAAGGGTGGCTTGGGATCCAGTGTCCACCAGTGCCAAAAATGTACATTGCCCCTGTATTTGGACCGGGGCATAACATCTTCTCTCCTTTTTTTCAAGGGGGCAAAGATAATGTGCATTTTGGGCCAATTGGTGGGTTAATTTCTTTGCTTTTGATTTTGACAGAGGGGTGATTTGGGCAGGATTTTGTTTGGGATCTTGGGAACCTGTAAGAAAAAGGTGACAGTTGGATATGGGGGGAGTTTTGGACTCCCCTGGTTCTGATTCTGGGCTTCACCCCCTTTTTGGAGGCAGTCACCAGAATTGGTTTGGGCCAGGTGATTTTCTGGCTGGTCATTCTGGGGTTCAATGCTGGGCGGCTTTAACTCAGTCCCCATATCTACCCAGTCTGAATTCGGATCTCCCGTGACCCATTTTTCTTTGGGAGGAGTTCCCCCATCCCTGATGGAGAAAATCATTTTCCCAGAATCCTCTGAGGACCCCTCTCCTTCGAATTGGAAGATTCTAACCTCCTCCATAAACTGGGTCTTTTTAGGCCCTTTATTTCTCCTACCCGTCCTCTGTTCCTTAGTTTGCAGACTTTCGGGGGCAGGAGATTTTGGTTCCGGTTCCTGGGTTTCCAGGGGCTTGTCTCAAGTGGGGAAGGAAGCTTCCTCTAAGGCTTTACACCCCCATTCCCCCTGTACCTCCTCCCTGGGAACTGGTGAGTTGTCGGGGTTATCTCCCTGTCATTGCTCTGGAGTACCAGACCCTTGATTTGAGGGGTTCTGGGCTGTCATCTTCATCTGAGGGTTCTGCTGAGCCCTCAACATGCAACCCAGATCCTGTGTCAAGTTCTGGACCTGGCACTCCAGTTGGGACACCCGCTCTGGCTGATACGAGGTTCCCTGGTCCATCCTAGTTTGATCACGGGAAGGGTAACTGTCCCTTCTCCCATAATACCCTTGGTTGGGATAGTTCTGGTACCCCTCCACCCTTGGCCTCCCCTCTCCCGGATTGGGCTGTCTGGGCTCAGGAAAGTGGGGAAAGAAATAAGGGTTGTTTTGGGGGTTACCGTTTGGCGGGTACCGGGGAAAGAAACAACCCGGCATTTGGGGGATTATTGCCCTACTGAGGAAAGTCCTGGGTTGGCAGCTGCCTGGTTGGATCCCCCCCCTTTGGGCTGGGGGAGTCCATACATAGCCCAGGATGGGTCTGCTGCCCTTGTAACGGGGGCTGATGCGGTCAGGGGAGTTAGGGGTCCCATTTGTGGGGTTACCTCCCTAACTACCTGTTTGGGATTGGCCCGAGGGCCTTCTGGGTCTTTGGTTAGGAGGATTTTGTGCAGGAATGTTTTTAGGTCCCACCATCTCCAGATCTAAAATGGGGGTAACCCTCCCCTCCGTCACCTTAGCAGCAGCAGGGGTGTCGGTTGGTTTGGGATTTTTATTGGTACTTTTATTTTCTACCGGTTTCTGCACTTCATAAATGCGAGTTGCCTGTTCAATGTCCCAGTCTAGTGATCTCTTCTCATGAAAGTCCCTCACCAGCTGGGTCATTATGTATTTAGGGAGTGCATGAAAGAAGGTATTGATGAACTCCCTACTGTCTGTGCGCACCCTCCTGGTGGTCTGCGCAAAGGCACGTTTCAACTCTTGTACACATTCTTGTGGGGCCTGGCCTTTCCCACATTGCAGATTGTAGGCCGCCTTGCGCGCCTCTTGAGGGTTTCTATGTATTGAGAAATGCTTTAAGATGGCCGCCTTATTGGTGGACCATCTTGAGTGGTTCTGATCCTCCAGCCCTGCAAAGAAGCTGGAGCATTCAGGGGAAAATGTCCACTTGACATATTGAATGCAGCTTTGGCTATCCTTCAGGTGGAAAATATCCATCATTTGCTCATAAAACTCGAGGTGCTCCCAAACTGAATATTTGGCATTTTTATGATAGGGCGTTATGACGCTCCTAATGGCCTTGATTTGCTTCAGGGGATCTTTCAGTAGGGCCCTCTTAATTTTCTTGGCCTTTTTAGTTTTGGTCACCCTTGTCCACTCATCCTCTGACTCAGAGGCACTGCTACAGAAGGTGGCTATCTGATCCTCTAGGATTTCCCTGATTCTGTGAGCTTGGGAATGGCTTGCAGAATGTGGGGGCCTAGTCTCTTGAGACCTGTGGCGCTCAGAAGAGTCTTCTGACTCTCCCTTGATCCCAGGATTGGCTGAGTACCCACCCCCCCCTACTGCCCTAGCTGGGAAGAGGTTTTTAAGATGCTCTTTGTGGGCCTAGTTTCATGGAATTCCCCACCAAAGTTGACAGACTGATCTCTTGGTAGGTGACATTTTTGAGGATCCAGTTCTCTGATTCTCCCCTCACTGGAGACTTCCTGATCAGAGAGGCTGGCCCTAATATTTGAGAATCTGTACATAGATGCCCACCCATCCATTTCTGGGAGGCGCTGATCTGTCAGTCCCATATTTCCCATTGTGCTGAAGTCTACCACCCCAGTGGCCCTTGGTTCATATGAGCCAGTGGACATGAGGGTGGCAGAGTCCATGGGACTGAAGGGATTAAACTCCCTGATGACAGGGGCCCTGAGGTTATGCTCAGGGTTTCTCTTTCCCATCTAACCTCATCTCTTTCAACCCCTATTCCCTGATGACATGCCAAAATCTGACCCTTTTGCTCCTCTATTAAGGCCTTACTGGTCTCAATGATTTGCTCTTGTGCGGCTATCTGTTTGTTGAGCCTGCCATTCTTTTCACAGAGAGCCTCATTGTCTCTCTGTGCTTCCTGTCTGGATTGGGACTACTGGGCCAGTTTCTGTTGCAGGAGACTCACCTCCTGAGTTTGGTCCTTATTGGCCTGATTGTTCTTTGCCAGAACATCCTCCACCCGCCTGGTGTGCTCTAGTAGCTTTTCATAATCAGTTTTGAGTTCACTAATCTCCTGAAGGGCCAGCTTTCTTTCCTCCAACTTAGTTTTTAGTTGGCTGACTACCTGGCCTAAGGCATCCCTCTCCTGAGTTTGAGCGGCCCTCTGTGCCGCCAGGTCGTCCCTCTGTTTTTTAAATGCACTAGCTTTTTGGCGCTCCTCATCAAATTCCTCTTGGGAGTGGATGTCTTTAATAATTAATTTATTATTTTCCTCTTTCAAGGATTCTATGGGTTCTGTAATGTGACTATCTGTTCTGCGCATGCTCTGTTGTAATTTAACTGTTGTGCCAGTTTCTGTTGACTCTGTTTTAGAGAGTCAACCCTTTCCTGACATTCTTTTTTTATTTTTTTTATTTGTAAATGGTTTATTCAAACCTTTACAAAACATCAAGACAAGCATATAAAGCATGTAAAAGTTCACAAAAGTAAAAAAGAAAACATCTGCACCATCAATACAAACAAAACAGAGAAAAATATACAATAGAAAAAAACGGGGAATATTAGATACAATACTCATTGTACTCAAACATTACATATAATCATTTCCCACTTGTTGAATGCTACAAATACAAAAACCATAATACCAATTTATACCTAAAAGATGAAGAGTAAAATGAACCTACGAAAATAGGCAAAGAACAGAAGAAAACAGGGAGGATAACAAACTTTGCTCTATACTATAAATTTAAACTTTTAATAAATCCGGGTAGAGCCAGGCCCTCATGAATAGTTTGAATGTTCAGGCATCTTTTCCATGCCCACTCCTCTTCATATGTAATGGAATTGGCATTTACAGGTTCCAGATATTTAACCCTAGGTGGATGTAGTGTCACACACTCCATAACCAGATGTTTTAAAGACTCCTCATTTGCCAGGCAGAACCTGCATATGGCAAGGTCTGCTAAGATCAGCCCTCTTCCGACTAGGATGTCTCTAGTCGAGAGGACAGTCCATCTAGCCCTAAGGACAATACCTTGATATAGTCTGTCCGGAAATTGTAAAATGACCTTCATGGGGGAGCCACGGGCTCTATGTACATGATTCAAATGCAATAGTGAAGGGTAAGAGTGAAATTTGTCTACAGTTTGACACCAATCAAAGTTGAATAGTGCACGCTTTACAAACATAGGGTTATAGATCAAAGTCTGCATTGACAACCCAATCTTCTCCAATATGGCCCCTGATCAAACCCTTAGAGAGATCAATGTATACGGAAAATCCGAGTTTCTATCCAAAAGATGATACAATGTGTTTGGCACTCTGGTTTTAATTTTTGAGTACTGGGATATACAAGCCCACTGTAACCGTGCCCACATTGATGCTATACCGCATTCAGCATACCCAACAATCTTCTCCAGATGTGACCTTCTATGCGATTCAGTGTGTCGCTCACTCTCTCGGTAAGCAATTCCAGGCCATAGATTAATTTAGGTATGATTTTCCTCTCATGGAATATCAGGGCGGGTTTCAAAGAAAATTTACCAAACTTTCAATCAATCCTGACCACATGCGTTTCAAGCAATTTTGCCTTATGTAAAATAGGTTCAATTAATGCTTTAGAGCCAGGATAGGCAGAGAAATTGGAACCCAAATATCACACTGACTCAACCAATTTCAAAGGAGTCTCACCCAACTTACCGATGTAACCTGAAATCTTAACTCTCGCTTTTCTAAAAGATAGAATTCGAGTTTTAGAGGGATTCATTGTTAACCCATTGGTTTTAGCATATACTTCAAAATTACTCAGAGACCGTTGCAACCCCACCTTGGTGTTATCAAAGATCAATAGATCATCGGCATATGCTAGCCAAATAATTGTATCCTTGCCGATCTTAGGGGCTAGGAGTCCTTCTTTGATGAGCGAGACGGCTACATCTGGAAAATATTGGTTGAACAGCCAGGGTGCCAATGTGCAACCCTGTCTGACCCCCTGAAAAGATCTAATTCTCCTTGAGAGATCTCCTCCTTGATTCAAGCGAACTCGGACCCCACAGTTCTCATAGACCCCACTAATTAGCCTCAAGATCCCTGCAGGTAGGCCCCAAATGGCCAACTTTAGCAACAGTGTGCCCTGGTCGACCCGGTCAAACTCAGCCGTCAGGTCCATTGAAGCCATATACGTACAGCCGCCTGCTGTCAACCATGCCGCATCTTGTACACACTTCAGTGTAAGTCTGTTAACATTGGTTGAGTGGCCCATTCTAAAGCCCGTCTGGAATTGATCCAGCGGGTGACACCTGTGAGCCCACTCCTCCAAGTGTGACAACAGGAAAGAGGAGAAGATCTTGCAGTCCGCATCTATTAATTAAATTGGACCATAATTAGCTAGGTCAGTCCTGCTGCCACACTTGACGAGTGGGACAACATGAGCTGTGTTCCAAGATACGGGGGCCACCCTTGAGAACAATACATCACTGAACTCCAGGCACGACAACTGGGCCCACAAATTTTAATTGTCCTTAAAGGTGTTATTTGTAAGGCCATTTGGGCCCGGAGCCCTTGAACGCTTACATGTGGAGATCAATTTTAAGATGGTTTCTAATTCAACTTGGGGATTCCACCTGTCCTCTCTAGTCAGGTCCAAAACCAGTGGGGGATCCATGGAGGATTTCCCAAGTCTACTCTCCAAGAACTCAATCCAGTCTTGTTCTGATATCGAGTTCGACTGACAAGTTGTATAGGTTGGGTCCTGCCCATTTACCAAGTACCAAAATGCACATGCATCTGCCCTAATTAGGGTTTCAAGCATATGTTCTGAATATTTCTGAAATATTACAGATTTAATAGACTTACAATAATTCTTATATGATTGCTTGAGTTTCCCAATTAGCTTTCTACGAACTACCTCGTCCTGAGTGGTTCTCTGAATCTGCTTCACTGATCTTCGTAACATCTTTTTTTGCAGGTGCAACATCAGTATTGTAGCAGTGAGCATGCCTAACCTGGCCGAAGCCAATTGCTCTCATTCTCAGGGCCATTTTATCAGTCATTTGACCCACAAACGATTGGAGCTTGAATGCATTACAATTTAGAGTTTCCAATCGTAAGTCAAGCAGTTCAGTACATGATATATTTGGGAGTTCAAGGCACGAATGTTCTTTTCAGTCCATTTAACAGCATTACGCCCTACCTTGGCAATCAACTGTAATTTTTGCCGACATTTCCTAATATTAAGAACCCAATTAAATTGTGCCGTAAGAATGCAGTGGTCACTCCAATCATTTTTAAATATTTCAAATGCCAGACAAGAGTTCATAAGGGAAGTGTCTACAAAAATATAACCAATCAGAGATAAGCTATCCCGTCTGTGCCAAGTATGTCAATTGCTGAAGTTCCCTGATTCAGTGCTTTTCCCCACCAGTGGGAACAGCCCCCTACCACTAAAACCTGTTCTCCACTTCTGTCCAGCCTTTTGCTTCTTAGAATTACCCCCACAGGTCTCTTCCAACTCCCACAATTTGTGAGAATGGGCACAGTCTGCATTCAAATCTCCCATAACTGTGACCCAGCCCTCTGGGTGAATTTCTATCCACTCGTACACCAACTGGCAAAGCCTGTCCACAAATGGATCAACCAATTCAATACCCTTTCAACCAATTCAATTGCTCAGTAAATATTGAGCAATAGTCGATTGATCAAACCATCCATTGACCTGCAGTCAACCCCCAATACACCAAAGGGCAGGTCTGCAATTACTACCCCAATGAGGCCAAGAGAGACATCTACAGCAGTCAAGAAGCCCCCCGATGGTCTACCCCGTCCCATCTCGAGCGGTTGGATAAAAACGCTATATCCGTCCAGAGTTGGTGCTGAGGTTAACCATGTCTCTTGTAGGTAAATGCAATTAGCCATTCTCAACATTTCCATACACACAGAATTAGCAAAAAGATGAACATTGCCTCGGGTATTCCAAGATTTCAAACATAGTATTATACTCTTCCAATGGTCACCCCAAGAGGAATTCTTTTCATGGAACCAGTTTTTGCCATAGAGAGGAAATGATGAATGCCCAATCCATATCGTTCAGCACTCCACTCTGGGCAAATTTATTAGGCATAGAGGTAACCTTAGGAAGGCTAGCAATGGATTGGTGTATGCCATTCTTGAGTATTCCCTTGTTTGATTCATGTATCTGAGAGATTTCAAAACCCAGTCCTGCCAGTTCTTCTTTTTGGGTGAAAATTTGTTTTCTTACCAGAGGAGAGGATAGGAACATAATACTGGTGCTCAAATCTTCTCTAACTGGGAAGGAAACTCTCCCAATGTCAGCCGATGACACAAAAGCCAGACTTGGAATAGCCGCAAAGATGGCTAGAATGTTTGGCCGGTTCATACAAATCTGATGGTCCAAACCCAGAGTGCAGTGAATCTTAACTTGATGTATTTCACGGCCCCCACCCTTCACAGTCTGTCGTGTGACTACTTTCCCTTTGAGTACATCAGAATAGGAGTGTTTTGTTAATGGGGCACTTGATGGGCCATGAAACGATTCAGCAATCCCCACAGGTGCACCAGTGAGCCCTCTCACAGTAGCACCTGAAGGATAATGAAAGCGCTGCAACAGGTCCTTCATACCAGCTGAGACTCTGGGATACTTAGATTCTGGGGGGAGGTCGGCCACCTCTTTGAGGAATGTTGATTTTCCCATACCAGAACCTGCCACCTCCCTGTCTATAGGCAAAATGGGATTAAGACACGGGAGAGGGAATTGTGTGGTAGGGATATCCTCTGTGACCAACATTGGTCTGAGAGCGGCATTCACACCTCCCAAACCCACCGTCTGTACCTCATGCGCAACTACCAGAGGACTTGCTGTGGTGCACGCATGCACCATTTTTCCCTCCACTCTGTTCCCTGGCATATGCACAGAGGTGGTCGCTCCCTCCGATGAGCCCCAGATAGACTGAAATTGGCTGGAAAATGGGGCAAATCTGTAAGGGCCCCCTCCCTGCTCGGCCCAAAACCCAGTTGGATATGGAAATGGGAGTGGATTAATGGGAGAATCTTTCAACCTCAGACCTAGGCTCATATCGGGGCCCCCCACTTCCTTAATGAGTTCCATACTCTTCACGAGTGACTCTGTAATAGGATTCAAGGGAGCTGAGACTCCAACCACCCTATCCGGTATTGTTGGTATATTCTCAGATATGGTCTGGGATTTTAACACCGATTCATGGATTGGGATTACCTGTTCTGGTACATGGGACAATCTAGCATGAAACAGAGTTCAGTGGGCCATTCTTAAAGATAAAATTCTATTTTTCTTGGCCCCCTCCCTCCGCTTCAATGCTTTGCCCTTCAACACAATAGTAGTTTTTTTTTTAGAAAATGGGGGGGTTCTCTTGCCCTTTGACTAAATTCCCTACACCCTCCATGGGCATATTTGATTCCTCCCCAACCAGAGATTGATCGTTAGTGATGTCAATGATATCGGCGTCAATCCCAGTAGTATCCAGTACTTGATTATCAATTGGAGGATCCATTACAGTGGATTAAGAGCTCACTTCCAAAGGGGTCAACTGATCATTTGATCCCAGATCATCAGAGATTTCAATAACAGATCCATGGACATTATCAGAATTTTCGTTCGGCTGCAGGACATTACTAGTTTCCACCTCATCCCTCGTAGCCAAATTGGCAAAACGACCCTCAAACCCCAGTTCTTCAAGTTTTGTGGTAACATTAGTTAATATAGTATTAGTAGATTTCAATTCTGCCCAAATGTTGTCATATAGGGCAACAAAAGAACTCAACACCATATTCAAAGCCGATACAGTAGGGTGAGACAGGCAAATACGTTCGTCCACCTCCCTCAAAGTATGATGTAACTCTGAGGAGCCTTCATGAAATCCTACGCCATCTCTTATCTGGGAAGATGCTTGACGATTTTCTTGATCATAACGAGATGATTCCTCGTTTATTACTTCCACCAGAGGAATCGGAGAGTCAAACGTAGGGGCATTACAAGGCTTCTGTGACGGTAAATTAGACAGCTTCGTATTCAGGGCCTCCAATTCACCTTCTGCTTGATCAGCCAATTCAATGATACTAATATCTGTCAAGTCTCTGAACCCCCCAAAATTGAGCTGTGAAGACATCACTGAATGATCGAGCATTGATGTTCCCTTTAGTGCTGGCAGAGATTTAATCTCTGTGCTCGTTGTGGCAGATTTAACAAAGTAGTGGTCCATGACCCTTTGACCAGAAATTGGCTTTAACAAAAGCGTTGTATTGATTGCCCGAGATGATGATGAATTTGAAATGACTGCCTTGCTCCCCTTCCGGTGCACTTGGAGTGTCATGGTCGGGATAGAAAAATTACCTCTGCGTCTTTCTTTCCATTGTAGATCCATTTACAGATAGTCACAACTGGTTCAAGTGGGGGAGGTGGATTTACAGTCATATAGGCAAGTTGAAACGCTGTTTTCTGGTTTTCACATGTTCTTACATCATCCTCAGCAGTAAATATTACCCCTGTTTCAAGTGGTAGAGGGATATTCCCCACAGTGATTGGGCTTTGCATATTCTTTGATGGTATAGTATGATCCCCCAAATGGATTCCACTTACTCCACAGGGTACCACCATATGCTCTTGTATAGGCGTACATAGGCCAGCTGCACTATGTAGTCCTGATCTCATTAGGATTGATAAAGAGCCAATACACTAAACGGAGTCCAGGTCAAAGGGTACAGCCAACAGACACACCCCGCAGTCCCCGGACCCGAGAGGGTATAAAAAAATAGAATCAAAATCAGCCTCTAGCACAGTCGCTGATCAATGTTATAGCTAGCAAATGCAAATTTCCCTTATTTTCCAGATATACCTGCTGTTAGAAACACAAAAGCCACCAAGGTCAATCATGGGATCAAAGAGGACTTTCCTCAACAGTCTCCCACTTCATATCTCATACAGCGGTTGTTTTGGAATCATACCCTTAGGCCAGCTATATGCGTGCTGAGCAAATCCTCTTTGCTCCCTGCGAAAGTCTTGTGCCGTCAGCTGAAGATTTACAGAAGGTCAAGATTATCCGCCCCTCGCACAGAGCACAGAAAACAGCCAAACAGCATCAACAAAAAATGCGCTCCCTTAACTCCACAGGCTTCACGCCACAAGGGCGTCGGTATTGTGATTAAATCTGCTTCCTGGAAAGGTAAGTTAGCGGAGCTACAGGGCTCGTAGCTCTTAAGGGAGCAGTGCTTAATTCCTCAGGGAAGTCCTTTGATTCCTTTGATGCCCCCATTAGCAGAGTTCAATACAAGTTCAAAATAAAATAAAATAACATAACAGTCGCTCCACTCTGCTTCGTGCTACATGCTATGAGGAAAACACCAACAGTGTCATTAGCAAAGTCAGCGTTATCAATGGAGCACAGCACAGCCAAACAGCATCAACAACAAATGTGCGCCCTTAACTCTGCGGGCTGACATTCTTTTTGCAGTGTCTGTATTTGAGTATTTTATTCTGCATTCTCTTGCTGTAAGAGAGCCAGATCTTCCTGGAGTTTGGTGATATACCACCTAGCCTCTGTTGCAGATTCTTGGCTGTCCTGGAGCCTTTGCTCTGCAGAGTCCAGATTAGTCTGGATTTTCTGCAGTGCTTCCCCTTGCCTCATTGTCAAATGTATATGGTCTGCATGCTTTTCCTGTATAATTCCTATGTGGAGGTACAGGTAGGCCACTATTTTGGCAATTGTACACTGCTCCTCTTTTATTTTTGGGGCCATGTACAGCTCGCTAAGCGCTTAATGTACTGGACCCTTGTCCTTCCAGTTATCGAGGTTGATTGCAGTGGTTTGTTGTTTTATTCCCTGCAGCCATACCTGTTCGTCCTGTTCTGGCCATTCACCCTGACAAACAATTTGTGCAGAAAGTGTTCCCTAGCAATATTAATTTCCACTGGGGTCGCCATTCCGGAAATATTAATTTCCTTCTGACTTATCTCAGGGTTAATTTACTTTTGCAAAGAGGCCCAATTCTTTTGAGTATTTTTTTTGAGGGGTGCTTGTAAAGTGTAGCACAATATGCCAACCCAACAAGGTGTATGTACCCCCTGGCTAGTATGCTTTGTTAGGCTGTCACGAGTGGTATGTCAAGTATAGGATCCCGGACACGAGCCCCCAAGCTGTAAGTGATTTCAATCTGACACACACCCATGTCTCGCCCAGCATGTAGTGCGCAAATCAAACCCTTATTTATTTTTATCTATGAGTCCAATATTCTGAATGATATACCACTCATATCACACCCTTCTCCTGAGACCCCCGCGGTCACACTGAACCAGGAATGAGGCTAGTTTGCAAAGGTAAATATTTATTTAATTATTTAGAATTTAAATCACAATATATTTTAATAGGGAACAACAATCACCAATGGGGTGACAGAACAATAAATAATCTCTTTAATGCACGGGGAATCAAGCAATGAACACAAAAGAATGCAGCAAAGAAAATAATACTTTTGGGTTGTTTGGAACAGATAGCACTATGGTTAAAGGTTCCCCGTGCAACACCCCTCAACCCACCAATAGGCATTTTAAATAGATGTGAGAAGAGAGCAGGTACTCAGGAATAACTCAGATCAAACAGAATATCACTCCCGCCTTCCCCCTTTAAACACAAAAGAAAAACAGAATTGACTTTTCAAGTGTCAGAATGGCTTTGAAATTGGCTGAGCAAAAACACCAAATGGGGTCAAAAATGGTTAAATTATTATAAATTTCTATGGGAGCTGCTTTGAACAGATGCAAGCAATCACAAGCAATGATTTAATCAAAAGAAAACATTTGAAATCTCAAAGGCCAAGTTGGAAATTATTTAAAGGCAATTCACATGTGTACACTTTTTCAACAGGGAAATTAGCGGCAAACTTTTACTTATGCGGTTTTTGATATAACGGGTCAATCACACTGTTTAGCACTGTGGTTTTGGGTTGTAGAGATAGCTAAGGATTTTAGGTACACGTGGGAGTTGAAATTTCACTTCTGTAAAATAAAGACACAAATTTGGACAAGGACTTCAGTTTAGAATCAGAAAATATGGCTTATGCTTTTACTCAAGGCTAGAGCGTTTGGGCTAGGCAACCAAGTCGGGACAAGGTAAGCCCTGAGACTGATTCATGACTTCAGTAACAGATCCCCATCACCTCCCCCAGCGGCACCAGCCAAAAACTCAAAGTGGGATTTATGGATCAGAGTTACACAAACAAGATGACTATGAAAATGGTGCTTTAGCGGCTAGACAGAATAAGATAGCACTAAAGATTTTGACACTGTTACAGGTTATGAAAGTAGGGATAGTTCAGATATTAGAGTGGAACAAGATAAGCAAGGTATGCAATAGTTCTCTAGCGTCCTAATAATACTCACAATCAACTGGGATTTAAGATTTTTGGACAGTCACGGTTCTCTTCAATGGATTGGGTCTATCAAGGAAGGACAGCACATCAGGCACGGGACTTGATCAGCTAGGCCAGTCACCGGTACTGCACAGGATATGCCCTTCTTGTTTCTGGGTATTTCAAATCAGCGGGATAGCGAGCTCATCAGGCAAGCCTTGTGGTAGCAAGCCAGATAGTTTCAGGATGCTAGTTCAGGATGCTTTCCCACACCACAGTGCTTCACTGGGTTGTAAGAATATGTTTGAGGATTGAGGCCTTGCTGAAAATGGTTCAGCTACTGCTTAGCCTATTTCTTGGCATCTGGATCTGGAAGGATGTTAAATGCTGGATGTTGAATGCTGGAACAAAGTGCTTCAGAAGAGTGAGTGAGTCCCTATGTGTTGTCAGCTGTCTCTATTTATTCTTTCAAATGATATCACAAAAATGGATGTATGGGCCGGCTTAACTAAGCTTGTCCCTGTGAACTGGGATTGGATCAGGGCTTCATCTCCGCCTTGCATCTGAGTGATTGGATCACGGACGGATGATGTCACATGACAGCCACTAGTATCAAAATCAAATTTTGTCCTAAATACATATTTATACATTGGTAACCTCTACAAAAATCACACACAAAGATTCCATATTGTATGTAGTATCTGTTCATCAAAATCCCACAGCTGTGAGACCTTGTATCACCTTTCTGCAGAATTTTGTCCATTTCGCCATTAACACAATTTCCAATCTTTCTGAAAATTTCCACAAATATGTATGTTTACCATAGGGACATGTGTGTAAAATTTAACAATTCTAGCATTAATACAGTTCACATAAAACTACGTATATTGCGATTCCTTTCCAAAATATGTTACACAGTTCCATCGCCTCTTGAAACGTAAAGCCAAAAATTAGACTAACAAATCTGTCCTTTTTATATTTTTCACCACTTTGAATAACAAGTTATGAGTCTCTAAAAATTGTTCATTATTTATTCTTAGCAGCAAATGGTCGGCCTTACGTCTCTCCCTGGAGCTCAAGGAGTAGCCCCCTCCTTTGGGGAATTCCTTCAAGGAGCAATTTACAACCTTTTCACACGTCCATTTCCTGGCCTGGAGGATCTGCCATTGTTCCTTCTCTGGCTACAGACAAAAGTCTGGCCTAACCCACAATTATCATATGTCAGTGAGTTTCTGCTGAGAAGATTTCCCTCCCCTTGGGTGAAACCGGTTTTTCCACTTCCTGTAGGCCCACCCAGGCTAATTTATTCTTAATTTCTTGACTTAAAATCCAGCAGAAACCAAACTTGTTGCATCAAATGACATAGATAAATTACATTCTTAGCTTTAAACCTGTGGAATCAAAAACAACTGAGATCTGTATTCCTTTTAGCACCAATCCTTTTTTGTTTGCTAATCCGACAGACTTTTAGTTTAGATAACTTTGAAGTTTCATCAGGAGAGCCCATCTGACAGGGCTGTCATTCACAGATAGCCCATTGCGCTGCACACAGATTTTGACAGGGGCTGACATTCACAGGCAATCCAGTTTTTCTGAGAAAATGTTTTGCTGTTCACATTTTAGGACTTTGTACATTCACAGTGCTTCCTTAGATTAAATGAATGTTAGTGCCAAGCAAGATTTTGAGTGTTGAAACCGTATTTTGTACAGGCCTTTTTTGAGTTTTTGCAGCAAAATAAATGTCATTTACAGGCACATTCTTGAGTCTCATTTGCAAAGCGCTGCTTCTCCCTCTGTACTCTGTTTGCTTGTTATGGAGCCCACTAGCACTTTTTCTGCAGTGTGTGCTCTCTTCCACCACACATGCACCATGGGTGGCAGGTTGTGCAGCCATCTTTT
This sequence comes from Ambystoma mexicanum, assembly GCF_040938575.1. Taxonomy (NCBI): domain Eukaryota; kingdom Metazoa; phylum Chordata; class Amphibia; order Caudata; family Ambystomatidae; genus Ambystoma; species Ambystoma mexicanum. Next base: position 400,723,822 of record NC_090930.1, on the reverse strand, counting down.
TGTGTGTTGGAAAACGCGGTTTGGGAGGTTTTGGCGCGCACAAGAGTTATGCCACCATTGTTGCTGTTTCTTGCACCATAAATAGCTGAATGATGCTGCATAGTATAGCAAAGTGGGTCAATACATCCCACACTCCTAATAGCTTTATCCCTTCCTTCGCCCAACCTAATTGTGTACTTATCTTCAAGGTTTTCTCCTCGGCTGCAGGTAGGGACAAGTTCAAAACCTCAGAATTTGCGTTGTTTATTTTTAAGCCTGCCACTCTACCAAACTGCATGATTTCCTGCATAGCCGCAGGCAATGTGTTGTGAGGATATGCCACCATAAGTAGTATGTCATCAGCATATGCAATGATGTTATGCCCAATGCCTCTAAACTCAATCCCTTAATGTCCTGTGTCTGTCTCGCGAATAATGATTCCAAGCGGAGTGCGTATAATAAGGGTGATAAAGGACACCCGTTGTAGTGAAATGAGGGGAGATAGTTGCCCATTGACCATTAATCTCGCCTTGGGGAGTTTGTAATTGGCTGCAATTTTAATTATACATTTTGGACTAAACCCCATCTTTCTCAATGTACAGAACAGAAAAGAGGACTTGACCCGGTTGAAGGCCTTTTCTGCGTCAAATAATACAAGGACTGCCGGAATCACCTTCCTCTCTATTTTCTCCAAAATATGGCACACCCTCCGGATATTATTGTGTGTCTGCCGCTCTTTTATAAATCCTATTTGATCTGGATTTATTCAGAGGTAACAAGTCTTCTATTCTATTGGCCAAAACCTTTGTACAGATTTTGGCATCAACATTTATTAAAGCTATCAAATGATATGAGCCACAATTACATGGGTCTTTGCCCGTTTTGGGGAGCAATATAATTTTTGTTTCTTCCATGGAAGGAGTAATATTACCTGATTGCTCGAAGGAATTATAAAGGTTTGTTAATTATGGGGTGAGAATTTCACTGTACATTTTATAAATGAATGCTGGAACCATCAGGGCCTGGGGATTTATTCAACGGTAGCTCACGGATCGCCCGATAAACCTCTGTTTGCACGATTTCCATTTCTAATGACTGCCTTTCCTGAGATGTAATCCTTGGAAGAGGGACTCTGTTTAAGTAATCCCCCTGAGCGTGCGGGTCAGGAGAGTCAGAGCTGTAAAGATCTGAGTAAAATAGGTAAAATTGTGTGATAATATGATCAGTCTCAGAGATTAATTCGCAATTGAGTAGTTTAATCTGGTGAATCATTTGAAAGACGGCTCGCTGGCGAAGTTGACTAACTAACAGATGATCTGTTTTATTAGCTTTCAGATAGTAATTTTGTTTCAGGTAGAGAAGGGATTTTTCAGCTTTTTTTGTGTGGAAGAGGTTAAGCCTCCCAGTGGTGGCCCTATATGCCTTTTGTAACTTTGGGCCTGTATTTGTTTCCATCTGTGAAAGTACCTGTCGGACTTCGCCCTCCAACTCTATTTTCAGTGCCACCTTCTGCTTCTGTCTTATGGCCTCTTTCACTATGAGGAACCCTCTCATTGTAGTGTTAAAGGCATCCCAAACCACCTGTGTCACTGTGTTCTCTTTTCATTCATTTCAAAGAAATATCTGATGTGTTCGGCCATATTCCCCCTAATAACCTGATCTTGCAGTAACCCTAATGGAAATTTCCATGTCCATAAGGCGGCCCTTTCTTTGGGGTCTGTCATCTCAGCGACAATCGGCACGTGATCTAAGATTGTTATTGTTTGTGTCTAACTTGTGTTATGCTACCCAGAAGCTGGAGTGAGACCCATACATAGTCAATACGCGAAAATGTTTGATGCACATGCGAGTAGTATGTAAACCCCATGTCTGTCCCCCCACGGGTAGCCCACACATCCACCAGTGAAAGTTGTTTGAATTTCTGTTGTAGAGCCCTAGAGGGTGGGGGTTGAGTTTTTCGTGCGTGTGTACTGTGATAGCGCACAGGGTCCCATGCTATGTTGTGGTCTCCTAGCATTCGTGTGTCCCCTTCCACAAACTCTGCCTACAGCCCAAGAACATTTTTTTCAGAAAGTCTTCCTGGTCTACATTAGGGGCATATGCAGAGGCCACTGTCAGCTTACTATCACCCAGTTTCAAAATGGAGAATATGTATCTGCACTCCCTATGAGTCTTAGAGCGAATTACTTTGATTGCGATATCTCTTCTAAAGGTAATAAGGACCCCTGCCACCTTCTCTTCGGCATTTGCCTGCAATATCAAAGGGTATGGATGCAAAAAGAGTTTACTTCTATCCATTCTTCCTATGTGGGTCTCTAGAAACACCACCAAGTCCGGTTGGTGTCGCCCCAAACGTCCCTCTACTTTCTTCCGTTTCGGTGGAGAATTCAGACACCTGATGTTCATTGTTAAACACCTGAATTGCCTATATCTGTGTCTTTCTGCCCTGAGGCCGATTTGAAAGCACTGTAGTTCAATATTACATTCACATAATACTTGTGCACCTTGGTTTCCCCCAAAACTCCCCTATTTCTCCCCTCCCGCCTTTACCTCATCTTACCCCAAACCTTTCCCCAAAAAGTTCCCTGGCATGTGCCACGGAACCTAGTGTTACCCGGCAAACCAATCCCTGACCGTGAATCACATGCTTCCCCAGGGGTGAGTGTGGTTTAGAGGACCACCCCCATCTGTTACATGAACAGAGGAAGTCAAAAATGCCTCCCTCCATGCCCAGTATTTTGCAAAGCTTTGCTTGCTGATATGGCCCCTGTGTCCAATAGAGTCTCTTCGGTGTTCCCTCCTTACGCCGATATCGGGGGCAGCCCTCTTAGTCTGAATCTCCAGTCATCTCTTTGTACATCCTTATGTTTCCTCCATCGAAGTTTGACTGTAGACCATTCCCCAGAAGTGGAATATTTGGAATCTCCTTCCTTTTCCACCATGGTTGTTGCTGTTGTGCCCATTCCAGCCTCATCCTCTATCTGGAGGAGCGCTATACATGCCTCTCGAGATGTTATACGGTGTTGCCTGCCTTCCAGTGTAAAAATGAGACTAAATGGAAATGTCCATTTGTAGTTGATTTCTCATGCCTGAAGGGTTCTTACCACTGGTTGCCTATCACTTTGTTTTTAGAATGTGATAAGAGATAAATCCTGGTAAAGCTGAATCTCCACTCTATTGTACGTTATTGGTGCAGACTGGTGCAATGCCCTTGTTTACATTGTTTATCTTATGTCTTACTCACCCTATTCACTTTACTTGCATATCACACAAACATGATGATGTTTTAGAACATTCCTATTCCCCTGTTTCTACTATGAGAACAATTTTCATTATGATTTCAATATAGTTCCCTACCGACTAATAATAATATTAGTTCAATTCAAGATATTTATACATTTATTTACTGAATCAATATTATATCTGCCTTTTGGGTAACTTAACCCGAACTCCGCTACACGTTCATAAGCCACGCCCCCACCTGTTTCTATAGGTTATGCGTTATAGTCCATCAGTATGCCCCACATTTTTAGGCTGGTTAATTGCGCATCACAAGTTATCCAGCATTAGTTGACAGATCAATTAAACATGTTTTAAACCCATAAGAATTCTCATTAAATGGTCTTAGGCTCCGCCCCACCTACTTTAATGACCTTCGTAATGTATATCATTACTCCTCACATGTTACGCACAGTAGAAATAAATTCATCAGTCAAACAGTAAGTATAGCACATAATGGAAATTAGCAAAGTTGTATTTACCTGCCTTGAGTCTCGGAGTTGAATCTACTCATGGTCACGTCCCGTGTCTTAAGGCGCGGTCACCATTTTGGACATCTTTAAATGCAAGCGCTTGAGAATCACCACGCTGACTGCATTTCTCGCTGCATCACATTTATTAAGCTCTTACAGTATATACCTGTGAGATGTACCTTTCTCCCTGTCACAGTCAAGTACCTATGTTTCTCCCGGAATAATTCATAAATCAGAAACCTGCATAAATCGCATTTCTATTTCGTTTATTTTGTTTTTGTTTTATTTTATAGTTTGTGCAGAATTATTAGAAATAGATGTTTATGATTATGTCTCAGGAAATGATAAAAATGAATACTCGTATATGTACCATTATTGTTCGAAAACCAACTATTTAATTAAGTCAATCTAACAGCCCTCATGCTGCGATAGTTTTGAGTGTGGTTAATTCCTGTAACCAATATAGAAGCTGATTGCACTCCATAGAAGCACATTTCTTCATAATATGCATTGTTTAATTTATCCAAACTATTCTTAAATACATTATATTCATGTGCGTCATTTGATGTATCTGATCAATTCTTGGGTATTTTCTGTTTATATTGTGGTGTAACCCCTCAATTTCTTCGATCAATTACTGGGTACCGACTTATTGGAAATATTCCTTATCATCCAACGCTGCTGCCGCTGCCTTATAAGAAATGAACTCATCTCATTGTCCACATTTAAACCGAGCTCTGTAGCACAAAACGTACATATAATTCTTCCCTCGGTTTGCCTTTAATAGGCGTTCCTTGTTTCCCACCTCTTACTTAGTGTTATTGTCTTCAAACCTATGAATCTCATTTCATGCTTATTATGCAGCTGATGGTCCCTCTGCCACTGCTAAGCCAGAGGCAGTCTAGGGACCTGGCTGTTGATAGAGGACATATGTTCTAATTCTAGTTTTTAATGGCCTGATCATACTGCCAATATATACCTTATTGCAGACACATACTAGTGCATATACAACACAAAAGAAATTGCAATTGATATAATCATTGATGTAACTGAAGGACTCAGTTTGTTTTCAGCATCTCTGCTCGTTTGAAAACAACCATAGGTTTCTCTTCCAAATGTTCCACTAGGTCTTTGTCCAATTGGAGAGGTTTATAGGGGAAGTCAACACCAATACTTTTGTAATAACATTTACTGGGGCACAACAAGAGAAAGAGATTAACTTCTTAGACTTGACGATTTATGTATCAGGGAACAAGCTACTGACCAGTACTTACAGAAAACCAATGGAAGTCAATTCAACTTTATAGCGACAAGCTGTCAACACAATTCAGTTATACGCAATATACCTGTTGGTGAGTTTATAAGGGAAAGAAGGAATTGTGAGAATCAAACCTTTTATGAGCAGGAGTGTGAAGTTCTACAGAAAAGATTTCACCAGAGGGGGTAACCCCAAGCCTATATACAGGAAGCACAGACCAAGGCTAAGCTAACAGCCAGAACGGAAACATTGAAACAGAAAGACAAGAACACAGAGACGCAGCGACAACTAAAGTCAAGTTCATCACTAAATATTGCCAGAATCTCTATAGGATTCGGGATATTCTAAAAAAGCACTGGCATCTTTTACTATTGGACAAAGACCTAGTGAAACATTTGGAAAAGACACCTACCGTTGTTTTCAAATGAGCAGAGATGCTGAAAAACAAACTGAGTCCTTCATTTCTACCAAGTATTATTACTGAAAGGACAATGTTTTCACAGATGTAGCACATGTACGATGTACAGATTTGCTCATGAGAATACAAATATGTTTGTAGATTTGAGTGGAACAACAGTATATATCAAGGATTATATCAATTGCAAAATGCCTTTTGCTGTATATGCACTAGTGTGTCTGCAAGAAGGTATATATTGGCAGTGCGATTAGGCCCTTAAAAACTAGAATTAGGGAACATATGTCCTCTATGAACAGTCAAGACCCTAGACTGACCCTGGCTCAGCACTGGCAGAGGAACCATCAGATGCATAATAAGCATGAAATGAGATTCATAGGTTTGAAGAAAATAACACCAAGTAAGAGGTGGGAAACAAGGAACGCCTATTAAGGCAAACTGAGGCAAGAATTATATGTAAGTTTTGTGCTATAGAGCTCGGTTTAAACGTGAGATGACAATGAGATAAGTTTGTTCTTATAAGGCGGAGGCGTTGCATAATAAAGAATTTTCCCAATAAGTCGGTACCCAGTAATTGATTGAATAAATTGAGGGGATACACCACAATATAAACAGAAGATATCCAAGAATCTATCAGATACATCAAATGACGCACATGAATATAATGTATTTAAGAATAGTTTGAATAAATTAAGCGATGCACATAATGAAGGGATCTGCTCCTTTGCAGTGTAATCAGCTTCAATATTGGTTACGGGAATTAGCCACACCCAAAACTATTGCAGCATGAGGGCTGTTCGATTGAGTTAATTAAATAGTTGGTTTTCAAACAATAATGGTACATATGGGAGTATTCATTTTGAATAATTGCGAGGTACTCCACACGTAAAGAGGATGGAAGTGGCTTCAGCATCCTTAAAGGCTACTCTTGATGTTCTAGAGCTCAGGAAGAATGAGATCCAATCTGCTGCTTTTTCTGAGAGGTTAGCGATTTTTAAGGAGCCTTTCATGCAGCAGGTTGTGGTCTATGAGATGAAAAACCACAGAGAGGTCCAATAACATTAGCAGAGCTGGATGCCCTTTTTCTATAATCTTTGAAATGTTGGATTTAAGGTCTAGCAATGCTGTTTCGGTCCCATACCAAGCCCTAAAACCTGACTGATGAGTGCCCAAGACTATATTGTTTTACACAAAGGTTTGGAGTTGTAAATAGGCAACTCTATCGAGAATCTTTAATAAGTATGGCACACTGGTTATAGGGTGATACATTTTGGCAATTGATGGATCTATTGTGTTCTTTTTAAGCAACTGAGTGATCCAGGAGTTTTTCAAGGAGGTAGGCACGATGCCTTCACTAAAAGACATGTTAATAAGCTTAGTGATCCATGGAATAGTCACAGTTAAGGAGTCCTTCAGAATGTTACTAAGTCAAGGGTTTCCATTGAGCATGTGGTAGATTTTAGGCACATAATAATATCATGAATTTCTCCCTCAATGTAGAGTTGAAATTCAAATTTAGGAATGAATGAGATAGGGGCATCAGGAGTCTTCGTTTTCACGGGGGTCTGTTTTCTATCAGTAGCAAGATGGCTCTGTTGTTTAGAAATATTCATTTGATGGCTAGAGGTTTTAGCAATTAATTAATCTTGGATTGTTTGGCACCAGATAGAATCTTTAATTGTAGATGGGAAAGGAGAGGTTTGATTCTCAAATTCCTTGAAAATTTTTAATAATTCATTAGGAGATGAATTAGCTTTATTAAGTGTATGAGATGATTTGTACTTTTTCCAGGGTACTAGATGATTTGTTCACCACTCTTGACCCTCCAACTGAGGGCAGCCTCATCAGGTCTGCAAATGCCCCACATCTGTCCCTCAACTGGTTTACCTACCTACCAAGAGGCTTCAGGATGCATAATCTGGTGCTGAGTCTAGAAGAGCAAGTAGTGTTCAGGGATTGTTAATTAGGTGCTCTCGGCCATGTCCTTCTCCTATGCATATCCATCTTGTAAGGACAGTGCCAGTCTGCAAAGAAGGGTAATGGCTATTTGGGGCATGACTTTAGCTTCTTCTTGCTGGCCAATTAGCCAACCAAATTATTTGGGATACTCAACCCCATTGCTCCCACTGGAAGAATATTTAGGAGGTCGGCTGAGAGATGTCTTGCTAACTGATTCCTTGTTAAGGAACATTTCAGATAGGAAATGGCAGCGTAAGGAAAAATTGAGGTTCACCCTCCCCTTGGTGGAACTTGTTAGCCTGTGCTTTCCACCCATTATCCTTCCAAACCCAAACCAGAGTGCTTTGGACTCAGTTTTCTAGAGGCTACTATTAGCCACAGCAGTTCTATTTATTATAGCCTTTTGGACTGGCATGTCCCTACATAAATATAATGCCACCATCGGCCTACAGTGAAGCATACTCATTGCCTGTGAGGATGATTCTTTGAGCTTGACACAATCTTCCATCATGTGGTACACTTGGATTAGTTGTTTGTAGATAGCACCATCCACAAATTGAATGCTATCATGAGTGCTGCCACAGTTGAGTCCGATTTCATGTATGTGATGTGGGGGCATTCACACTCCACAACCACCAACCATGCTTTGGCCTGCTCCCACATTGATTCCATTGTCTACAATGCTGGCACCTGCTAAGTACATTCCATGCCCCTTTCCCTTGGCAGCAGACATCCTTACTCTACAGCCACTATTCAGTAACCCTGGTTAACATTTCTGTGCCTTTTGATGCAACCCCTTTACGGTCACTTCACCCACTTATGCGATCAAGAATTGACAAAGCTTCTACCACCGTAGCTGTCGGATAAATCCCAGTCTCATTTCTGAGTATTTCAGACTAGACGGTAACTAGGTCTCCTTCTGTGAGGCATTTCAGGCAAGAATGTGGAATTTAATGGTGTTTCTGGTCCTACTAATACCTCACCTTTTTCAAGGTAGTTAAGGGCGTCCTTGCCCCGTTGTCACAATGCACCCTCATCATCATGCAGATGAATGTGCTTAAGGATGATAGAGATTATATTGGGGGAACAGGGCATCGCAAGAAGCCTGTTACTAGTCAATCTTCATGAAAAACACCTGTGTGACAACCCAGCATCTTGATTGTATTGCTTAAAATGTCTAACACTGTGGTGCAGTTCAGCTAACATTGATGCCATTCTAGCTACATGCAAATTAAAACTGTGGAAGGGCATAGTAGAATTTGCTCACAGCTTTTCTTTGAACTATTAACAGCAGTTTCAACATTATTGTAATGCTAAGCAGGTAGCTTTAGGTCGGTTGAGGCAGATGTGCTTCTTGTGGAACCTTGGGGTAGGCATAGCTGCATCAGCCTGATCACTAGTTGGAGCACTAATTAATTCCACTAAATTCCTATTGTCTGTGAAATGCAGACCTGGGCTTCTTTTGCACTGGCCCCATTTTTTCCAATGGTCAACGGATGATGGGCTGTAAACGCTGAAGACAGTCAATCTGACAGCCAAGGACTAGGCAATCGTTTTTAACCCACCCGTAAACTTTCTGCCTCTACCTTTTGTCAGCACGCCAATTAAGCATTGATTCTCCCACAGCTCTGTTACATTGTAACATCTTCAGTTTATCCTACACAGCTAATGCCAAGTTTAGGAGGATTCCGGTAGAAACCTAAAGCAGTTTCTGGTATCCCCTATGTGTTCCTAGGTCTAAGAATGTAATCACCTCAGTCCATGCAACATCCTACTACTGCATTAGTCCAGATCATTTCTCACCTGAAGTCCTAGAAATAGATGACAAAAATGACTACAATCCTCTTGGTGTTAAGCATGGGATACTGACTTTTTCTCTCCTCCTGTCACCCATACTCATTCCCTCGCATTCTGTCCTCACCACCATCTGGCTACTGACCAAGGGATTGAAGTTGAGATAAATAAGGCCTCCCACCTGATTCCTTTTATGGAGTATTTTCAGAAATGTTTCTTTAGACCCTTTTCTGTGGATAGCACTATTGGGCTATATGTTATCCTTTAAAGGTTCTCCCCTTTGGTATCACCGTAAACCCTTGTATCATTTTCAGAGCTATTTGTGTAGTGGCTAATTTTCTTTTTCTAAAGTCTATGAACAGTTATCCTTATCTGAAGCACTGGACCACCCATCAATCAGAATCAACAAACTTCTGATGGGTTTGGCACTGTTGCTTGGTCTGCCTCAACAGCAGAAATGTACGCCCATCGAACACCACACATCTCCTTAATAAGGAAGGGGAGTACTCCCTAAAAGTGGTTTTCCTTTTTAAATAGATCAAAGATAATTAGGAGATCTTTCAATGGGTGACCATCCTTCTTACCCTAAACATTCAGAGGGTTTTCGGTGTCATGCCCACTTTTTCACTGATGGATCCCCATGCATGTAATTGAATGTCCTGTATAACACTTATACTTCCCAGCCATAGTTGACTCATGTCCACTTCCCCAATGAGGTGAGGACTTGCTAGCAATTTCTGGTGAACCTTACGAGAAGCAGCTAATCAGGGTGCAAATACAGAACCCCCATTGGGAAGGGGTGATATCTGGCCACTATATAGTAGAAGGGATAAAAGAGAAATGCTCTGTTTCAAACAAGGTAACGACCACTGGTAAGGACCACTAGTGAGTGGCACCAGAAGAACTATAAATATGTGAACTGAAGTGCTTGAAGTATGTTTTAACCGTTTAAGACTGGATTTGTTCATTTCATGGGGAAATACTTGTTTTACAGACCCCTATGACATTTTAGCATAATAGACACTGCTCCGCCCACTTGACTAAGGATATATGAAGATACATTTGGCGGAAAACTCTAATTCTTAGTGCCCTTCTTTGAAACAGAGCAGACCTGTCGAGGAATCTCTTCTTGCACCTAGGACCAGAGTAGTAGTCTCAGCCTTAAGCTTCACAAGAGCTTCTTTGCACTGTGGCCTTGTCACAAGGCAGTGCATCTCAATCATTGACTGTGTCTGGGCAATCTAGGACAGCAAACTTGTGCAACTATCTGACAGCTTATGGAGGTAGAGCAGACACTTTCCGGGGCCCCAAAGCCAGTGTACTACAGTTCATTGCTGGTGACTTGTTGGTGAGGCGACATGCTCAAGTAAGTGCCCACCTGTCAGTGGCATGCTAAAAGGCTGGTGCGCAAAGTAGCCATTCCACATCTGGAATGCTTACCATATGTCTGATGCAGTGAAAGAGCAATTCCTGTGCCCTTTGGACCTAAATCAAAAGAGAAACCGTCAATGTGAGAGCAAAGACAAGAGAAATCTGGCCACTGAGTCCCTGATATGGGTTCAGCAAAGCATACAAGAAAATAGTTCACCATCAGCCAGAGAAGCAAGAATTAATTGCTTCCTGGGATCCCACTATGAGAGTCAATGTTCCACACACAGAAGCACCTGATTGAAGTAAAGGTCACACTATCTGTGTGGTGGAACAATGCAATTAAGTGTTATGTGCTGAAAACATGATCTGATTCATATGCAAACTTAGATTATTTTGGCCCGATGAAGCCTGCTGCTGCATGGCCCACTAAAGAGACAACAATGATAATGTTTAGTGGAAGCACTACTATAACTGTTAAGATTTCCTATGCACTCAGGTGGTAACCACATAGATGATACCACATGTTGCTCTATTGTGGAGGAAGGAAGCACACACCAATTATCACAATCACCATCACTGGGAAAGTGGGGGCTTCATATGACTCGTCAACTGTAGCCCCTCTGTGTGCATCTAGCTTTAGTCTTCCCAAATATCATCAGTTGTAAATCAACACCTTAAACTGAATGTCAACTGTCAAGCAATCTGGGCCTTATTTCCATTAAGAAACAAAGGCTGTTGCATTTCACTGACAAGACAACAGTCATGTTTCATTTGAACAGTAAGAGAAGGCGGTGGGGAGGAACATATTGGTCCTTCACATTTAGTATTAGGTCACCTCGTAGAACATCCTCTTTAGTAGCCTCTCACAAAGCACTCTCCTAAATATTTAGGAGGATTCCCTGTGCAGGCTGACCTATATCCTGCACAAATGGGAGCTCCTTCCAACATTGATGGATCAAATCTAACTGAACCAGGGCTTCCTACAAGTAGATCTGGTTGCACTTCAGGACAGCTGGAAGTTCCTGCTCAGTGTTGAGATCTATGACACTTTTCCTCCAGCACCTCTGATATGGAAGGTGTAGAGATTTGAGTTCATTCAGAGCTGCAATCTCATTTTAGAAGCTCCTCACTGTTGTTACTCATTTACATAGTATTTTTGTTCAGAGCAGTTATCTTCAATACATTCAAAACAATATATCCTAATGTTACTCCCTACTCCCTACTAGAATGGCTAGAAACAATCACATCTTCCATTTCTGCAGATGGACCAATAACCACATTGGATGCAAAACTCCACAACATTCACAAGTTGGTTATTTCTGCATTACACTGTATTGCCCCTATGACACTCTCAAAAAAAGAAACAAGCTATATGGTACACCACCAGACCAAACTACAAAAATTAAGAAAATCTAAACTGTAGAAAATCTGTAGAAAATCTGGAGGAAAAACAATCTACACACAAACAAATTCACCTACAATCAACAGTTACACATTTACAGAGCAAATGGGAAATGTGTACGATCATCAGAGAATTCAAGAACCTGACAGCCTGCAATGCAACCCTATCCCTACACAAGAGCTCTGGGACCAGATTGCTGCACACTTCAACCAAAACATCCTCGACATCCAGGATCAACTCACATGACATAAATGAGATTCCAAAAACACCTCCAATTAACTTCTCTCAATGGACTTTCTGTCTGCTGTCTGCAAAGGAGCCACAGCTACCATTTACATCATGTCCTTCCTCCCATTCTGTACAAATCCATCATGAAAGCTCCAGACTTAATGCTCAGCTTCCTATCCCTCTTTAACGACTCCATCTGCACCTGAAGAGTCACAGCTCAGATGAAATCTGCAAACATCAGACATCTGCTTAAAAAGCCCATATCTGACCCATATGACCCAGCCACCCCCATCTGCGAGAAACCTCTGGAAAAATTCATGTATGGTCAACTCCGGGATTTCATTTAAAGAAAACCACTTGATGAATGAGGCAAAGCACAGATTTAGAGCTTCATGAAATACATGATTGGCTCTGTGCTCCATCTTGGATACACTTAAACACAGTGTAGAGGAAAACTCTAAGAGTGTGTTCATCCTACCAGAGATATTAGCTGCTTTTGTTACTATCAGTCGCAAGATCCTCCTAAAAAGACTGGAATATACTGCTATTAAAGAAACAGCTTAACAATGGATGACCTCCTTTCTCATAGATAGAACAGAAACCACTATCTTTGGCCCCAACAATTCCTGGCCTCGCCCACTTACTTGTGGAGTACATCAAGGGTCCATACTTTTACTTCTACGTTTCAACTTCTACATGACACACCTATTAGAGATCATCAATATATCTGGTATCTCCTGCTAAAACTATACGGATGACACACAAATAGTCTACAGATTTGTGAACCACCTGTCAGAAAACACTCCAGACATTAAAAACTGGTCTTGCACAGGTGGACGCATGGATGACAGCAAACAGACTAAAATTAAACCCTAGCAAAACAGAACTGATGCTCTGAAATCCAACAGGTTCTAACTGCACCACAATCCCTTGGCCTGACCAGAGTGTCCCCTGCCTGATCCCATCGATCACATTAAAGAATCGTGTACTCACAATTGACTACATCCTCACTCTTGATCCACAGAGTAGACTATCGTCAAAAACTGTTTGTCCTAATTGCACATGTTATGCCTCATTTTACCTTACTTAGCATTAAAACACATGGTCATAGCCATCATTTCTCTTATACTATCCAAATTAGGCTTCCTCCTTCAGATGTAAGTTTCAACACTACACTACCTCCAGAAAACCTAGTTCCACCAATGCTGCACTAGTACTAGTATGCAACTTCAAGCAGAAACGCACAGGGGATCCTCTTTTTCAGTTCTGGCCACTAAACTGTGGAAGACCCAAACCCCTCTTCCTTTAAATAAAAAATGTGACAATCATGAAACAGCTAAAGACGTGGCTTATCGACCGACCATCTTGAAAAAATTGAAGGATAATAGCAACTGAAAGACTGTATACCAGAAACCTGGACTACTTTAAGACAACCAATTTCAAAACTCTTCTCACTACCATCTGTGGGAATCCAATTTCATTGAAGGATATTCTGCTGTTTGACATTGGTCTGCACCTGAATCTCACTGAAATATACAACCAAAAGACAGGGAGCAACACTGTAACTCCCTCCACCCCCTCCATTCATTTTCATCACTCCTATAACTCCTCACTACTAAAATCTTGCACCCTTATATTACCCACACTGCTTCAGATGACAAACCAGGTCTAGTGCACTTAACAGACTCAGACCCTATCAATCTTCTATCAACAGCTATTCTGTCAATGTTTGCACTTCACAATCCAAGGGCTGCCCATACTCCTAACCTGCACGGTCCATACCAACCACAAACAACATAGAGCTTTTTATATCAGCACAGAGGTAACGGGTACATCCAACCTGCATTAATCAACAACAAACATTTGTGCAGCTGCCTTCCAGCTATCTGACTAACAGACGCTGCCCTCCTTTCTTACAGAGCCATATGCAGGTAGGCCAAAATTATTGGCAGACGGGCCATATTTATAAGACAAATTTATATCACATTACATTACAATTGGGCATGATTTTACATTGGCACAGAGAGAAGGGTTTTTAATCCTTTGCATTGATATTACTTGTGGTGTTTTGCATTGCAGACATGTGTAGTGAGGACATCCTGCTGGGTCCTTGCCTCCCACATTTAGTGGTTAACAGAGTATATCACAGCTGTCACCAAGATAGATTTAACTTCCAAAATTCTGTGGTGAGGAAACAGCTTGATGATCGCCTTTAACTTGTTTTCTCCTGGTTCTGTTGCTCATCTCAACTGAAACCATGGTATTGATTTGGCAGCCTTGGGTGACCAAATGTTGAACCTGTGCCTTAAGTTGATTTGAACCTGGCTTGTCAAAAACATTGCAGGTGGTCACATATGCTCTTCATGTACAAATTGCAGTCAATGTGCTTGAAGGAACAATTTATGGTGTTCCAAAAGGATGACATTGTTCACTGCACATACCCTCATTCAGATTACATTTTGTACCTTTTCTCTGAAACCCTTGCCTGAATTCAAATGGATGATGCACACCCATTAGTCTTGCAAAGTCCTAGAAATTCTACTTTGACTGTACCAAGTCTAGCAAGTCCTCTAACATACATTGTGTAACCTTTTGTTGGGTCTAGTCCTCGTAAAGGGATTCATGCTTACTCAGTCAGAGGACAGGCAGCGGCTACTTCTTTCCAGAGGCAGGCCCTCTGAAATCCATTTGCAAAGTGTTTGCCTGGTTAAACCCTACATACGACAATATCTCAGAGCTGTCGCAGCCATGTTCAACATCATGCTATATACCAGTAACAAACTTTATTGTGGTCTTCCTCAGAAAGACATACAAAAGTTACAAAAAGCACACAATGTTTCAGTATGGGCATGCAAACACACCAGCAAACTAAAGCGGGCACATTAGTTACCTTTTCAGAAAACATTTTTTTAAACTCCTCAGCCATTTATTTGTGTGTATCAAGGTAGAGGTGCCAAGTTTTCTTCACATAGAACAATGCAACACCAGCGAAGATTGTCACCCAAGTAAGGTGATTCTAAAACATGATGGGATCCATGTTCAATTGAGTAGTAACTTGATTGCATGGTGCAAAAGCCTTGAGTAAGGCTTTAATGCCTTGCATTCATTCCATGGCTAATTTATCAGGATTTGTATGGTGGAGATTAGGGGCAGAACGCAACTTGCATTTCCACTGCTGCCTTTCTTTCCTCATTACAAATGCTCCT
Organism: Ambystoma mexicanum; assembly: GCF_040938575.1. Classification (NCBI taxonomy): domain Eukaryota; kingdom Metazoa; phylum Chordata; class Amphibia; order Caudata; family Ambystomatidae; genus Ambystoma; species Ambystoma mexicanum. Next base: position 400,708,458 of record NC_090930.1, on the reverse strand, counting down.
GCATCCACGCCAGCATGGATTTCATGCCAGCGCAAATACCGGAGATCCCTATGGGCATAAAGCAGGCGGACCACATAGGGATCCATTGTATACGCTCCCTACCATGGGGGCATGGCAAGCAGGGCTCACAATGGAATATAAACGCTGCTTGGCATGCCAGCACTCACTTTGCTTAGCACAGTGCACATGTGAAGGGAAAAACACGGCATACACACTTGTATGCCATCTTTGTCCTTGACATTTGCACCCCACAGTGCACATTTCGAAGATTTGGCAGCGGGATCCCACTTACGTTACAGTGTAAACATAACAGGTATTCCCACCAAATTATGCACAGGAGCAACATGAGCTCTGATGTGTTCCTGTGGGGATGGAGGATGCAAGACCACAGCCTCCAGATGAAATCCTGTCTGAGTTCTTCCTACATGCTTTTACCCCACGGCACTCCCCTTTTAAACAACATGTTATCAGTCACACTTACACACATGGGCTAACTTGCCCTTACCAACTAAAGTAAGAGTGATCTGTGTTCCTTAGCCTCTGTAGTACTTAACCACCCCACAACTGTAGCCTAGAATTTACAGGCAAAATGGCTTTGCTCAATTTGTTCTGCTGCCACAAATTCTGATAATTCTACCTGTGCAGTGCGATTGTATGCAGTAATACATTTAGAGTCTGATGCCCATGGCATTGATGCAATTCATCGGATTAGGCACAGTCTGATGAATTGCATTCTAGAGTGTAAGTTTGAAAATGCTCTATTGGGGAGCTGGTCATGTTGTTGTGGTGCTGTTACATTCGGCCCACATTTGAAGTGTATGCCAAACACAACAAAGGCTGCAAGAAGTAACAGGGAGAAGTGGGACTTGAACAATATGAGGGTGATTAGGTACAATTAAAAAAGTAGTCATAAGGGCTTTTCCTATGGAAAAAAAGAAAAGAGAGGGCATGAGGATTCCCTCATGTTGGAAACAGAGGGAAAATGTTTGTCGCTCTTGTAAATGCATTTCATGAGGTAGTCGAAGAGCTTGGGACAGTGTTATGCTTGATTTATGCTTGATTCAAAATGGCACGGGCGTGCAATGCATTCTGGGAGCGCTCGGAGCCATGTTGGATATTTACTTCACACCGCAGTGAAAGGCTGCACACATTTTGCTGAAGTGTTAGATTCACAGTGCTGAGACAAACATGCTTTTCCAAAACCTGGTATGCGGTCAAGACCATTTCTGCTGGGAAAGCTAACATTGTTATGGCTTGCTACTGTTCTCCGTGGAGCGTGTTTTTAGAGCAGGGAGGCCCTGCGCTCTTTGGGGGGAGCTCTCGATTGACCCAGCTGGCAACCGACGGCTGTTCCTTAACTGCGCAGGTGCAATTTCCAGAAGGTTCGAGAATTAACTCCCCTTTGTGGAGTGTCTATATATTTGGAAACCTCGGAGGGGGTCAGGTGAGACTTCAGCCAGAGAAGGACACTCCGTCTGGCCTTCCTGTGAGCTGTGGCACTCTTGGCCTGGCTATCCCCAGGTTCTTCCAGCCGCACTATAATTGCATTGGTGATTTATGGTTGTTCCGTGCACTTTTCAGGGGAGAGCAATACATTTTGGCGCTGTGAGCAGGGTATTTGTGATGATGTGTTCCAAATATTCATGAATCTGTTTGAACGTAGATAGGCTTTGGTTATCTTGCAAGCAAAAGTAATTTAGCAGTGAGTGTTGAACTGTGTTAAGCTGTTTTTTTTTTTCCTTGCTGGTGTGTGCGTGCTTGTGGGAGTGATTGCAGTGAGAAAGAAATTATAGATATAAAGAGGTTTTGTACCATTTTGCAGTAATTAATAGTTTGTTCAGGAAAAAGAGTGTTCCCGCTGGCGGTGAATGCTCTGATGTTATCATTCCAGGGTGGACTAAGAGTCCATCTGATAAGTTGGCTCAGGCATGGGCATGTGGTGCCGGGTCAAGTGAGACTTGGGATCAAGGATTGGGGGATGCCGATCCAGCTGATGTAATTGCATGCTTGCAACAAGTTCCAGTAGAACGTGGTAAAGAATGTGCGGCATTAGGCAGGTGAGGTTGGGTTCTTTTGCATGCTTATAGGAAAATACATCAAATGCAAATGGACATAAAAAATGAGGTTTTGCGATTAGAAAGAGAGCTGTCTGCAGAACGGCAGAGTGCGTTAATGCAGCAGATTTAAATGAAACTGTTTAAAGATAAGGCCGACACATATCAGGCAGTGGCCGAGAGGGCAGCAATCAAAGTAGCTCGTTATAAGTATAGGAAAAGACGGGGAGGGGTCAACAAAAGAAAGGTGGCAACTGTAATCGCTACCGCTGGCGCAGACTGGGATCCGGACAAGTGGGATGGTGATATTTTTGATTCGACCAGTCTAGAAAGTAGTTCTGCCAAAGAGTCTGACCCCAAACCAGAGGTGAAACAGAAAAAAGTGGCGGCGAAGCCTGTTAGAAGGCGGCGAGCCGGACCATACCCGCAGAATCCTGGTGGTGGTATGGTGGATTTAATCACTTTTGAAGATTGTACACAACAGGAGGTTGGAGAAATTATTACCCGTTTGAGGCAAAAATCAGGGGAAGCTTTATTGACATGGATGGTGAGATTGCTAGATAGGGTACTGCAGGGTTGCCGGTAGATTCTACTGATTCACCGCGTTTTTTACCCCTGTCAATTGACACCAATGTACAGGAGGTCTTAAGAGCAGTACCGCCCCCTGATGCAAATGGTCAAGATACGCAGGTGTCTTTGTTGCACCTGATAGCCCAAGCATGTAACCGTAAATACCCCATTACCAGAGACTGGCCTAGTGAAGAAACGAAGTGGTATACATTGAGAGAAGCAATTAAAAAAGTCAGAGAGCATGCTATGAAAGAGGCGATTCACATAGATGCTCCTGATCACATGGGAGCCGTGCCGCTCTCAGTTTCAACTCGCAACATGGTGATTAGAACTGCGCCACCCGCATACAAAAGTATCATTATGACTTTGCTACGGGAGAGAGAGGGGCGTAGTGAGAGAAGAACTGAAGGCAGGAGGCAAGATAGCATAGACTCCCGAGTGTCCCGAAATGACATGTTTTTGGCTTTGTTAAAAGATGGTGTGCCACATGAAGACATTGATGGCATTGAAACCAGAGTAATGTATGAATTATACAAAAAACGAGGACTTGCAGCAAAAGAGCGCTATAAACAGGTTAAGAAACAAGTAGTCATCACGCCACAGGGGGATGCCTCACCTTCCGCTCCTCCTGAGGAAGAACAAGAAGAAGGGTCTATGGGGACACCTTGCCCGTATCAGCCAACATACGCTGATTTGAGAAAGGTGGTGAGTGCAATGTTAGAGGCGGAGTCAAGTCACACTCATTCGAAATTTGACTAGGGCTTCGGCCAAGCCCCGGCAGCGTCTGCCCGCATAAAAGTTGACAGGCGGCCTCATGTTGATGTTAAGATTTTTTGGGGGCCAGAAAATACACAAGGGGTGCGAGCATTGATAGACACCGGGGCGGAGGCCTCTTTGATTCATGGTAATCCGACACGATTTAAAGGCAAACAGTTTACAATTACAGGTTTAGGGGGAAAGGAGACCCCCGCAGTGCAAACACGAGTGGAGATGAAAATAGGCAATTTAAAGAGGAAGAAATACCAAGTGTTGATTGTCCCGATACCTGAATATATAATTGGCTTTGACATTTTGGAAGGGCTAACCTTAGGACTTGGCGGTAAAACGTACCAGTTTGGGGTGAGTGCATTGATTTGTACCCCCATTACTGTAGGCAAATTGAAGATGCCCCCAGTGCAAGTGCCAATAGCAACCAAGCGAGTAGCAATGAAATAATACCGCATTCCTGGGGGGCACAAGGAAATTTCAGACACCATCAAAGTGTATGTGGAGGCGGGTGTGTTACCACCGCATGGAACAATCCTCTCTGGCCTATTAAAAAGGGAGATGGGTTGTGGAGGATGACGGTGGATTACAGGGAGTTGAATAAACATACTCCTCCCTTAGTGCCCGCAGTCCCAGATGCTATTACTTTGATTGAAAATGTCCAAAAGTTTGAGGGGACTTGCTATGCAGTGATCGATTTAGCTAATGCATTTTTCTCCGTGCCAATTGCTGACGAGTGTCAAGAACAGTTTGCATTTACGTGGGGTGGACGTCAGTACACTTTCACGAGACTACCCATGGGGTACATGCACAGTCCGACTATCTGTCACTGGCTGGTGGCAGAGCACTTAGAAAAGATACTGTGTAAATCTGACATACAAATCTCTCATTACATTGATGACATTTTGATTCAGGGCAAGAGTGAGCACAGCGTGCAAAGTCAGTTAGATGTCCTTATGGAAGGATTAAAAAAGGAAGGGTGGGAGATTAATCTGAGTAAAATTCAAGGTCCAGCTGAAACAGTGATATTTCTAGGGATTCAGTGGCATCATGGGCATCAAGAAATGGTGCCTAAAGCTCGACAGAAAATACTTGAATTCACCACTCCAACGAACAAAAAGCAAGCTCAGCAGTTTATAGGGCTGTTTGGGTTTTGGAGACAGCACATTCTGCATTTAGAGCAGATATTGGCCCCCCTCTACAAATTGACACGAAAGAAATATGAGTTTCAGTGGGGGGAAGAGCAACAGAGAGCCTTTGAGATGGCGAAAGACACCGTGCAGCAGGTGCTTGATTTATGGCCCTTGAAGGAAGGCAAAGTGGAATTAAATGTGTCTGTGCAAGACAATTATGCTAACTGGAGCATGTGGCAGAAACAAGACAGGAAACGTGTGCCATTAGGGTTTTGGAGTCGTAAATTGCCTGATGCTGGTAACTCATATACTCTGTTTGAGAAACAATTGCTGGTATGTTATTGGGCCCTTGTTGATACTGAGCAAATGACGGTGGGCCATGATGTATTGATGAGGCCAGAAATACCAATCATGCAATGGGTACTGAGCTCTCCTAAAACACATAGAATAGGACATGCTCAAGAAGCCAGCATAATTAAATGGAAATGGTATATTCAAGACAGAGCCAAATCAGGAAAGGGTGGAGTGGCAAAATTACATGAGTAAGTAGCCAACATACCGCCCTCAGATTGCATACCATCAGAGGTGCCTGAAAAACATGAGTCTCCCGTGAAATGGGGAGTACCTTACAGCGATTTGACCGTGGAACAAACAGAGCATGCTTGGTTCACGGATGATTCAGCCCGATAGGTGGGAACTAAGCGGTACTGGAAAGCAGTGTCGTACAATCCCAAAACCAAAAATATGATGACAACGACAGGGAAAGGAAAGAGCAGTCAGTTCGCAAAACTTTACACAGTTTACCAAGCGTTGAAATAAGAGACCCCTGGTCAATGTCACGTGTATACAGATTCATGGTCAGTGGCGAATGGATTGGCAGTGTGGTTGCCAACTTGGCAAAAGAATGGATGGAAGATTCATTCAAAAGAGTTGTGGGGAAAAGAACTGTGGCAAGATATTGCAGAAATGTTGTTACAAAGTGAAGTCACTGTATATCATGTGGACGCACATTGTGCCACAGATTCATTAGAACATTGGTTTAATTCTTTTGCAGATGAACACACCAAGATTTCGTCAGTGGATACAGAGGCTCGGGAGGATGATATGGAGGGTTTGGCCAAATGGGCCCATCAGAAATGTGGGCACCTTGGAGAAAAGGCTACTATCAGGTGGGCACAAGCTCAAGGCATCAGCCTTCCTTTAGAAGTAGTGAAAACCATTATTTTGCAATGTCCCGTGTGCCAACACCAATTACATAGACCGATATCTCAAATTGTTCGAGGCACATTGAGAAGAGGAAAATTACCAGGTCAAATTTGGCAGGTTGATTATATCGGTCCTATGCCAATCAGCATAGGTTGTCAGTATGCATGCACTATTGTGGATACATACTCAGGATATTTGATGGTTTTGCTGTGCAAACGTGCAACTCAATTGAATACCATCAGGTTGTTAGATCAGATCATATTAAATTATGGAGTGCCTTTGCAGATTCAAAGTGACAATGGGTCACATTTAAAAGGCAAACTAATCCAGGAATGTTGTCAGGAAAAGAGCATTGCGTGGATATATCGCATTCCCTACCATTCAGCTGCAGAAGGGCTAATTAAACGAATGAATGGGTTACTGAAAGAACAGTTGCGCAAATCTGGAGACGGCAGTTTGGCAGGCTGGCGTGATCGTGTGTTTGATGCGGTGCAAGTGTTAAACAATATGCCTGTGTATGAACATAAAACTCCTTTGATGCGATTAATGACTCCTACTTTGCAGGTTCAACCCAATTCAGTTAGAGAAACACTATTATACTGGGAAATCACACCAGGTTCTTTAGCTCCATATCGGGCAACTCCAGAGTCAGCAGGGGTAGACTTGCATTCCAATGAAGAAATCAGATTAGACCCAAGAGGAATAGTTGTTATTGAAACCGGGATTGGAGTACAGATTCCCCCAGAGCATATGGGATGGATTGCCCCTAGGTCTGGCCTAGCATTGAAGGGAGTTCAAGTGTTGGGAGGGGTAATTGATGCTCATTACCAAGGCGAGATTAAAGTCATCCTAATGAATAGTGGGGATCAATTATTATCAATCCACAAGGGTGATCGAGTGGTCCAATTGATAGTCATTCCCATTAAGTTGTCCATGATTAAGAAAGGGGACTCTCCTACAGTGTTAACTACCCGTGGGGATCGCGGTTTTGGCTCTTCAGACAGCATGGTACCGGGTGCAAAGGTGTGGGTGGAAAAGCCAAGTGGTCCACCAGTGCCAGCAGATGTCATTGCATCAGGCAAAGATCAAGTGGTTTTAGTTATGGAGCCTGGTAGAAAGAAATGGCAATATGTACCCGCAGACAAATGTTACCTAAGAGAGTGATGTGCAACACTGATATCTCTTTTCTGGGTTTGCCTTGTAGATCCTGGGTCTGGTTGGTGTGACTGTGGCACTAAATGGACTCCATTTGGACGGGTTAGACGATGTTCTGTCACCAGCAACAAATGTCACATCTGTGCCAGTGATCAAGGGGATACTGATAGTGATGAATAATGTTGTCCCCAAGCAGCCCTATGCCAGTGCCGACAAGCCGGCCAGACTGAAGACATGGATCCGTGAGATGCGACAAACACATCAGGAGCAAGTGAAAACAACCATGATGCTAGCCGTGCAGGAAACCTTTGTAGGACGGAGGAAACACTTTCCTATGATAACCCAAGAAGAAAATATGTGGATATATCTGGCACAGCAAGTACTGAATATATCACATTTTTGTCTTACGGATGTGCCCAATTCTGAAGCCTTATTGACTACATGTTTAGTAGCGGTGCCGACGCCTGTTCCGGTTTTAAAGCATATTTTCGGCGTCACACATAATGATTCTTTAGTTCAAGACATTAGACAATCTTTTTCAGTTTATGAATACTGTAGGCTCTGCCAAGAGACGGACAAGAAATGGAGAAATTTGACACGTGTGATTACGTACAACATAACCCAAGGTGATGTGTGTTATATTATGACGTGCAATGCACAAGAAATTGGCAAATGCCGACAAATAGAGTTGACCAATCAGCGCAATCATACAATGTTCGAGAGGCGACTATGTTCGCGAGTATCGCGCAAATGCACCAGTGTAAATAATACTATGTCCTGCAACCATACAGTGATACTGCTAGTCATTTGAATCATGTGAAACTTCCAACAGGATGGCTCTTTTCATGTGGTAACATTAGATATACTTATATTCCAGCTAACATTTCTGGAGGTCCATGTGCTTTGACTCGATTAGGACTAATGATGTTGCTTTACACTCAGCGATAGCTCGAGGTAAAAGGTCAACTTTTGAATCTGTAGGGCTATCTCCTGACTGTGATTCACATGTACATTTGCTATCAGAAGCTGAGGTTCTAGCATTAACCCTTTCATTAGTAGGTGTTTGGGGTTTAGCTGCTGGAGGTTACAAATCTTTGATGAAATTAGCGTGTTTAGTAGTTAAAAGCCTTAATCATACTTCGCAGGCTTTAGAAGAATTATTCCTTGATAGTCAAGTTATTAGAAAAGCAACTTTGCAGAACAGAGCTGCTGTTGATTATCTATTGCTGAAACATAATTTAGGGTGTAATGCCTTTGAAAGTATGTGTTGTTTCAATTTAAGTGACCACTCGCAATCCACTGAAAGTCATATTCGAGGTTTGAGGGATCTCATTTCTCAAGTGTTTCAAGATCGTACCAAAAACTGGTGGGATTGGTTATTTTCATCGATACCTGATATTGGGGGTACACTACGTTATATTTTTGCTTGCATTTTCATTATACTGGCCCTCATTACAACCCTGGCGGAAAGGGGTTTACGCCGGCGTAAAGCATGGCGTACCTTTCCGCCTGACTACGAGTTCCCGTAGCGCCATGGTGCTTTTTTCGCCTGCTTTTTCCAGGCGGAAAAATCCATGGCGCTACGGGACTTGTTGTTAATTACGCCACCGTAATTTACGGTGGCGTAATTAACGCCTTCCCCACTCCCATTATACCCTATGGGGCAAAAATGGGAATGGGGAAGGGTAAATGGGGATTGGGGACTTACCGCCCGCCAAGGTCGGAATGGGGCGGTAAGTCCGCCAACCACCATGGCGGAGTTGGCAGCTTAGCGCCATGGACCATGGTGCAAATTGCACCATGGTTCTCCGCCAGGGTCATAATGAGGGCCACTGTCTATTATAATTGCTTGTTGTTGTTGCATTCAATGTATTCCCAATTTAGTTTTAACATTTCGTAGATTTTAGAGACCGTTTCCAGTGCCACCTGGTTACGGAAGATAAATATCCAAAGGGTGGAATTGTTATGCTTGATTCAAAATGGCGCGGGCGCGCAATGCATTCTGGGAGCGCTCGGAGCCATGTTGGATATTTACTTCACACTGCAGTGAAAGGCTGCACACATTTTGCTGAAGTGTTAGATTCACAGTGCTGAGACAAACATGCTTTTCCAAAACCTGGTATGCAGTCAAGGCCATTTCTGCTGGGAAAGCTAACGTTGTTATGGCTTGCTACTGTTCTCCGTGGAGCGTGTTTTTAGAGCAGGGAGGCCCTGCGTTCCTTGGGGGGAGCTCTCGATTGACCCAGCTGGCAACCGATGGCTGTTCCTCAACTGCGCAGGTGCAATTTCCAGAAGGTTCGAGAATTAACTCTCCTTTGTGGAGTGTCTATGCATGCGGAAACCCGGAGGGGGTCAGGTGAGACTTCAGCCAGAAAAGGACGCTCCGTCTGGCCTTCCTGTGAGCTGTGGCACTCTCGGCCTGGCTGTCCCTGGGGTCTTGCAGCCGCTTCTGGACAAGATGAGGAATTATATTACGCTCACGGTGATGTATTTCTTTTTTACTTCTTTACTTCTTCTGTGATCTATGTCCATGTTAGTTTTATGAGGTATTTCTATGTACTTGTAATCTTTGAATAAATAGCCGTAATGAGCTGATTATCTTCTAAAGAGTACATGGCTGTGAGTTATTCTGTCTGTCTGTTTATGGGTTGAAGTATTTGCTCTATAATTGCATTTGTGATTCATGGTTGTTCCGTGCACTTTTCAGGGGAGAGCAATACAGACAGATATGGGACAAACAGTACAAAAGGGGAGATGGCAGAAAAGTGAATAGAGAGGGTATGGAGCCAGGCCAGGGTACACCAAACGGTCAACAAAGCAACAAGCTTACCAGGGAAGAACCGGGAGCTGGCATGTCACAGACGGGGACTGTGCAAATAAGTGCTGCAGCACGAATCCCTGCGTAAAGTTGATCCTGATAGCGACCATGTTGCAATGTGGTTGAAATATTTCTGTGTTGTTCTGCCCAGCTCCAGTCTTTCCTTGACAAGCTTTGACATTTGAGGTGTCAGGGTCTACAATCCTGATGTTTCCCCCAAGGATACTAGAGTCATGAAGGGATGACTTATGACAATGTTTGGAAATTGGAAATGTTTCCACTTTCTGCCCCATAGCATTGACTGGGGGGTAGACACGTCATCATCGTCATTTCTGTCACTTTCATAAATTGCCACAAATATTACAATATTTATGGTAAATGGGATGTGTTACATTTATGTTACTTTGTGTTATTTTGTGTAGAGCCGATACATTTGTAGATTTGCATGCACGCAGAAACATAACGATGAAACATTGTGACACAGAGGGCCCCTCCACACTCAGGTGAAGCAGACGATCAATATGTGCACATGGAATATAGCTGTATGAATGGCGGTCATGAGAGGAGATCACAATAGGTATAAAATGCTCACATAATGGGGTACATGTATGGGGAATATTTTTCAAATTTAGTAAAAGATGTTAAATATATGAGGTGTGGTTGCTCTATGTATCAACTGGTGTTTTCGCAAATCATGGCAAAGGCCCGTCAGCAGTCAGGGAATAGGTTTTGTGAGCTGGTCAACAGGGTGATTGCGGTCAGTTTGCAGATGGCTCAAGTGCTGGAGGGCAAATATTATCTTTGGTAAACGGGAGAGCTCATTGTTGTAAGGGATAGTCATTTATTAAACCTGCAGCTTTGTTTGATCAGTTGGCTTCGTCCAGGACACTTACAGAGATCAGTAGTAATACATTTCAGGAGAGCGATTGTGTTGTCAGAGGGTATATGGAACTCATGTGAATAGGAAGGCCCAATAGTCATAAAAATTGGACAGCAATAGGTTTGGGCAATGCAGTTAGCAAACACAAATAGGTCAAAGGGAATCTATGTGTCTTTCTCTCGTCTTCATGTGCTTAGGTATTTTTAGGGCAGGTCTGTGTGTCATTAATAGGAATTTTGTTATTTTGTAACTAAGAGGCAAGGCTGCCACCAAATATGGAGAGGTTTTGGGGAAGGGGTGTGTTGAAAATGTAAACCGTCTAATTATACTTTTATTGGGATTGTGTTATAATGTCTGTGTCCAATAAACTGTGTGGGTTTTAGATTTCTCTGTGCAGGGCAATCAATCATGTTTGGGGGGATGCCTTTGTAACGGTACCTGGGAGAGTGTATTAACTGTTGCAAACTGTATATAATATGTGTTCTTTGTGTGGTTCCGGGAGACATGGGTTAGTTTGACTGTTAGATGTCATCTGAGCCCCCTCCTGGCCATTGTACAATAAACTTGCTTTATGGACAAATGGTGCACTTACTAATTTTAGAGGTGGGCCTTATTTGGGTAAAAGGGCAGAGCTAAGGGTCCACACCTACATCAAACACCTCCGAGTTTCCAAGTCTGAATGTGGAGGATCCACTGGCTGGTCTCAGCCTTTTGATTACTTTCCAAGAGCCCTTCATGGCTGCACCTTGTAGAAGCACCTATAGAGCCCTTCCTTTTACAATCCACCAAATGGTCCTGCATTCATATATTTTTCTTACAAATTTAGCCACATATGGTCATCATGGCTTGCAGCCCGTATTTTCAAAAGCATTAATGAACCATGTGCAGTTCTGCTCATTGTGACCGGGCTGTTTGGAGTAAGTGTGCATACTGAGCTTTTCTGTGCAAACAACACTGAGTGGGCTGGCCCCAAAACGTTGAAACTTTGTGACCCAGTGTGTAAGGTTCACACCCAACTCTTACTGCAACGTGGACCAACTTTAATGCCTTGTTGATTTGTGGAAGAAGATACCTACCCGAAAATGATGTGATAACACCCTATTGACAGAGAGAGACTCAATACTGGCCGGAGGCCTACCCATGGGGAAACTCTGCCCAGTACTTTAGGAAAAAGGACTTCCTGTGTGAAACCAGGAATAATGCCCTTCTCACCTGCTAGGGCTATATCTCAACAGCAATCACCACCCTTGCCAGCCAGCTCAGTCAAGGACGTGACACGACATCTGAGAGGAAAGACCTTTGGGAGTCATAATGACCACAGCCAACAGAGCCAGGGACAGGTATTGCAAATGTACTAAGCAGCCAAAACTCTCAACTGTATCCCTTGCCATTGAAGACCATGTTCCTGCTTTCATCTAGACCATCTCCAGCTAAATCAACCAGCCATCACTTAGCTAGAGCCTGAGTTGCACTGAGAAGCTCGCATTTTGTATGCAGGAAACCCAGTGTCATCGTGTACAGACTTTGAAGACATTCAGCAAGCCCCCAAATGGCTGCAACATTATGGCTGGCATTAATTATAATAGATAATGACGTGTGAATGCCTAAACTTTGAGAGATGTCATTTTTTGCCGTGTGTCATATCTTTTTCCACGTACATAATTATTGTGAGAGAGTGCGCATTTGAAAGCTGCTGGTGCCTGAGCATCCCATGTATTCCCTGTGATAAAGTGTTAGGCTGTATGTTGAACCATCCCACTGCACTTCTACACGCTAGGCCTGCCTGCACGACCACTGCTGCCACTAGGTGAGCAAAGAAAGCTGGAGGAGCCTAAGACCCTAGGGACATATCCTTACAGAACAATGAGAGGTTGCAGTTCCAGATCCCCTTACCCATGTCCACTCAATGTGTCTTGCTCAATGTGCTGCACACACTGTTATGCTATAATATGGGGGCTCAGCTACATGTATGCAGTGACTGATTCAAGAACATGGATAGTACACGGATGCATGGAGTGGCTCCTCGTTGTATCTTTATTGTGCTGAGTTTCAGCAACACTACGTCTCAGGTGAGCTGTCCCCACTCTCCAACACCCAAGTAGGGCTACACCAGGCTTTGTTCCTCCCTCTGACATTCATTTAACTCTTGTCTGTTCCTCTTCTCTGTTGACAGCACAGCTTCAATTGCCTCCCAGGTCACGGGACTTTTTTTTAAGAGAGGTTTATCATCGCCACCAGCTCAAATGCCGCCCATCCTTCGGAGGAACCTCTGTGATGCGGCGAGCAGTTCCTCAACTTTTCACCCCAGCGTCCTGAACTCATTAAGCTTACAGCTAGATTCAAACAATGAAAATGTAAACAAACTGAAAGTTCCATTCACCCAGACAGAACATGACATGAGCACGCATCCTTCCTCTTAATGTTTCAAAAAGGTCCCTCTTAAACACGAACACAGGAGCAGACATGCTTCTTCGGCTCTCCACAGCATTTGCAGTCTCCTGACACACCCTGCGGATTATCAACGCCCCCGTCCTACAATGAACTTCCATCCCCTTTGTCTGACATTTCTACACATTCCGAACATTATATTCAGTACCCCTTTCTTGGGGGAGTGGGTTAAAATATAACTGTTTAAAACCTTTTATTTGTGGCATAATTAAAAGATATCTATGTATTAATTGGTATGTTACCGGGAAACGTTTTTTGCATGCTTTTGGGTTTTACGTTTTATGTTTGTGTTTTCTTTTTTCTTTTTCCTGAAATCATCCTGCTGTGCCCTCGAATGTTTTAAATAGTGCTATTATATCCAAGAATAAAAATAGCCCCTGAATTTGCAATCCATTGATCAATGTTGCATGAGTAATTTGCATATGCCCTCTCGTGCACAATGCAGCCTTACGCATGTTGTCCCAATCGGCGTAAGTGGTCCTTTGAAATCATCTTACAGATAATTACCATGGTTTTATATATTGATGTAAATCCTTGACGAATTTAATTCAAAATGCATGATAAAGGATACGGACCTCATACTGAAAGAACTGCCATCATTAAATGTTCTCTTTCATGCATCTCGTCTCAGATCTATTTTTCCATAGAATGCAGTGTTTTCATTAATTATTTTCGGCGGTAACCTTTCCTCCTGGTGAGCACTGAGGAATGGGTCTTTGATTTGAGTCATTGCAGGACTTTCTCTTTGTTAAGTTCCAGGCGAGACTGACATCAGCAGTGTCCTGGCTTTCACAACTCCCTTGTTTATATTGCCTAGCAACAAAGAGATTCATTAGAAGACTTCCTTGCTCTAGGCTGGTGCATCGTGTATACTCTCTTTCCCACATCTTCAAATTATACAGTTATGGTTGTAGTGTATTGCTTTGGATTGAGCACATCCACACACTCATCTGAACATGACTCTCTACAGCAGGTCTGGGAGCAGGGAGACCAGGAAGAATCTGGTAGTGGATCATGGAAACTACAAGGGCCCGCATTACAGAAACGTTGGAGCAGCGCAGTGCAGTTTTGCATTGCATTTGCACCGGGCCATGTCTTGACACAATGCAAAAACCAAATCTTGTTTAAATCCCCCTATGCACCAACGCAAAATGCAATGGGTGCAAATGCAGGAGTAAAATTGCGCTTCACACAACGTTTATTTATAAAGGCCCCTGAGTGGAGAAGGGATTCATTAGTCGGTGCCACATTCTCAAAGATTTGAACTGGAGCAAATTAGAAGCTGTAGCTGTGACTGGCTAAAAAGGCTGAAAAAAGGAGCAAATCTGGATATGCCTGGAATATCATTCGGATGCTCACTTCCACATATCATTCACAACGATTGGCTCCAGAGTATATCAGAGCGGCTCCAAGCATCTCCAGAATTACTCCAGTTTCAGGATTTGAGAATCAGGTACAGTATTACTGTAGCAGGTGCTATGTTGAGACCAGAGGTTTCCTGTTATGCATTATTATGTTTTACTAAAATCACTGTTAGCAAAGAGAAAATACATCCAACAAACATTTTCAAATATTTTTGGAAACGAGACAAAAAAACGAAAGTTTCCTAATCCAACAAGGAGCCTCAAAACACCCCCTCTTAATAACCAAACGAAGACATGCAACCGCTATAATTATCATTCATTCATGTCTCGTCCTCTTCTAAACTGCCAGATGCCCTCTGACAGCCACAATATGATGCACACCGAGAGAGCAATCCAACGCTGAAGCAACCGAAAGAAAAACCGCAGAAGGCAATCCTCTGCCAAAGTATTTGTCTAACAGCCTATCTCCTCTCCTTAGAGGACTTTTGCAGGGTAGACGGGAAGGATAATACTCACCTCAATGTCTCAATAGAATCTACACATCTGAACTTGATAGTGAGGGGGATGAGCCATTCTATGTCGAGACCTGAGCCTTCCTATTGTGGAAATTTAAAGTCCTTGCAAAACATTTAACACAACACGCTGAATACGTTTATAATATAATGTCTTGAAAAAGGTTGTCTCCCTAGACTAGTTAGCAGCTTTTAGAATGAGTTCCAATCTACCCACCTACCCCGCCAGCTATTGCTGCTCTTGCATAACCCGTAAACACATTTAGTTAAAGCCGAAGAAGATACTGGGTGATGGGACTTACAGGAAGTGGCAATCAGCTGAGAGGTAGCAGGAGATCCTATGTGAACAGTTTTAAGTTAATAACCACTTAGGAAATACACTACACAAAGCTTCTTATTCTCCTGAAATGAAGGATAATAAACAGGTAGACACACATTTTGTTCTATAAGCAATGTAATTGGTGCCACCATCTGCTGAAAACACCTTATTTTATTTATTTATTTTATGTTTTCATTTGTAAAACTCACTAAACCCAAGGGCATCAAGGAGCTGTTGCATGACCGTTACACACAGGCAGAGTCAAAAGGTATGTACATTTGGCGAGCGCAATTCTTAAGTGTTATGCAAATGACCAGGTTTGTAAGGAACACCCAATATGACTGTTCGGCTCTTAGGTGGGCAGAAGTGAGTTCCAATGTTTTGCTGCGATCGCTGGGAAGCATCAACCACCCACTTTCATGCGTTTGAACTTCGGCTGGACCAGACGGTATCTGTAGGCACCTCTGGTGTACCTGGAAGATTGCAGACCTCTGCAACCGTATTGAATCTCCCTCCTGCTTCTCTGCTTTTTTCACTGTTTTATTCTCTGTTCTCTCAGCCTCTCCCTTCTCCCTCTCTCCTCCCCCTCCCTTTCTTTTTTCTATGCACTTACTCTACCAGAATTGTCCCTCTACCTAGTATGATAGCAACATACTTCCCCCTCCCATACTTGTTTCCTTCCCCAGCACTATCTGAAAGGTTGTCAGGCCTAGTACGATAGCCACTTGTCTGTCTCCCATTTCCTCCCTTTCTGTGTCTTAGCTCTTGCACTATCTGAAATATCGCCAGGCCGAGTATGATAGTTATTTTCACATTCTTGTTGTTCATGACCTGTAAGAATGTCATTGCATTTTCCCTTGCTCCCTCCCTTGTAATGAAGCGCTTTGAAACACATTGTGTATCGGCGCTATATAAATAAACTATCATATCATATCATTGTGATTTGGTGATTTTCTGAGAGAGATAGGGAGGGGCCACATTGGTAAGACATCTGTGTGTGATGGAGAGGGTTTGGGACGTAATCCTTCCTCAAATTGGCAGCCTGTGTGTGTCTTTTGTAACAGCTGCAATGTGAGCGAGTCTGCGAATGTTGAGCACAGCTCACAAAGCATTGTTCTGGATGATCTGGATCTTCCATAAATTGTGTGAAGTGGTGCCTGAAAAGAGTATGTTGCAGTAGTTTAGCCTTGAGCCAATGACTGCTTGTGCAATGGTTAAACAGCTATCGGGGATAGAAATGGTCTAGACTCTAGAGGCATTGATTTGTTTTGTCGTGTAGGCTGCAGAGGAGGCAATAGCATTCACTTGGTGAGACAACAAGGGAGTGGCCTTCATTCTGAGGTTGGTGCTAGTCATGACGCTATTAGCCAAGAGTATGTTGCAGTAGTTTAGCCTTGAGCCAATGACTGCTTGTGCAATGGTTAAACAGCTATCAGGGATAGAAATGGTCTCGACTATAGAGGCATTGATTTGTTTTGTCGTGTAGGCTGCAGAGGAGGCAATAGCATTCACTTGGTGAGACAACAAGGGAGTGGCACTCATTCTGAGGTTGGTGCTAGTCATCTGCTTAAGACTGCCCGCGGATACAAATTTGACTTACATTAAATGTAAAAGTGGATGACTTTCTCTGTGATGTCGTTCTCCATCAGAACCACCTCCCTTTTAATCAACCACCCTTGAGCACGTGTTTATTACGAGCTGATTGGAATGGCATGTTAAATGACTCCAATCAAGCAGTCCCACTAAGTCAGTGCCTTGTCTGGGATTGCTCAAGGGAAGCCCTTATTTATATATTTTTATGTCCAGTTTGTGTACTCTGGATGACAACCCTTATATAACACCCCTCGCTTAGAATCCCCCTGACCCCACTGAGCCAAGAAGTAAGTTTGTTTTGGAAATTTAAAAGGTTTATTTGAGAATTAAACAATATATATATATTACACTTTTATAATAAATTAATAATTGATATCACACTTAGACATATGACAGTGAGTGATCAACAATGGGTGATGTGATACTAGCACACTGGGTAATTACTTAGGAGTAGTATAGAGGATAAGGTAGCATTAATAATTGATATCACACTTAGACATATGACAGTGAGTGATCAACAATGGATGATGTGATACTAGCACACTGGGTAATTACCTAGGAGTAGTATAGAGGATAAGGTAGCTGAGAATGCTTTATATGGTGCAAGGAAATGCAAGGTGGAAAAGAAGCAACACAGGAATAAACTTGATATGATTTCAGCAAAACATAATATAATCACTTTTCCCCTTTTGGCAATTCACCCCCCCTCTATGCAATGTAAGGAGGTGGAAGTGACACACACAGTCTTCAGGAATACAATCACAGTACAATCCCAATTCAGTTCCCCCTAGCAAGATTAGATCAACAGGGATGATTTTAAACACAGGCAAAGTACTTTAAAGGTGGTATGCAAAGAAGGGAAAAATATGCTAAAAATTATTTTAATTCCCTCTAGAGGTTCGGGGTGAGTGATAGCTACTTCAAATTAGTTCAGGATCACTGTAGCAATGTCTATGAATGATTGTCAGGTTGCAAACGAATTTCAGCAAAGGAAAGCAAGGACAAATATTTTTACACATGACTGAAATGAAGCAAAATGTCAAATTGCAGCAATTTATTCGCGTGCGTCGAGCGCAATTACGGAGGAAGTATAAGGAGTAGCAAGTCAGCTTCAAAATAAAAGTTAAATCTCGCTTTTATCACAAACGGTTCAAGAGATACGGACGACTTTGTGGAGGTAGATTTTCAGAAATGAAATTTTAAAGTTTCAGAATGATAGATGACAGTTTTGCAGCTCTGAATCAAAAGACGGGACATGATTTCTATGATGCAGTTCTCAATAGGTTAAAATAGTTTGAATTAGATTATTTTAAACTAAGAGATTGTTTTGTTACAGTTCCTGCTGGGTACTCACACTATATTTTGGAAGGAATGGGCCTCGTCACAGATCTGGTCAGGTTGACTGCGGTTCTCTCGCCATGGACGGTCTTTAGCACCGGTTCTCTGGTTACAGCGGTCTGGGTCAGCTCTGCTCTGCTGGTCTGGTCTGGCCCTCTGCGCTTCACAAAGGTCTGGTCTCTGGTTCTGGGTACAGCTCTGCTTTCTGGGTATTTCTGGCACAGGGTTCTAGGCCAGAGTCTAACAGCTCAGCCCGGCTGTTTTACTCTGATGTGCCCCTTGGAAGTCTGGGGTAGATCAGTTTGCAAAAGATTTTGAGGCCTGCTGAAAAATTCTGAAATCTGAATTCAAAGTTCTGGTCTCTGTCTGGATTTGAAGTCTAAGTGCTGGATCTGGTGTCTTCTGGCAAAACGCTCTGCAAGAAATCAGCTTGAAGTGGGAAGTGAATGTCCCTACCTGTCCTGCACAGTCTCCTTTTATGTGTTTAGAAAGTGGGTGGGTTGGCTCATCTTCTATGCCCAACCCTCTCAACTTATCATTGGCCAGTTCCTCCTCTCTCCCTTGATTGGGGAACTGGGTTGTGAGTCTGAGTGATGAGGTAGGTTTATGGTCAGAGGATCCTCCCCTTGTCAAATTGCACACAAATCTATTTCTGATCCAAATACATGCTGGTGTTCATTGAGATTTTTGAATATCTTGCAATGTTTAAAATAGGCATTTTTAGCTTGCATTTCAGAGAAACAAAGGTGATTTCAAAGCGCTTTTTTTTTTAGACGGTACTGCTGTTTTTCCTTTGGCACACATTTCACTCATGGTAATCCTGGCCTATCACGCTCGCACTGGTGGGTGGCAGGTCAGGCGACCATTTTGGTGTGCGCAAAACTGCGCGGTTCTCCTGGTTATGGGATAGAATGATGGGCGGCGACAGCTCATCCCCACATCTACCCAGTCTAATAATTCAACATGGGTCAAAACCCTTGACAAGCCCCCCGCCCGACTGCGCTTTGATTTCGAGTCGAGGGGGAGTCGGGTGCAAAGGATGTTTTGTTCCATGCGCTGGTATGTCTGCATCATCGTCTTCCAATTCCGTAGATCGCACAGTTAAGCATCTTTTCCTCCCTCCAGTTGGATCGATCGGTTCTCCTCGCCTGTCCTGATGGGAATATTAGGTTGTACCCTGGGCCCCTCGGATCTTTGCTCCCGGTCCCTGGGTCGTTCTCTTTGGTCAGTCTCCATGGTTTCATCTCTCCTAGGATGATAAAGCAAAATATATAGGCAATACCTATTCGTAGACATTTCTCCCCCACTATTGATATAGTAAGGCATATACATTTTATAGTCAAAAACATGAACATATACATTTTTTTAAATCAGGAGGCAAGACATGTTCAAGAATCATAGAATTTATAGGCTATATGTGGAATATTTTAGGGTGGAACTGAATTAATCTGGAGCAGTCCCCTCTGGTATTGCAGAGGACTCCTGCAGTTGCTGCAGAGTGTGCCTGGGATGGCAACACTTTAGCTGATTTATATGTACCCACTTGTCTTCCCCTTCCGCCAGACTACCTTTGGGGATGCAGATCTTATACGCTACTGGGGAGACCTTTTCTATAATTTCAAACGGTCCCTTCGATGTAGGCAAACATTTTCGCTGTTTGGCCTGGTTTCTTTGGAAATTGTATAGATAAACCCGGTCTCCCACATTATATTCCTTCCTGGTGGTCTTCAGGTCGTAGTGGGTCTTCATGCTATCAGCTGATCTTTCTAGATTCCGCTGAGCATAGGCAAAAGCATGTTGGAGGTGTTTCCTTAAATTCTCCACATACTCATGAGCTGTGGAGGCATTTATCAATGTCTGCTCTTAGGTCCTGTAGAGCAAATGCTGGGGAAGCACCATCTTGCATCCAGTCATCAGCTCAAACGGTGACATTTTAGTTGCAGATGAAGGGGTAGATCTGATGGCCATTAGGACCAGAGGTAATCGGATATCCCAACTTGGCCCAGAATCTGCCACAAACTTTTTTAATATGCTCACAATTGTCCGGTTGTAGCGTTCTAATGCCGCAGAAGAAGCTGGCCGGTAAGCAATATATAGCTTCCATTTGACCCCCAGTATCTCCCACATCTTTGTCATTACTTCACTGGTGAAGTGGCTACCCCTGTCTGACTCAATCCTTTGAGGTAGACCAAAACCGGAAAAGATGTGGTTAATCATCAGGGCAGCTGCTGTTTCTGCCTTGCAGTTTGGGGCCGGAAGACATTCCACCCACTTGGTAAACAAGCATGTGACGGTCAATATGTACTTGTTTCTTCTAGACGAGCGAATTACAGGGCCTACGAAGTCGATTGGCAAATCTGACCATGGCAGTGCCATCCCGCCCTTTTGGAGAGGTGCACGGTGTGTGAGGGATGTTGGCTGAAATTGTGCACACACCAGACACCCCTTCAAGTATTGGTCGACGTCCTGCCCATGTGTGGCCAGCATGCAACCTCTCTTAAGATATCAAGTGTTGTGTGAAACCCCCTATGACCGGCTGTGGCTGCATCATGGGCGTGACTTAAGATCAGGCTTCGGAATGAGGTAGGGACCACCCACTGATCATGGCCAGCTTGGGATTTCCTTAGCAACAAACCGTCTTGGATTCAGAACATCTTTGCACATTTCATCAACACTCTAAGGTCCTCCTTCCCAATGTAATCAGTATCCGTCAGGGGAAAGTTCTCAGGGTCCTCAATGTGTTGGTAAAACTTACCAATTATTGGATCCCCCTTTTGAGCCGTAATTAAATCAGCATCAGGGGTCTCCTTACTCCATTGTGCAGTTGAAAGATCATTGTGAACATTTGTCTGGGACCTAGTGATAGCAGTGACCTGGATTTCCCCCAACAGGGACACTATTTCTATTAGATCCCCTTGGATGGCCCCGGTTTTGGCCAGCTGATCAGCTAAGTCATTTCCAGTTTTGTCTGGTCCCTCTACTTTGGAATGACCCTTGATCTTTTTCCAGAAGATGGTCAACCCATTCGATGTGACCAGATCATCAATGTTTTGGATTAACTTCCCATGTTTCAGGGGTTTGTCATTAGCACATAACATGCCTCTGGTTTTCCAATTGACCAGGTGCTCCACGAACCCGTTCCGTACATAATCCGAATCTGTGATTATGACCAGTTCGTGGAGTTGATGTTGGACAGCAGTGAGGATTGCTTGATGCACAGCCATCAACTCTGCTACCTGACTACTTCGGGGACCAATTTTGCACCCAGCGAGGGTTCTGGGGACTCATTCACCCATGCATTCCCTACGCCGGCCACCAGTTCTTTTTCCCCATTGTTGACAACATGGTAAGAGCATCCATCCACATAGACAGTGGGCATTCCCTCACACTTGTCTTCTTCAAAGACTTTGTGTGGGGAATTAAGGTATGCCTCCATGTTGTCCTTGAGTTTTAGACTTTCGTCCTCGAGACAGTTTTCTCTGGCACAATCATGCAAGTCAGCCAGACCTTGCGCGAGGGGACTCTTCTTGTTTTGGACATATCTGACCTCCACAGGAAAGCCTTGCATTGACAGAATCCAGGAAGTAATTCAGGAATTACTCACATTTCCAGCCCGGATTCTGTCACTTTGGAGGTATTGCAGAGGCTGGTGTGGAATCTCCACTAAGATGTGTTCCCCCTGGATGAACGGGCGGTAATTCTTCAATGCCCACACCGTTGCCAGGAGTGCCTTTTCACAATCGTTGAATTTTTCCTCCACAGAGGTAAAGTTTTGCTCGCATAGGAGATTACTTTATTGACCTTGTCATGCTTTTGGTATAATACTGCCGTCAAGCATGTATTAGAGAACCCTGTCTCCAGGAAGAACTCCTTGTTTCTGACAGGGTAAGCTAGGCAAGGCGCTTGTGAGAGGCTTCTTTTGAGTTGTCTTACTGCCTCGGATTGTTCTGGACCCCATTCCCACTTGACCCCCCCCCTTCAAAAGATGAATCAGGGGTCTGGTGATCTCTGCGTAGTCCTCAATGAACTTTCTGCTGTAATTAGTCAGTCCAAGGAGGCTCCTTAGTTCCCGCAGAGTTGTGGGATCCTTCAGTTTCTGAAGTGCTTCCACTTTCTTTTCTTGGGGACAGAGACCCTGAGGAGTAATCTCATGCCCCAAGAAATGAACATGGGTTCTACACTACTGTGCTTTCTGAAAGGAAAGTTTTGCTCCGGCGGCCCTCAACTGTGTCAGAACATAACGGATCTCCGCTATGTGTTCCTCCACAGATGAACTTTTGATGAGAACATCATCTACATAAGCCAGGTTACCCCTCGCACCCATGTCGGGCATGGCTTTATGTAGGAAAATGTTGAATTCATTGCCGGAGGTGAGGTATCTGAAAGGAGTTCGGGTCCATGTGTACTGCTGGCCCCCAAAGGTAAAAGCCAGTTTGTATTGGTCCTCCCTACTGACAGGCACGGTCCAGTATCCATTGGTCAGGTCTATTGCAGTGAATACCTGCGACCCCTAAATCTGGGCCAGCCCTTGGTCAATGTAGGGCAGAGGCCATCGGGAAGTATGGACCCGTTTTTTGAGCTCCCTAAGGTTGGCACAGAGTCTCCACTGGCCGTTTGGCTTCAATATTCCCAGCACCGGATTATTGAAGGTGCTGTGGACGGGACGGATTATTCCCCGGGACTCAAGGTTCTTAATTATTTCAGTAAGGGACTCCATGGATGCAAGAGGCAAACGATATTGCTTCACAAACACTGGAGTCATTCCAGGGTCCGTGGGAATTGTTGTTGTGTGGATGTCGGTGCGACCACAGTCATATGAGTCTACCGCAAAGAGATCTTGGAAATCCAAGAAAACTTGTTTCAACTTTTGCTTCTGTTACAGAGTCACGCAGGCATCAGGTAGGTTGACTCTCTCTTCCACCATCTGCCTGAAGCCTGGAAAGACTTCTGGTTTTGCTATCTCAGCGGCCTCCTCCAGCTGGGTGGAGAAGTCCCTGGTCAGAGTGCTGATTTGGACTGGAGGCTTCAGTGGGAAAGGCAGCCCTCATGGACCTGGAAAATCACCTCATCCCTTCTGAAGTCACAAGTCACGTCTTCCTTACCATAAAGGCAAGAGGTGTACACCAGAAAGTTCCCCCCATGCCGGGTAAAGATAATGTCTGGTGTTGTATTGTCATCACTGTCACTGTCAAAACAGTCCTTGGGGATTGGCCCTAACAGTTCATTTCCTAAATCAATGGAGAAATGTCGGTCATCAACCGCCATTCTAATATTTGGTGCCTGCGGCTAGAGTAATACTCTATAAGTCGCTGTTATCCACCTCTATTGGAATGGTGTCATGTTCAATCTTGACTAATGGTGTTGGGTTTACCCCTAACCCTTGTTGTTGGAGAGAAGCATTTAGATGAATATAAGCATCAGGGTTTTTCACTTTTTGTCCTCTTTTAACTTTCACTTCCAGGGAGAATTGTCGGGTCCTTTCTGGGATGGTGACTTCCTCTTTAATCTGAATTTCGACTGCATAAGGTAGCAATTGAGCTGACCTAAATGCTTTTTCTGGATCATCAAAGCCCATGGGATTATCTGCTAATCGGGACCAAGCTTTGAAGTTTATTAGGTCCAAACTAATGGCAAAGCAATTGAGAATGTCACGGCCTAAGTAAAAGGCGGCAGTGACGTCTCGCACGACCCAACAATTAAGGAATATGCTCTTGTTGCCAATGGAGATTTTGAGCATACACCTGCTTGGCAGGAGATGTTTTGAATTGGGTGTTTCCAGATCCATTTCCCATTTGTCTATCAGTTTGAATGTGGGAATGGCTGGATCTTTTGGGAGTTGGCGGAACATGGCTTCGCTGATGAAGCTCTTACCGTTGTTCACACACACTCGAGCGAGAACAGAGTCCTTCCCATCATTTAACTGAACGGGGATGAACAACTGCTCTCCAATTTGCTGAATATCAGCCAGGCTCTGATCTGATTTCACATCTTTCTGGACTATAGGAGTGGGAGTGTCTGATTGTGGATTGGTAAAGAATTTCAAAGTGTTTCCTTCCAGTGTGGAATACCACCTTAAACTGGAAGGAAGGTTGATTTTCAGAAATAGAGAGGACCCCCCATCACCAGTATGTTGTCCTACTGCTATTACTGTCACATCTGGAATTTGGTTGTTCTGGAAGTGAAATTCTACTTGGTCAGATTTTTGTTCAACCATGTGGCACGTGCCGTTTAAACTAACATGGTTGACACTCTGCTTTAATTTTATTGGTCGGCTAGTCTGGGTCCAGAGGGCCTTGTTTATGCAGTCTATTAGGGGTGACAACCTTCTCAGGAGGTGGGGGGCGTGGCTATCTGGCCATGGAATAGGACGTGCCTCGTGAGGAGCTCCTGATGATCCGACTTTATTTTTGCTAAAGTTACCCGCTGAAACTGTAACGAGCGCCTAGAACTTTGGGGATCAGGCGTCGGAAGCTGCACGCTAAGTGGAGTTCGTGGGAGAAGTTCATGGTCCCAGGGAATCGTGAGATATATATGTTTTTGTTGATACGGCTGTCTGGCCACTTCGGTGCCAAGATGGGGGCTAACAAAGGAGAGGCCGCCGATGAGAAACGAAACTGATCCCCCGGAACTGCGGGACATGGCTGCGGACGATTGCCTGGAGGACGAGTACAACAGGGAAATATGGAAAAGTGTTCGAGAGAACACCAAAACAGTGCCCGGCCCGGCGTACGCTAATGGAGCCTTGGCGATCTGACTGCAGGAGGAGATAGCATTGTATACTTTGGGCGACAAGGCCTACGGAAGTTGAATGAGGAGTGCGAGGCCATAGCCCACCTGTAACACAATTCGAAGTGCCATCTTGAATGTGAGTTAGGAGACCTGGGAGCCAGACTATTGTCGGACCAAGGACAGTGCAGCAGCTGCACCAAGACGGAGCCATACAGGAGTGGAGGGCAGCGCCAAGTCCAAGCAACCCACGAAGGAGGTCTTTACGAAAACGCAGCGGGCCCCCCTCAATATCGGTGCAGAGCATGGTCGTGACTCCCGCAGAAGACGCCCCCGAAGGGGATAAGCACCAGATCCTGGAGGCTATAACGGGACTGAGTGCTAAATGGGACTTGGCAATGGCGGACCAACGCACAGCTCTGGAGAACAAGATTGATGCTGTGGGTACGGAACTCACCCTGTTACGTCAAGATGTCAGGGCACTTGCAGAAAGAACTAGTGGTCTGGAAAGTGGGGTGAAGGTTAACACCGACGTTAGCACGAACAATGCGAAGGAGATTCATGGTTTAAAACAACAGGTTGCCAACCTGGAAAATCGTGTGGAAGAGGCGGAAGGAAGGGCGAGGATGAACAACATAAGTGTGGTCGGTCTGCCGGAGGGGGAGGAAGGCCAAGACCCCACAAACTATGTGGAAAACATGATCCTACAAGGGATTGGAGCAGGGAATCTTTCGCAAGGATTCACGGTGGAGCGGGCGCATCGCGCCCTAATGAGGAAACCTCGGCCGGGGGCCCCGCCAAGGCCGATCATCGCGAGGATCCTGAATTACAGGGACAGAGAAAAGATCCTCAAATATTTTCGTAAGGGCGGTACGATAGAGAGAGCATCCACCAACATCACAGCATACCCGGACTATACGATGCTGGTGCAAAGGCAGAGGTATAGTTATGTCGCCGTCAAAAGAAGGCTGAGGGTGGCAGGAGTCAAATATATGCTGCTGTATCCGGCACGATTGAAGGTGCTACATAAGAAAAAAGCGCTATTTTTCGATACCCCGGAGGATGTTGTCACATGGCTGGACCTGCAGGGTTGCCCAGACCAAGAAGCGGATCGTGATCGGCAGGAGCATACCGAATGAAGATTTTGTAATACGGACATTATGAGGGTGAGTGGGAGGAGGATCCTGATTGTACAGACAAATTGTAACTGGCTGAACTTTGAGCACAATCCGAGCCCGGTGCTCGACATGGACTGGAATATAGTGAGTGTAACTGCAATTGGTAACTGTCTAGCATCTGTATGCGTAATATTTCTTAAAAGGAGCAACAGAACGTGGACGACCTACCCCGGTAGATTATTAGTTTTAGCGGCCATTAGGGCGGCTTTACCCTACTGAGCCCTGAGTAGAAGCTTGTGCTAGGCAGGCCTAGATGTGGGGGTGCCTGAGATCCAGGAATGGAGCTGGGCAATAGTTGGGGAGGGTGTTGTTGGGGAAGGGATGGGTGGGAAGAAGGTGGGGGGATGGGAAGTTCAGTGTGTACGTGGTTATGGGAAGTTTAAGTTTTGTTTTGAGCCTATTTGGAGGAATCAGCATGTCGCACTCGCGGTGCATGAGTGGGCGGAATCGGCGGAAGATCGGGGGGGTGCTTATCAACGACCTATGGGAGACATCAGGATAATAACGTGGAATGTCAGGGGCCTTAACAGTTATTTGAAAAGAAATAAAGTCATGACGAATCTGAAAAGGCAGAAAATAGATATTGCACTACTACAGGAGACGTACTTGACGCGAGAGAAGTTGGACCTGGTTAAGAGAAAGTGGATAGGGACTGTGGTGGGCTCGCCATACTCTGCATATGCTCGGGGTGTGTTAATCTGGGTGGCACCGCATGTCCCGTTCCAATCGATACAAGAGGTAGCTGAAACTGATGGAAGGATGGCTATATTGCGAGGGCTGGTGGAGAGCAGGGAGGTATGCATAGTAAACACGTATGCTCCCAACCAAAACACAGCAGCATATTTCAGAGCTCTGTGTACCAACCTTAGTATGTGTATAGGGAGCGCGGTGATCTGGGGGGGGATTTAATTGTGTGTTGAATCCTGTGGTGGACAGATCTGATGGCGGGGTGGGTAAACCTAGCCCGCAGCGAGAGCGTTGCAGACACTGCTAATTGATTTTGGCTTTACAGATATGTGGAGGATAAAACATCCCACTGAGAGGCAATACTCGCACTATTCAGCCCCGCATCAACTGCACACTAGGCTTGATTATGTCTTTGCTACAGCAGATGTGATGTCTGAGATTACTCAAATCGAATATAAGGCTAGGGTCCTCTCAGATCACTCACCCCTGATCCTCGGATGGCAATATTGCCCCCCGAGGGCGAGGATCCCTACAAGACGCCTCCGAGCAGAGGCACTTAAAGATCAGTCTTTAGAGAAGATATAAGGGAAGAGATTACTAACTTCTTTGAGGAGAATACTGGGAGTGTTGATTCCGCGGGCACATCATGGGAAGTTTTTAAGGTGGTGATGCGGGGGACGGCCATTGCTAAGTCAAAGGGGTTACAGGGTGGGGTCTTGGCTGACCTACAGAGGACGGAAACTGAGCTAGAAACAGCATTGAAGAACGGTGACGTGGACACGGAGCTGGTACTCCAACTACAGCAACAATGTGCAGGGCATTGGGAAAGACTCTGCAATCTCAATTATAGGAAATATGTTGAGAGGCAGCACGCGGGGGGAGATAAAACAGGCCGCCTTTTGGCCTGGCTATCCAAAAGCGAGACCCCTAGGCCTCCGATTAGGACCATTATTAGGGAGGACGGGGATGAAGTGGCCACACAAGAGGGGGTTTAACAAAGAGTTTGCGGATTATTACAGAGTGCTGTACGGGGATGATGAGACGGGTGACCAACGCAAGATAATTGAAATGTTAGAAGACATAGGGCTGCCCAAGATCAGTAAAGAGGAGAGGGAGGAGCTAGATGAGCCAATCACGTTAGAGGAGTTAGAGGCGGTTGTGAAGCAGTTGCCTGCCAGTAAGACCCCGGGAGCAGATGGGTTCCCCAGCGAATTCTATAAAGTATACAGAGAGGAAGTTCTCCCCCCAATGCTGGACATGCTTAACGAAGCGTTTGAGATAAGACGGTTGCCTGAGTCGCTCAGAGAGGCGATCATAATACCGCTGCCCAAGCCCAACAAACCGGAGCATGGATGTGGCTCCTACAGACCTTTGTCGATGCTAAATCAGGACAGCAAGATTCTAACGGCTGTCCTGGCAAATCGATTGCAGAAAGTGATTGGTAGACTGATACCTCCTGATCAAACGGGTTATGTCCCGAATAGGAATATAACACACAACCATATGCGACTTCATCGGGTGGTCGAATGGGGTAGCAGGAATGAAGGTGAGATGGCGATAGTGTCTCTAGATGCAGTTAAAGCTTTTGATTCGGTCAAGTGGTCATGGCTATTGGGGCCAGGCTATATCAGGTGGGCTAAGATGTTGTACAGTGAGCCGCTTGCCAGGGTCCGAACTGGAGCGGTGATATCCGAGAGATAGCAACTTGGTAGAGGCACCAGACAAGGGTGCCCCTGGTCCCCGATGCTTTACATTTCAGCCCTGGAGCCTCTGGCAATATGCCTTAGGGCACAGTATGATGCGATAGGCATTGAGGTAGGAGGGGAACGACACTTGATATCCTTGTACACAGATGATTTGTTACTGTACTTGCAATACCCAGAAGAAAATCTCCTATACATACTTGAAGTGATGGAAAGGTATGCAGAGTTGTCGGGCATATCGGTGAACCCCGAAAAGTCTGTCATATTCCCGTAGGTAACTATACGGGGACCCCTGTAGATAGACTACCGGTGCTACAAGTACCATGGGCAACTAGCTCTTTTCATTACCTGGGCGTAGATGTATACCACACGGTGGAAGAAGAACATAGACATAATACAGAAGTAGCCGTCGAGAAAATTAGGAACAGCATGCAGTTCTGGGCAAAGCTGCCCTTGGCGATGATGGGGCGGGGGGCTATGCTCAAGATGGTAATTCTTCCCATGCTCCTGCATTACTTTAGTAATATCCCATACATGATACCCAAGAGGTTTTTCAGTAAATTGAACAGCATGTGTAGGGACTTCATGTGGCATGGTACCCGAAATAGAGTGGTGTTTTGGAAATTGCAGAACTTTTATGAACACTGAGGTATCAGACTGCCTCATTTTGAGGTTTACTATTTGGCCAGACAGCTACAGTATGTGGCTAAGTGGCTCTCTGATGAAGTGACCCCTGAGCACAGGGTGCTTGGACAGGACTGCGCCCCGTTTTATTTGAAAGAAATGATCTGGCTGCCTGAAACCAAAATGAGGGGGCGTCCTGCGATGTTGAGGTTTGGGTGGAAAATTTGGCATAGGGATTGTTGTTTGATGGAAGTCCTATGCCCGTGCCTCCCGTAGATATCGCTGGTTGCTTTGACAGGAGAGGATAATCAGTTGAGGGTGATTATTAGGACCTACTGGGAATCGGTGGGGCTGGTAACGCTAGGAGATGTTTGGCAAGAGGGGTCAATTAAGGAGTTTATAGAACTCAACGAAGAGGCGGGGCTACATACGGGCTAATATGTCACGTACATTAGGTTGGTTCGGATGATTAGGAACACCTGGCCAGAGAAAGTTTTGATAGAAGAACCAGATGCAGTTTTGGGAGCAATATATGATATATCTGAAGGAGGGCATGAGATCTCGAGACTGTATGAGATGGTGATGGCTAAGGTGGGGAAGGAATTGACACATCTGAGACTGGACTGGGAGGCGGAAGTGGGGGCCCCAATGGAGGATGGGGTGTGGGAGCGTGCCCTGGGCTATCACAAAAAAGTGTCTAGAAATGCCAGATTAAAACAAATACAGCTGTATGTAACGCATAGGGCATACATGACCCCCTTGAGAATATCTAAGTTTCGAAACACTGGAAGACAAGTGTGTCCTAAATGTAACCTAGAAAACGCTGACATGGTACATATGTTTTGGTTGTGCCCGATCATTAGGTGTTTTTGGGGAGAAGTGGCGCAGAAACTGGCTGATAAGGGGGTTACTCTTGTTATAAACACGGCCTGGGCCTGCTTAGTGGGCGGGTTCCCTAGGCCACAGAAACTCAAGCATATTGAGAAACTGAGAGATCTAGAGTATGTGCTTGCAAAACGTGGGATTGCCATGGGGTGGAAGAAATGCCACAAGCCTAAGGTGGATGTATGGTGGAAGGATTGCAGAAATGGGCGGAAGCTGAAACGGTGGCATGGCAAGAAGCGAGCGGCCTGGCTGGAGAAGGGGAGGCGGGCACCCTGTTGGCTTGGAAATCGCTAATAGCAGAATTGTTTGGAGTAATATCAGATCCAACAGACTCCGAAGAGAACGAAACCCGGCCGCATGTACCAGACATTGAATGAGATTGACAAATAGGCTTATGGGGGGAGGGAGGGGTTGTGGGAGCAGTGATTAAGATAAAATGATGTGTAATGGAACTATTATGATTATGCTGCTTGTTTGGTTTGTGTTGTTTTGTTTGCATAAAATCAATAAAAGAAATTTAAAAAAAAAAAACCATCTCAGGAGGTCATTCCCTAGTAAACAAGGGGTGCCCTCTGGAGTCACTACTATGACCAGGTGTTTCACCTTGTGTCGCCCAATTTTGATGTCCAAATCTGCACTCCCCTCGATGGGAATTTCCTTCCCATCAAAGTTCTGCAGTTGTCCAGGAAGAGAGGTGAGGGGAATTCGGTAATTCTCCCCCTTCCTGCATTTAGTTCATCAAAGGCCCTTTTGGACAGAAGGGTAGCTTGGTCCAGTGTCCACCAGTGCCAAAATTGTACCCTGCCCCTGTACTTGTACCGGGGCATAGTATCTTCCCTCCTTCTCCTCAAGGGGGCACAGATAATGCACATTTTTGGACAACTGGTGGGCTAACTTTCTGGTTTTGGACATGGCGAGAGAAGAAATTTGGGCAGAATTCTGTGGAGAGCCTTGGGAATCTGAAAGAAAAAGTTTGCAACTGGATATTGATGCGTTTTTTGGTTTCCCTGGTTCCGGTTCTGAGCCGCCCCTCCCTCCCCTTTTTGGAGGCAGTCACCTGGATGGGTTTGAACCAGGGGTTTTCGATCTTGTTGGTTCTGGGATAGAATGATGGGCGGCGACAGCTCAATCCCCACATCTACCCAGTCTGGGTTGGAATCCCTTGGGACCCATCTTTCCTTGGGAGGAGTTCCCCCATCTCTGAAGGAGAAGATCCTTTCCCCAGGATCCTCTGAAGATCCCTCTCCCTCAAATTGGAAGATCTGTACCTCCTCCACAAAGTGGGTCTGTTTGGGTACTTTGTTTCTCCTACCTCCTCTCTGCTCCTTGGGTGGCAGACTTTCAGGGGTAGGGGATTTTTTTTCCGGTTCCTGGTTTTCCAGGGGCTGTTTACAAGTTGGGAAGAAAGCTTCCTCCAAGGCTTTACACCCCCCTTCCCCTTGTGCCTCCTCCCTGGGAACCGGTGGGTTATCGGGGTGCTGCCCCCGTCATTGTTCTGGAGCACCAGGTCCAGAGTTTGGGGCATTTTGCGCTGGCATGCTAATCTGAGGGTTCTGTTGCGCCCTCAGCATGTGACCCAGATCCCGTGCCATGTTTTGGACCTGGCGCTCAAGTTGGGAAACCCGCTCAGGCTGATACAGGGTTCTGTTTTCTCCTCTGGGCTGATCCCGGGAAGGGTAGCTATCCCTTCTCTGGTAATACCCTGGGTTGGGAAGATTTGGGTACCCCTCCACCCTTGGCCTCCCCTCTCCCGGATTAGGTTGTCTGGGCTCAGGGAATTGGGGAAAGAAGGATGGATGGTTTTGGGGTTGGAAATTGGGTGGATACCTGGGGAAAAAGTTCTGCCCAGGATTTGGTGAATTTCTGCCCTCCTGCGGGAAGTTAGGAGGGAAGTTCCCTGGGTTAGGCGCTTGGCTGGATCCCCCCCCCTTGGGCTGGAGGAGTCCACACATAACCCAGGATGGGTCGGTTTCCCTTGTAGCGGGGACTTACATAGTCAGGGGTGCGGGGGACCCCATTTGTGGGACTACCTCCTTGACTCCCTGTCTGTGACTGGCCCGAGGGCCTTCTGGGCTGTGAATTATTTGGTGCAGGCAGGTTTTTAGGTCCCCCCATCTCCAAATCTAAAACGGGGGCAACCTTTACCTCTGCCACCTTGGCAACAGCAGGGGTGCTGTTGGTTTTGTTTTTTTTTGGCTGATTCTTGTTTTCCGCCGGTTTCTGCACCCCATAGGTGCGGGTGGCTTGCTCAATGACCCAGTCTAAAGATCTTTTCTCATGAAAATCTCTCACGAGCTGGGTCATTATGTATTTGGGGAGAGCATGGAAAAATGTGTTGACGAATTCTGTGCTGTCCGTGCGCACCCTTCTGGTGGCCTGCGCAAAGGCACGCTTCAATTCTTGCA
This sequence comes from Ambystoma mexicanum, assembly GCF_040938575.1. Lineage (NCBI taxonomy): Eukaryota > Metazoa > Chordata > Amphibia > Caudata > Ambystomatidae > Ambystoma > Ambystoma mexicanum. The sequence goes on along the minus strand of NC_090930.1, from coordinate 400,676,095 downwards.
CAAATTCTTGTGGTGCCTGATTCTCCCCACATTGCAAATTGTAGGCTGCCTTGCGAGCCTCTTGGGGATTTCTATGCACAGAAAAGTGTTTCAAGATGGCCGCCCTATAGGTGGACCATCTTGAATGATTTTGGTCCTCCAGCCCCGCAAAGAAACTGGAGTATTCTGGGGAGAATGTCCATTTGACGTACTGGATGCAGCTACTGCTGTCCTTCAAATGGAAGGTCTCCATCATTTGCTCAAAGAGCTCCAAGTGTTCCCACACAGAATACTTGGAGTTCTTGTGATACGGCGTGATGACACTCCTGATTGCCTTAATCTGTTTTAAGGGGTCCTTAAGCAAGGCCCTTTTTGCCTTATTGGCCTTTTTGGTTCGGGTAACCCTGGTCCATTCATCCTCCGACTCAGAAGCACTGCTCCCAGAGGTGCCCGTCTGATCTTCCAGGATTTCCCAGATTCTGCGAGCCTGGGAATGGCTGGCAGAATGTGGGGACCTGGTCTCCTGTGTCCTGTGATGCTCAGAGTAGTCTTCAGATTCCTCCTTGCTACCAGGATTTGCTGGGTACTCCCCCCACTGAACTAACTGGGCAGAGGTTTTCAGGATGCCCTTAGTGGGCCTACTCTCCTGGGGTTCCCCACTAAATTGCACTGCGCTTGGGTGCCCATACCCGGATGCCCGCCCATCCATTCCTGGGTGGTACTGGCCTGTGAGCCCCATGCTTTTGGCTGGATAGTAATCTGTCATCCCTGTGGCCCTGTGCTCATGTGCGCCAGGGGACATGAGGGTGGCAAAGTCCAGGGACTGGGAGAGATGAAGGCCTCTGGTACTAGGGCTCCTGAGGTTATGCTCAGGTGTTTCCCTTTCCAAGCGAACTTCATCTCTATCAGCCCCTGCTCCTTGTTGCAATACAAGAGCCTGGGCTTTCAGTTCCTCAACCAAGGCCTTACTAGACTCTATCAGTCTCTCCTGCATGGCTACCTGTTGCTGGAGCCTATCATTGTGCTGACAGAGAGCCTCATTTTCTCTCTGTGCCTCCTGATTGGTACTGGAATACTGGGCCAGTCTTTGCAGCAGGAGGGTTACCTCCTGAGTCCCATCCCTACTGGCCTGCTCCTTTCTTGCCAGAGCATCTTCCACCCTCCTGGTGTGCTCTAACAAGTTCTGATGCTCTTTTTGGAGGTCACCCAGCCCCTGCAGGGCCAGGTGATTTCCTTCAATTTTTTCTTTTAATTGGCAGACTTCCTGGCCTAAGGTGTCCCTTTCCTGACTAAGAGCCTGCATCTGTGCCACCAGGTCGTCCCTCTGCCTTTGAAAGGCACCAGCTTTCTGGCGTTCTTGATCAAACTCCACCTGGGTGTCCAGATCTTTCAAAATCAATTTATTGCTTTCCTCTTTCTCCCTATCTAGGTGGCTTTGCAGGGTGACTACCTGCTCTGTGCATGCCCTATTGAAGTCCAGTTGTTGCTACAGCTTTTTCTGGCTCTGCAGTAGGGCGTCCAAACCTTCTTGGTACTCCTTCTGCAAGGCCAGAAATCTGTTATCCTGGTCAGACTTTTCCTGTTGCAGGATATCCATTTCCTCTTTTATTTTAATAATATACTGCCTACTATCATTTTCTGACTCCTGGCTCCTCTGCAGCCTCAGCTCAGAAGAGACCATCAACAATTTAACACAGCGTGGTGATCTAACTTGATATGTATCCTGTCAGCTGGCACACTGTATTAATCTGCACAAGTGATAGACCTAATCCAGAATCCCTGGCTACGAGCCCCCACTTTGTTAAATGACTCCAATCAAGCAGTCCCACAAAGTCAGTGCCTTGTCTGGGATTGCTCAAGGGAAGCCCTTATTTATATATTTTTATGTCCAGTTCGTGTACTCTGGATGACAACCGTTATATAACACCCCTCCCTTAGAATCCCCCTGACCCCACTGAGCCAAGAGGTAAGTTTGTTTTGCAAATTTAAAAGGTTTATTTGAGAATTAAACAATATATATATATCGCACTTTTATAATAAATTAATAATTGATATCACACTTAGACATATGACTGTGAGTGATCAACAATGGATGATGTGATACTAGCACACTTACTTAGGAGTAGTATAGAGGATAAGGTAGCTGAGAATGCTTAATATGGTACAAGAAAATGCAAGGTGGAAAAGAAGCAACACAGGAATAAACTTAATATGATTTCAGCAAAACATAATATAATCACTTTTCCCCTTTTGGCAATTCACCCCCCCCTCTATGCAATGTAAGGAGGTGGAAGTGACACACACAGTCTTTAGGAATACAATCACAGTACAATCCCAATTCAGTTCCCCCTAGCAAGCTTAGATCAACAGGGATGATTTTAAACACAGGCAAAGTACTTTAAAGGAGGTATGCAAAGAAGGGAAAAATATGAAAAAAAATATTTTAATTCCCTCTAGAGGTTCAGGGTGAGTGATAGCTACTTTAAATTAGTTCAGGATCACTTTAGCAATGCTCTATGAATGATGGTCAGGTTGCAAACGAATTTCAGCAAAGGAAAGCAAGGACAAATATTTTTACATGTGGCCGAAATTAAGCAAAATGTCAAATTGCAGCAATTTAGTCGCTTGCGTCGAGCACAATTACGGAGGAAGTATAAGGAATAGCAAGTCGGTTTAGAGCTTGTTGGAAAACTTAGAATCTCAGCTTCAAAATAAAAGTTAAATCTCGCTTTTATCACAAACGATATCAAGAGATACGGACGATTTTGTGGAGGTAGATTTTCAGAAATTAAATTTTAAAGTTTCAGAATGATAGATGACACTTTTGCAGCTTTGAATCAAAAGACGGGACACGATTTCTATGATGCAGTTCTCAATAGGTTAAAATAGTTTGAATTAGATTATTTTAAACTAAGAGATTGGTTTTTTACAGTTCTGACTGGGTACTCACACTATATGTTGGAAGGAATGGGCCTCGTCACAGATCTGGTCAGGTTGACTGCGGTTCTCTCGCCATGGACGGTCTTTAGTACCGGTTCTCTGGTACAGCGGTCTGGATCAGCTCTGCTCTGCTGGTCTGGTCTGGCACTCGGCGCTTCACAAAGGTCTGGTCTCTTGTTTCGGGTACAGCTCTGCTTTCTGGGTGTTTCTGGCACAGGGTTCTAGGCCAGAATCAAACAGCTCAGCCCGGCTATTTTACTCTGATGTGCCCCTTGGAAGTCTGGGGTAAATCAGTTTGCAAAAGATTTTGAGGCCTGCTGACAAATTCTGAAGTCTGAATTCAAGGTTTTGGTCTCTGTCTGGATTTGAAGTCTAAGTGCTGGATCTGGTGTCTTCTGGCAAAACGCTCCGCAAGAAATCAGCTTGAAGTGGGAAGTGAATGTCCCTACCTGTCCTGCACAGTCTCCTTTTATGTGTTTAGAAAGTGGGAGGGTCGGCTCATCTTCTATGCCCAACCCTCTCAACTTATCATTGGCCAGTTCCTCCTCTCTCCCTTGATTGGGGGAACTGGGTTGTGAGTCAGAGTGATGAGGTAGGTTTATGGTCAGAGGATCCTCCCCTTGTCAAATTGCACACAAATCTATTTCTGATCCAAATACATGCTGGTGTTCATTGAGATTTTTGAATATCTTGCAATGTTTGAAATGGGCATTTTTAGCTTGCATTTCAGAGAAACAAAGATGATTTCAAAGCACTTTTTTTTTTAGCCACCGGTTCTGATGTTTTTACTTTGGCACACATTTCACTCATGGCACTCCTGGCCTATCACGCTCGCACTGGTGGGTGGCAGGTCAGGCGACCATTTTGGTGTGCGCAAAACTGCATGGTTCTCCTGGTTCTGGGATAGAATGATGGGCGGCGACAGCTCATCCCCACATCTACCCAGTCTATTGATTTAGTTTTGTTCTAGGATGGAATGATGGGTGGCGACAGCTCATCCCCACATCTACCCAGTCTAATAATTCAACATGGGTCAAAACCCTTGACAGGCAGCAAAACAGATGAGAGAGCTACATTTCTCCTGCACTGCATTCCAATTTTGCAAACTTAACAATGGGCTCACTTCAAGTCACATGAAGACAGCAAAACGGATCTATCTTTTCATGTTTATTTTTCTTGCATTTCAAATTAACTTAGCACAACACAAATGCCTAGCACATTCAGTTTATCAATCAGCACCGAAATAATATAAAATCATGGACTGATCTGCTCTGTATATTAGTAGGGGATATTAATGGTTAGGGGATATTAGTATAACTGAGTGTATGTTAGTCTCATGTTTTCCAGTGCAACTCAGCCCATAACTGTGGTGTAGTGGTGCAAAGTGATAAGATCATGTTATGCAATGCCAAATTCAAAACCTTCATTGTTTCTGGCATGTGTCCTGTGCATTCATAATACTGGATTCAACCCAGATCCTCAAACCCTGAGTCTTACACATGAGTCTCACACTCGTGCTCACAATTAGGGCCAGTCTTTAATTAGGGCCAGTCTTTATCCTTGTTGAAATCTGGAGTCTTAGCTAACACTTGAGTCTCCCTGCACACCCTCCTTTTTTATGCTGGGACCTAACCAAAGGGTCACTGCAGAAAAAACAAAATAATCTCAGCTACAGCTCTATGTTTGATCTGGGGCATACAATAAATAAATACTTTTGTACCTTGATTTCAAACTATTATATTAACCAGACACACCTACAACAATAAAACAACATGCAATCAACAATTTAACATTTCCCATTTCTCTGAATGACATAAATATATATATTTTAAATGTACTTTTTAATGTTTTTAAAAAACAAATATGTTCTATATTTTTAATCTCCTTTTTCTTTATATCACTTCCTCTTGTTCTTCTTTTTTCAGTGATCTCTGATTTTGTATATATTTTTTATAAATAAATCATTACAATATATTGCCATCAAAAATTAAAAATGTTCATCCCATGTGGCTGCATCAGTGGCAGATGACTGCATCAGTCCCATTCTGGAAATCACACCATTAAAGTAAAAGTTTATAAGTGTTTTCAGGTATCAGGTAACTCAGTCATCCGGCTCTTGTCCACAAAATACTTTAAAAGTCAATCAGGCCCCCACCCTCTGTAAGAGGGGTGCCCTTTTGGTATCACCATCTTCTCCCCTCTTTTTGGTCCAGTGGTCTATTGGTCCTGGGGTCTCTGGTTCTTCCAGGGACATCCTTCAGAGATCCGGCGAACTCCAATTCCTGGAGTGCTGGCGGGAGAATCAGTTAGTGTCTAGAGCAAAGAGAAATAAACAAATTAAGTACATCAATTCATTCATTTTCCCCTTTTCTCTGAACCTCCATTGGACATCATCTGAAATTAAAAGGATTATGCATATGAAATATACAATATACAATGATGATCCTTGAATTAAGGATGTCTCCACAATCACCTGTAAATGACAACCAAATTAAGCACACATACACAATACAGCACGTTTAACTTGACCATAAATGAGCATGTATGTCAACACAACCAAGTTCAACAAAGCATCCAATAGAAAAAAATATACAAATTAATTAAACATTGCAACAAAATTCAATTTTTATTCAAAATCCCAGCTAATTTAATCACACTCACCCCGTGATACTAATTTCCATCTTTTTCATCTCATATATATATACATTTTACTTACCTTCTATACTACCTTTCTTAATTATCTATTTATTTTTTTACTTCCTCAACACCTTGGGCTCATATTTCCATTTATGTACTCACTTGTTTCATCCCCTTTAGATCCCTTTACACTGCAAGTTAATATTTTAAAAAATATGTACACCTGCTCATCTGCTATGTTGAGTCCATCTGATAGACATTTGTTTTATTTCCAGAATATCATTACATTTCTCACTCCCTTGTTTCTCCAATTTGAACAAGCCTTTTTATTTTGTGCTTTGGGTGGAAGGACTTAATCTGGTTAACATGGACAAATGGTTCCACTGTTAACTCTCCCTCCTTTTTGGCGATTCAATAGACTACATCTGAAACCTTATCTACAATCTTAAATGGCCCGTTGCCAGGATGTAAGGAATTTGGAGTTTTTATGTTTACCTTTTCCAAAATTAAACTTGTGTACATGGTCGCCTACCTCATATTGTCTAACAGATGTTTTCCTATCATAGTATGATATTGCAGTGTGTGAGAAACCTGAGGGTGTCTCACTTACTAGTTCACAGGGACCTGTCATCCAGGTGGCCAGGTCACGGCCATCGCTATTGGATCCATTTCCTGAGGGTGGACCAGTGGGGAGTATCACCTGGGTGAGGGGTCTTTGGAGAGTGGAAGTGGGACACTGAGGCTTGAGATGCGGTTTCCCCTTCCCGGTAATACCTTTTCCCCATCATACCCTGTAGGATATTCAGAAGCTCTACTAGCCCCCCTTTTCTCACATGAACACTTTCTTACACTGTAACAGACAATGGACTAACACCAGAGCCGTTTACCTAACATATCCCAACACACGCGTCAGGCAGAGTCAGGCAATTGACAATCACCATGCACACCTGACGGCCCTTTACCTTCCCCACTGGGATGAAAGGGAGAGCATGAACACACACTTGGAGCAAGGCCGAATGCACAAGGAGACAGCTACACCAAATCAGTAGTTCAAATAGAGAAGGAAAGCAATGAGACCTGGAAGGACGACGAAGGGGGAGTTACATTATCCATTTTCTACTCAGTCCCACAAAGCCTCCAAAAGGGGAATCATAAGACCGGGAGTTGCAGCTGGCATGCGAAGCAGCATACGACAATGGTACTGAGGGGCCTCCCGCATTGATAATGCAAGTGTAGAGACAAGCTGGCTACCATGGTACTATACTTGACTCCAGAGATCAAAGAAGCCAACGGGTTCAGCACAGCTGGTGAGTCAGAGGAACCCGATAGCAGGCCGAACTGTGTTAAGCACAAGGTTGCAAATAGCAATATTTTGAAAGCAAGGAATGTGCAAGAAACAGACATTGTGTTTCCGTTTTAACTTTAAAGAAAGTGCAGTTGAAGTCGAGCTGTAGAGGGGTCCGGCGCCATGTGGGCGCTCATTCAAAAGTCTCTGACCGGAACATATTTCGAAACTACAAGCACCAGAAGGCCCTAGAAAAAGGTGGCATAAGGTGTCAGAGTGGTCCTACAGGGTTTTGTTAAATCCCTCGCACAATCAAAAATCTCTGACCCGTTACAGTTGGAAAGGGGTGAAGCCTAAAGACCCCATGAACAGTGTGTTGACAAAGGTGAACATAAAAGAGGGATGTCCACAGTGAACAGTTTAAAGAGACATTAAGGTTTGTGAATGCCATAAATGAAATTGAGTTGACAAAAGCCATAGTGAACCCGACAGAGGGAGCCTAAAAGAGGGAGATCCAGGGGTGAAAAACCGTCACCTCAACGACATGCGAATTCCACAGAGGAATCTTTGTGAATTGTGGAAAGTGTAAACCAAACAGAGGGCTGCCAAAAGAAAGCTAGAGGAAGGGACACCTGTTTTCCAATAAGGTTGTGAACTGTGAATTGTGGCAAGTGTGAACCGACAGAGGGATGCTGAGAGAAAGCCAGGAGAAGGAACACCTTGCTTTCTAATGAAAATAAGCAATGTGTTAAAATACCTGAACTGTGTTAAAGAAAGGCTGTGGTGAACCCATGGAGGGAGGCCCTAATTGCGAAAAGGATCCGAGCCCAGCAGAGAAGATCCTGGGAGCAAAGAACAACTGCCCAAGGTGCAAGATCACCGAGAGAACATTTTGTTGGTTTGTCATTGTGAAACACCGCAGAACCTTTGGAAGAAGAAGAAGGAGACCTATCCTATGAAGGTTTTTGATATCGTTGAACTGAACTGTGAACCTTGTGTTGATAAGGCCAAGGAGTGTGCTGTGCTCGAGAGTCCCACCTTGTCCTGTGCTTGAAATGTCGGCAAAGGAGACCCAACCATACCACCCTGACTTATTATTTGGTGAACACTACCTTCTTTTCTGGCGAACATTATCCCACAATCTTTTTGTAATTTAGTGGTAAGGATTGGCAATACGTTTTTTAGTATAGGCCCTTTTTATTTGACAAGACGCCACTAGCGCTGCCTTATTACTATTTGGTGGCTGTAGCTTACTCCCATCTTAGATTTAGGTTTAGATTAGGCATTTATCTCACACATTATAAAATTTGATAAACACCCTTGAACTGTGATCACTTGTGTCTGTCTTTACTGCTGCCACCATGAGTTCCTTACAACTGTCAGCGCCTTTTTCCAAATTTCACTGTGCCAATTCAAAAGCATATTGCAATTGATTTCTCAGCTCTTCCACATATTTGTGGATTGTGGATGCATTTACAAGGACCTGTTAATTTTTTCTGTAAAGTAGGTGTTGTGGCAAAACCATTTTCCTACTTATCAACATTTCCTGTGGGCTGAGGTTTGTGGACTTAGATGGTATTGACCTAATAGCCATTAAAACCAAAGGAAGTTGCAGATTCTGCTTCAGCTACAAACTTTTTTAACATGTCAACTATTGATCTATTACACCGTTCTACTCCCCTTAAAGAGGAAGGATGGTATGAAATGTGCAACTTCCTTTTCACGCCCAGGATTTGCCACATTTTTGTCATTAATGCACTAGTGAAATGACTTCCACAGTCTGATTCTATTCTCTGAGGTAAACCAAATCTTGAAAGGATATGATTGACTAACAACGTGGCTGTGGTTTGGGCACTGCAGTCTGGGGCTGGAATGCACTCCACCCATTTAGACATTAAACAAATGACCGTCAACACATACCTGTTTTCCCCTGCTGACCTTTGCACAGGCCCTAAAGAATAGATTTGCAGATCGTACCATGGGAGTGTCAAGCCTCTTTTCATTAATGGTGCTCTGTTAGTCAGGGAAGCAAACTGAAATTGTGCACACACTCAACATCCTCTGGTACAGTGCTCTACATCCTGTGACATGTGTGGCCAATAGGCATAATCTTTTAAGATGTCCAAAGTGTTCTGGAAACCTCTGTGGCCTGCAGTTGTGAGACAGTGAGACAAATCAGACAAATCTACCATTTGCCTATCCCCTAGTGCTCGACCATGTATCAGTCTTAGACAATCTCCTAGGGGGGTGTGGATCACTATGCCCCCCCGCTTTTCTATCTCAGGGCCTTTGTGCACTGTGTTACTCCCAGACTACTACTATCTTACTCCAATGGACACATTAACATAAGTCACAAAGAAAACACATTAATCGATTCAACAATAGAAACACATGTATTCATACATAGCAATGCATGATGCAAACACTACTATAATGCAAATCTTGGATTTGCACCTTTTATGCTTTTGGTGCAAATCTACCATGCAATGCAATAATTATAAGCCTTACAGGTGTCTAATGCAAGCATACTTCACACTCTCTCTCTAAGACAAATCTTGTCGGATTACCCCATCTATAGCTCTGTGTGAGTGTCTGTTCTAATTCCCCATGCATGTGCCTTATTCAGCAATACTCCCCTTTTCTCCTCTGTGTCTCTCCTCTCCCACTAACTCTGCAACCAGCCAGTCAGTCAGGGCCAGATCTCATCAGCTCTGCTCAGAATGCTTCCCCAAAGCTCCCTCGATCTCAGAACTGCATCTCCAACTCCATCCCATAGAGCAGACCAGCAGAGAGCAGCAACTACTTCAAATATCAGAGCCTCACCTCTCATTATACTGTTCAATGACGTACACATATCCATTGGTACACTCGTTCTCTCTAAGCTAAAATGCCTCTCTTTCTGTCTGTTAGTGTTTCTATATTTGAACAGTGTCTAAATGCCTTTGTTGCATGTACTTGTACTTTTCAATCATTGTGTGTTCTGGTCATCATGACATTTTCTACATATCTATACCATGGCCTTCTTCTGTCTGCCTGCACCATCTTCTCATATTTCTCCATTACAATCCCTCTATCCTCCTGCTTTCTCTGCCTGCACATCTCTCCCTCTCCATGGTGCTGCCTACCCCCACCTTCCTCTCTCTGCAAAGCACAACCATGCTGATGAAGCCTCTCTTGCCTTCTCCCTCTCGAACAAAGGTCGTGTTATCTGTCTCTGCCAAGCAACTTGTTTACAAATACTTGTACACTGTAACTCATAACAATCCCTCCACACTCCGTAGAACGAACAGCTTCTGAATGGCTTCATAATGCCAGCTAAATGCTCTGTCTAGCGTTTACTCTTTCTCTCGCAAACCCACGTGCTATCTATAATGCAAATTTCATGCATATTCTAAGTGCACACTCAATGCGTGTCTCTCTACAATGCATACATAATACATAACAACATATCTCTACATGTGTCTCTACAAATATAACATGTGTCTACATGGCAGTTCAAATATAACATGCCTCATTCTATAGCTCTGCAAATGCATACAGAGTGGCAGAATAATGTGGATAGTCTAATGTTACTATTTCATGTCACTACTAATCAGTACTAATCAGAATGTATGATGGATAACTAAACAGGATGCAATTATGGACAACTAATCCCTAAATGGGGTATCAGGTAATATTATCCCCATATATATGGTCGCCGTAAATAATATCACTGGGAAAAGGTTGCGGCGATATTATATGGGTGACCATATATATGGGGACAGGGGCAAAACATTTTTATTTTTAAAAAAGGAAGAAAAAAAAGAAAAAAAAAGTTTGGGGGTTGCAGGGGTGTCCCCCGGATGTTCCATACAATAATGTCACCACAAAAAACGGCCATTTTTGGTCGATATTTTTGCATGGCGAGATTTTTGTGGCGACATTATTACATGGAACCCTAAATGGGTAATGATTCTCTAGCAATGGGTAATGATTCCATAATGATAACAAACCAGGCTTTTCCATACTATCAGGTTCTACACTGTTTTTCTCTACCTGTTGTGTCCCCCAGGGATCTAACCTTTCTCCCTGGCTGTTCAACCAATACCAGGCACTCCTTGCCCACCGCATCGCCGCTCTCTGTCCCAACATTCAGTGCTATGCGGATGATACCCAGCTCATTTTCAGGCTACCCTCGGCTTCCTCCTCTCCTTCCTTCATCTCTGACTGTCTGTCTGCCATCCAGGAATGGTGTGCCGCTAACGATCTCTGCCTTAATGCCAGTATGAATGAGATTCTACTCATCGGCACACCCACTCCCTCCTTCCCTGCAGCTCTCTGGCCGGCCTCTCTTGGCCCTCCTCCTTCTCCCACCTGCAAGGCTAAAAACCTCGGGTCATCTTCGACTCTGCACTCTCCTTCTCCCATCACATCTCTGATGTCTCTAAGAAGTCACACTACCAGCTGCACCTCCTTAGAGGTATTCTTCCTTTTCTCTCCTTCCCCCAGATGCACACTGTCTCCAGAGCCCTGGTCCTCTCCAAGCTGGACTACTGTAACAGCCTCTATCTAAATCTTCCTGCCTCCACTCTCCGCCCTCTGCAACTTATCCAGAACAGGACTGCGAGACTTGTCCTTGGCCTCAACCCTAAGGATCGTATCTCTCCAGGACTGAAATCTCTGCACTGGCTCCCAGTGACTGCGAGGATTAAATTCAAAACCCTCTGCATTGTACACAAGGCCTTCTGAGGTCTGGGGCCCCAATACCTTCAACTCTCTCTTCCTAAATATCTTCCTTCTTGAGCTCTTCGCTCATCTGCCTCCAACTCCTTCATGGTCAGTTACTTCTCCAAGCAATAAGTTGGTGGCGGATCACTCTCTTCGGCAGGGGCCTCTATCTGGAACATCCTTCCTGCCTCCCTGAAACTCAAGGAGAACCATCTCTTGTTCCGGAAACATATCAAAACCTTCCTCTTTGCTTCTGCTTTCTCTCCTCCCCTCCGTAGCTGAATTCCTGACTGAAATTTCACTGGTTACCTGGCTACCCTTTTCTGATCACTGGCACAGGCCCCGTCAACTGCCCACCTGCGCTGCCTTCCTGGCAACCCCTGCACTTGGGGACCGTTTTTTTTCTGTATCCCTTCAGTCCCCCTTCCAGCACTTATGTCTGCACTTCCTTGCACTTGCCACCAGCTGGCTATTTTATGTGTTTCCCTTCCCCCCGCAAACTTTTCCTTTCCCCCTTCCCATGCACTTGCGTGATCTGAATGACACCTGGCCTAGTAGGATCGCTGTCTGTCCTCCCTTTGTTCCCCCCTTGCCTCGTCGCGCCTTGAAACACTTGTGTATAGGCGCGTTATAAATGCCATATCATATCATATAATATCATATCAGTTATAGCATCATGAGCATGATGTAACATCAATCCCTGAAATGACAAAGGTGCTACCCATTGGATTTGGCCTTACACGGATCCCCTAATCATCAACCCATCTTGTAAACTAATACCCTTTTTGTTTTTTAATAACAACCTCAATTCCTCTTTCCTTTTGCAGTCCTCTTCAGTCAAAGAATTTTGCTCTGCATCCACCAAGTGTTTGTAAAATGGTCCTACAATAAGATCTTCTTTTTGTGCCTTAATCAAGTCTTGACCAGGAGTATCAAAACTCCACTGTGCTACAAGCTGATCAACTGTTTTTGGATATTTGGAGCATGTTATTGGATCCACCTAGACTTCCCCAAGCAGATGTTCAATGGAAAACAACTCACCCATCACACCCCCAATTTTGACTAATTGATCAGCTTTAACATTTCCCTCCTTATCTTCCCCTGGTGTTTTCAAATGACCACATATCTACCTCCAATGGATGATCATGTCATTTTCTGAAACAAGTTTGTCTATGGCTTGAATCATTTTGCCATGTTTAAGTGATTTCTTGCTATATGTGTGCATTCCTTTCAATTTCCAAACGGGTAAATACTTCACAAAACTATTTTGTGCGTAATCAGAATCAGTGACTAAAACTATTTATTTTACTTTCTACTCCTGTAGATATTGTCTTATAAATGGCAGCCAATTCTGCAACTTAACTGCTTTTGGGGCCTAGCCTCATGTACACTCTTGGGATTCCATCGCATTTAATCCACCAGTTTCCTATTCCTGCCACCAATTATTTTTCAGAACCACCTTCCACGTGATATGCACATCCATCGACATATACGGTTGGGAGATCCTTACATGTTTCTTCATTGAAAGCCTTGTGTGGGGATTGCTCGAATTAATTTAAATTTGTTTAAAATCCTGTGTCTTCGGGTGCACAAACAGCTGCAAAGTCATGTAATTCTGCTAGCACTTTCTGTTCTGTCCATATCTCACCTCCACTGGAAATACATGAAGTGCTAATGTCCATGAAGTGATTCTTGACTGGGAAAAATTCCCTGATCTGATCCTTTTACTTTCCAAGAATTGAAGAGGCTGGTGATCTGTTTGAATGATTACCGTCTCCACTTGAATTATGGGATGGACATGTTGCAATACCCAGACAATGGTCTAAAGTGCCTTTTCACATTCACTACATTTGTCTCTACCTGTGATAATGCCTTACTGGCATATGCAATGGTTTTGGTATTTGCATCATTTTGTTGATGTAACTAACACTGCTGACATACATTGATTGGTGAACCCCATTTCTACAAAAAAATCCATTTTTTTTAATTGGATATGCCAAACATGGCGCTTTCATCAGACAGCCTTTTAACTTGGCCACTGCCTCATTTTGTTCCTTTTCCCATATCCAGGCTACACCCTGCTTCAGTAATTTGGTCGTCAACGGTTATGTAATTTCTACACAATTTTCAATACATTTCCTGTTGTGTCATTCCTAGCAAACTCTTTAGACTTTTCAAATTAGTGGGATCTTTTAGTTTCTGAATTGCTTCCATTTTTTTCCTTTCTCGGTTTAACCATTTTCTGTCACGCGATGACCTAAAAAATTTACCCTTTTTCTGCACTACTGTGCTTTCTGTAGAAATACTTTCGGAAAATTGACCTCCACTTCAATATGTTCCTTTTCTATTTCAGATTCATCTAATTGAAAAAGGACACAATCATCATGATGACAGCATATCACTTCATTTGGCTCAGGGTACACGGACTGAACTTTAAAAGATTCCATTTGATCTAGAAGCCAATGGCTCTGGTAATCCACCCTGTGCAGTCACATAGCTTTCAGCTATATTCCTGATAACTGGGTTACTGAAATCAACAGAGTAGTAAGATCCCTGCACTGCCATTCCTAACTCTGTATTTTCTTCCACATTAATGTCTTCACACCCTTTATTGTCCACCAGTATTGGGTCCATTCCCAATCCCTACCAATGTTGTATATCCACATTCTAACCATTGCTGTTTTATGGATTCATTTAGGCACACAAATGCATCAGGATCTTTCATCTGTTGTCACTTCGTATATTTTAATGCTACTGTAAATTGTCTGGTAAATGCAGGAATGGTAACATTATTTTTCACTTGAAGTACAATGGGCACAATGGTAAGCTTGTCTCTTGTTTTCCAATTCAGGTGCAGCGCCACTCATTCTGGACCAGACTTTTGATTTAGAAAGTACAACACCATACACATTCTGTGCATGATGTCATTTCCCAAATAGAATTTGTTTTGTGTTGCACTCACAATCCACACATTGTGATGAATGCTTTTATTACCAATTATAATCTTTATCATGCACTTTCCCACAATTGTTTGCCCCAATTCAGGGTCATCTAGGCCAACAATGTGTTGATTTTGTGTTTTAAAATTTTGGATTTCCTCTCTGGAAAGTATTTGCCTGGACACCTTCTCATTAATGAAACTTCTTTCCTGTTCAAGCACCGAAGTAGCTTCAATCATTTCAGAATGCCCATTCACTTGGATAATGATCCATGGTTGCCCTTCTCCCATGTGTATTTCTGCAATTGTTGAAATGCATTGTTCCTGATCTGACTCTGGAGTAATATTTGTTTTAATCTATTTCTGTTTGCAAGTTTTTCTTAGGATCCAAATAACTCTACAAAGATTGATTCTCCATTTCTCCTCGCATTTCATCCTGACACATGAGGATAACAGTGATGCTAGGCACACAGCCATTCTGAAGATATACTTCCACTGCACACTCTGATTTAGCAACAGTGTGGCATTATTTTATGCTGTTGCTTTGGGTCATTATTTTCTTAGGTTTCTGTGTTTTTTTGGCTAAGCACCACAATACCCCATTTAACTCATCACTGAGGGGTGACAGCCTCCTCAGGCAATTTGTCCCTATGAGGAAGGGTATTTCATGAAGGGTTGTGACCAACACTTCCTGTCTCATCCTATGCTTCCCTATTTTCATGTCAACCTCAGTGACCCCTTCGATAGGTATTTCATCCCCATTTAAATTGTGCATGGTGCTTCCACTTTCCCTCACCTTTATATAGTTTTGTGGGGATCTCCCCTCATTGATACTTTGCATCAGGTCCCTTGACATTATTGTTGCTTGGGCACCCATGTCAATCATAGCGAACATGTTACATTTCTCTTCAACAGTGATGGGAGCATAATATCTATCCTCAACTTCTTCCAGGACACATTGAAAGTGTGAATTGTTTCGGATCTCTGGACTTTTCTAAGATCAGCCTTGCTATTTGCTAGGCAAATGAGGATATGAAATGAAATGTTACCTTCTTTTTTGCCCATTTGATTTTGAAGTTCTTTGTCTATTTTTCTGGACTCAGTGCCCATCTGAAGTGTAGCCACTGACTGCCCCTCTGGCTTGGGACCACCAGTGTTCACAACCCAATCTCAAATTGCTCTTTCCCCATTGCCTGGCCCTCTCTGCTTACCTCCACTCTGGAACCTATTGGCTGTGTATTTTCACAAGTGGCATGTGACAGCATGTCAGTTTCTGATGTGTGACACCTATCTGCATTTTGCACAGTGCCTGTCATTTATATCTTTTGGAATATCTGTGGTTCAAAATGCTCCTCAGGTAAGTGACCTGCATCTGCCTTTTGTGGAATGTTTACTTCTGTGAGGGTATCAACAGTATTTTGATTATCAGGTAAGGGTAAACTGTTGATACTGATTCTATGTTTTGCGTTTCATTTTCACATTGCATGTTCCTTTTAAATTGAATTCTCTGTTCTTTGGGTTTTTCTTGTTAATCACTTTCACACACCTGAATGGTTTCCTTCAAATCCAAGTTAAACCACACTCCCTTTTTGTGTGTGTTATTGTTACCTGTCTCACTTTCATTCATTTGTTTTCTTGTTTTTAAATCTGCAAGCAATTCAGTGTTTCTATTAAAAAATGATTCATGGGCATCTGTGTTCTCATCAGGGTAAAGCTGACTAAGTAGTCACTTGTCACTATGCGCAAGCTCACTCTTGGAACCCTCTGCACCTTCACTTGGTTGTGGCCTTTGAACTGCACATAATTGCTCAGATAACATTTTAACTTGGGCCTCTAAGCCCTGAATCCTGTCCATGTCTTTGAATTCTTCCCTTTGTGGTCTGGGCCAGTAACACTTAAATTCACCCCGAAAAGACCTCTTCTGGTACCTTTCAGGAGATTGATTTTTGTTTATGTTTCCCCTGAATTCTCATGACACAAGAGGTGGAGAACGTTGAGTAACCATCCTCTGACCATGGTCGTGGTGGGGATTGACTATATTGGCGAGGCTCATAATTCATAATTTGCCTTTCATTTGGTGTGAACTGTTCCCTATGCTGATTTCTATTTTCAATGAATCTATCCACATACATTGATCTTTCTTGATGGCCATACACCATTGTGTTTGGTTCAAATCTACTCTGGGCCCCTAATGTCTGGGCCCCTAATGTCTGGTATGGACGATTGTACATCTAATTTTGATTGGAATTTAGGACTGGCGTATCACGGCAACACCCCACTCTGGTAGAAATACCAAGGTAACAAGGACTAATGTAAGGACTTCTGTCGCTGGGATCAATGGATTAGAACATAAGAGCCTGGAGTGGTGTTCTCTGTGGAGCCACGCCCCTTTAATTAGGTGTCATGTCATTCTTTGCCAGAGTTTGGTCTCATTCTAGCGACATCTTTACAGACTTTACCTCCAAAATTGTTGGCCAGTATCATTGCTATTATCTTCTTTATTCTTTATATGTTCCCCACCCATTTGTTGGTTCCTTCCCCTCCTACTTTGCTAATTATACTCTGGAAGTATTCATTTATGGTGGTTTAGTTGTTCAAACCCTAAGCATACTTTAATATTTTACGCTTGGATATATATTCCTTTTTTTATATATATGCCTTTACATGCTTCCCTCATTATCATTCTTCGATACTGGTGTCACAATGAGTATTACAGTTATGTCATAGAATGTCAATTGGTTAAATAACCCCGCAGGCAAAGAATTCTCAGTCATATCGGGAAAAGTAAAGTTGAAAATGCTTGTTTACAATAGGCTAATCTAGAATACACTGAAGATAATTAACTGGTTAGTCTATGGGTTAAATATGCATTTTATTTGCACCAGCTGATGGGGAAAAATGTGGTGTTAGTATCCTTATCCATAAAAGAGCTTCTTTTCAATTAATTGATGAACAACACGACCCATCTAGCGCTGGTCTATCATTAATGCCAATGTTAACAAGTTGGTAGTTACAATTCTTAATATACATGGCCCTTATGCCCCTGACCCATCATTTTGGATTCATTTGAAACAAACCCTTTTTAATGAAGATTATGATCAATTTATACGTGGTGACTGTAATCAAATTTGTGACTTGACTCTTGATTGGAAATCGGATACTAAAGGCATAATTTTTGAAGTCCCATAAACTATTTGTACATTTTTCAGAGTATCTTAACCTTGTTGATACTGCCCATTTTTGCCATGCAGATGCTAAGGAATTTACCTTTTTCTCTTCCCTTATAAATCTTTTTCTAGGTTGGATCATGTTTTCATTAACTCATCACTTGTTTCTCAAATCCTCCACTTGGAAATGTGGTCCTATTGTCATCTCTGATCATGCTTCAGTCCTCAATGTCCTTGAATGGGAACCTCAACTCAACCTTACCTCTCGATGGAGGTTTAATTCCTTTTCATTAAATGACCCTTCTTTCATTCAACAAATACTTTCTTTACTACATTTTTCTCCATTAATAATTCATTGGACACTTCTATCCATAATAATTAGGATTCATTTAAAGCCACTTTCTGAGGTTTCATTATACAATTGGTTGCTGTTAAGAAGAAACAAAATAAAAAATGGTCACAAGATTTGCTTCATTAAATTAAATTACTTGAAAAATCATATTCTAATCGCTCCACAGACGCTACCTTTAAATCCCTCCTTTCTAAACGCATTGAGTGTAATAAATACACTACAAATAAAGCCTGCTCATCCTTGTTGCAAATCAAAGCCAAGTTATATGGTGGATCTAACACATCTGGCAAGTTATTAGCTTCCTATCTATCAAAAGAAGAAAAGACTATTATTTCATCTATTGTTAACCAGCAATACATCATAGTCACCAGTTCAGAGTAAATTAAAGATTCATTTTTTTATTTTTTGCTCTCACTGATCACCCAGTCATTCTTTCCTTTTTAGACACTCCTGTTTTTCTACCAGAAATTCAAAAGGCTCTTATGGATCTCAAAATGGGGATAGTCAGGTGACCTGATGGGTTTCTTATCAATTTTATTGTTCTTTTTCAGCTTTGCTTTCACCTAAACATTTTGAACTATTTACCCACTTTGTATCTTTAGGACAGAGGCCCGGTACCTTTGGTGAGGCCATACCGATTTTATTTCCTAAGCCAGATTTAGACCCTTCTTATGTTAAAAATTATCGCCCCATTTTGCTTATAAATTCAGACTAAAAAATGTTAGCCAAAGTTATAGCTAATAGACTAGATGGTATAACGTCTACATTAATTAACATGAATCAATCTGGTTTTATTAAAGAAAGATATGTCTCCTTTAATACTAGACTTCTCTTTAATGTTCTCTCACAAAATACTTCTGATCCTCACATTCTTCTTACAGTGGACGCTGAAAAAGGTTTTGATAGCGTTTCATGGACCTTTATGTTTAAATATTTATTATGGCATGGATTTTGCCTTACTTTCCCTAGATTCATCTCACTTCTATATTCTGCACCCTCCACTATTCTTTTCATCAATAATTATTTTTCTGAATCATTCCCCATCTAACATGGAACTAGGCAAGTATGTCCTTTATCTCCTCTACTTGTAATCCTAGCTCTAGTACCTCTTCTACAAAGCATTTCAGTTAATGATCATATCAAAGGAATTTTCATAAAAGATACCTCTATCAAGTGTTATTCTTATATGGATGATTCTCTTCTTTATCAGATCACACCACTTCTTTTCCAGCATTAATGACTACTATTGCTCAACTTTCTAAGTCTCCAGTTACAAATGAAATTTTGATAAATCAGAAATTCTTCCTTTAACTAATTCTAGCATATTGTCCAAAACTCCAATATACGGCATGAAATGGTGCTCTTCATTTATTAAATATTTAGGTATTCGTATTACTAAGGATATTTCCTCTACACTAACTTTGAACCAAAATACAATTATTGATAAATTAAATTCTTCTATAAACCAGTGGTCCCCTCTATTTCTATCTTGGTGGGGTCGCCTACACTCTATCAAAATGGCATGATTCCAATATTATTTTCGACCACTTTCTTAAACAAAATAGACAAATTTGTATCTAAATTTCTGTGGAATAATAAAACCCCCAAGATTGCTCTCAAAACATTTAAAAATAGTAAAAACGATAATGGGGTTACGTTTCCAGATTTTCTCAAATATCAGAAATCTTTCCTGTTGCTAGCACTTGGATAAAATTGGAATCACAAATCATCGCTCCTCTTTCTTTATTCCACTTCCTCCAGACTTATTCCTGTGCTAGTTTCAAAAAACACCCGCTCCTCCACTCCTTCAAAAATATATGGAATAGTTTCTTCTCTTCCTCATCCATTGCTCAAGATTCTACTAATGCCTTTTTATGGTTGAACATATTTTTCCCATTTAGACCCAAACACAATATTCTACTAAAATAGTTTCTGCTGGAATTTTCTAGCCACACATCTATTCCACAACATCTCACCTATAGCCTTTCCTGAGTTGTGCACTCGATGCAATCATGGTAGTACTGATTTCAAAACATATGCAATTCTAACAAATGTAGTAACCAATGCTATTTATTTCCTTTTAGTCCCAAAATGCCTCATCTAAATATATTGAATTGGTGTTGTGTTCCCCATCCACCAGTGCTTTCAAATTATAATTTATCCTTAATCAACCCAAAGAAAATAATAGTCACATTTCTAAAAATACTTTGCAGTAGGAGTTAGATTGGGATCTACATATTTACCCATTTAACTCCCTTCAGGATTTCAAAAATGTCCAATTCCATCCACAATCTGTGCTGATCTTGTCAATCCCCTATCTATTTTCATTTCGGGAACAAATTTGGAACTGTTTACAAAATATGTTTTCCTTTGGGGAACCATTATCATTATGCAATTTTATAATAGGCACTTTGGTCAAACCTTTTAGTCATCAATTTCTTTGTTTACATTGCTTTTCATCTCATTGCAAGCAACTGGAAAAATGTGTATAATTTATGGTGGAACTCCATATGTTCTTTCCATAGAATCGACAAAATATATGCATTATCTGTGAGAAATGTTCATAAATGTATAAATGTAACAGCAAATGGAATGTCTTTAATACATATTTGATGTGAAACATGTATCTCTCTACAGAGTATGAAATTACCCCTCCCTCTTTTCTTATCTGTTTCTGAGTCTGTCTTCTTGGTCTTCCCCTGTTAGTCTCAACTCAGGTAACACATATTTTCGGTTATGTAGCAGTGTTTGATAATTAACTAGTTGTTTTTATAATTAAGATTTACTTCTCAATGTATTTAATCAAATATTGTAACAAACTGCATGCCTTCTTCTTTGAAATGAACCTAGTTATCCTTTGATCTACTGTTATGAATATCTAAATTCTCTAACAAAATGATTTAACTGAAAAAAGAAATGAATGTGCCGTGATAGCCCACAGAAAGCCACCCTTAGTGCTGGCATGTATGGGAGTATGTATCCCCATCTTCCTGAGGGCATGTGGACCAGTTGAGAGCAAAGAGGCAGAGGCGACAGCAGTGGCTTGCTGTGCATTACAATGTCAGTTACCTGGCCACCAAAGAAGGTGCCCTGTGTGTGTTGTAGTAAATGTACTGTGAGACTGTAAGGGAGGAAGGGTAACTTTGCCCCGTACATTTGGCACAAAGAAAACCTATTACTCATGCTATAGTGGGGAGATGTTCTCCTTGCCCTTCCCTGGCTACAGTGGAAGAGGGGCTACTGCAAGACACATTAGGACTCAATTTTGTGTACCTCCAGACTCCATTTTTGGACTAGGCTGCATCCCGAGCCCTGAGAAGCCTTTTCTCCCCTTTGCAGCACCGCCACCGCGCGCACTGACAGCCCCCACCTTCTCCTCACGTGTCTGGGTCACCCAGGCTTCTTTCTCACGGATGCTCTGGTGCGAATTGTTGCAAACAGAAACTGTATTCTTTTATCCTTCCTCTGGCCCTGTGTGTGACCAGGTTGAATCTCGCCTTATGGCCTATTTGTCTCCACAAACCTGCTCTTGCTCCTCTCACCCCCACCTTTGCGAGTTATTGCCTGCACAACCTTTTGCCCCACCAGTCTCCCTTTAATGTAACAGAAGTGTGACCCTTCTCCACTGACCGGCCCAGAGTGCCCCCAATATAACTAGCCCCCGTGCCACTATATTTCTTACCTAAGACTAACACCTATCAATCCACTCATTCATGCTCTGTGGCGCCATGATGAATACATTTTAGATCAAATCCTCGGATAACGCACCTGGGGGCACGACCCTCGTAACCGTCATGACTACAAAGGCCTGAGGCAAGAATATGTAAATATGTGTCTACAATGTACAGGTGTCCCCACATTCCAGTACATGGTTTATAGTCTGTATTATTCATTGCATGTCAGGAGATAGTATGTAGCTTAGCTTAGACAGAATGACCTCTTCCTGTGGAACCGACCTGACCTTCACACCACCCAGATGAGCTCAGCTGACCACATGCCGCTCGAAGTAACAGCCCTGCACCAGCCAATCATGTGGAGCCGGCCCATAAACTGCCATACTATATCTATGTTGTCCACCAATCCTAATGCAACTTGATGTACCTATAGCGAAACGCCACTAGTGACGATTCTAAAGCATATAATGTACTGTATTCTGTATTGTTGGTCAGAGTGCTCTCGAAGGCAGCAGAGTCCTCTGCATGCATTTATCTTTATAAACCTTTACTTTTCTCACAACATTTCTCATTCCCTACTGGGGTGTGTCCCTTATTATTTGTCTACAATTGTATTTTTGGGAATGACCACCTTCAAGACCTAGTGACCTGACTGTACAGATGCTCAGTTGCCGCCTGTTCATGTGAAATAGGGATGCCAGCGAGTGTTGCTATGGAAAAAGGGGAGTGGTTAGTGGTATCCCACCCTAAAGAGCAGCAAAGGCAAAGGCTGCAGCAATTGATTCCATAACAACGGGGGAAGCCAACAAAAAGCACATTGTGTAGCACCACAGAAATAAAGACAAACGGAATGCAGGCAGCCAGTACACAATATGTCCGCGTTTAAGAAAAGGAAACATGGTAGATCATTAAAACTTTACACTGCCTCATCACTTAGAGGAATGGTGTAAAACAGAGAAATGCAGGGAAAGGCTGCAGAAGTACAAGAGAAGGAGGATATCCCTGTGGCAACGCGCGGGTCTTGGAAGCAAGACCACACTGAGCAAACACAGGTTCGAATCCCCCTGCGCTTGAAAAAAAAGCGTGTTATAAATAACCTACCCTTACACAATTAAACTAGCGCCTAGATACCTACGGGGTCACTGGACATTGCATCCGGTGCCAGAGGGGATGGATTGGGCACCACATAGGATGCCAGAAATGGTACTCAAAAACCTGCAACCATTTTTGCATCATGTAAAACACTTCCACGCAGGCAGCATCCTTGCATAAACCAGGTGAACCTGTAGTAAGATAGAGGCAGTGGGGCAAGGGGCTGCGGGCATTGGGTGAATGTAGTTAGTGGTCTGAACATTAGCGTGGATCATAAGGAGCCCCCCCCCAAGGCACTCTCTAGGGACATTGGGCTCTTCCCAGAATTACCATTGGGCAAAGACTCCTCTTAACAGTACCAATGGAACAACACCACTTTGGTATCAGGATATCGGAAGTAAGGGGAAACTGTAGAAAGATACATAAAAGCAGTCAGAGGTTTGGTATCAACTTACAACTTTGGGCTAAACATTGCATACAGTTGTAGAGATGCCAAAGTTAAGGAAGAGGTATGGCTAAAAGGGCGACCCATACTTGCTAAATTGTAGGGATGCCAAAGTGAAAGGAGAGCATTGCTAAAAGGTTCACCCATACCTAGAGTGTTGGCAGTGCCAAATAGAGACAAACACACAATGAAATTTAAAGATGTACTATGAAGGAACGAAATGGCCCAAGGGGCATATTCAAGCCATGCAAGTGTCCCAGTGTATTAATAAGTATGAGAACGTGAGGGTAACAGTGAGTATGAAACCAAGTTGTAGACTAGCGGTAAACCTAAAGCATGAACATACTTGAGAGGCAGAAGGAAGAAATGCTCAGGAGTGAAAGTTTATTTCACATACAAGAGAGTACACCACTACTGCAAGGATATGTAGGAAGTGAAGTTAGAAGGGTCCCCTGGTCGGGTGCTTCTGAAGGAATAACGCAATGTGGTTAAAGAGTTTGGAGTTGAAGAAACACGAAAGGCATAGAAGGGCACGTGGTGGAGGTAAATCAGAATATAGAAAAATTGAAAGAGGCCTTGTGGCAGGAGCAATATCTGAGAACACTTAAAGAAATGTTCATAACCAATTGAATAAGTAACTATGACTTCCTCTTCCTCTGACTCGCTCCTCTGCTGTTTAATCTGTATATAGCAGACTTAATAGAGAGGCAGGTATCTAAAGCTAAATTCCCTCACAAAATAGGGTCTACTCCAATTAATGCGATGCTGTATGCAGACGATCTGGTCATTTTCCATCAGACTTTTGTTGGTATGAAGGAGCAACTGAACGAATGGGGAATGGTACGCGATTGCCAACAAATTATCTGTGAATCTGGCAAAGACAAAGGTCATGCTGGTCTCTTCAAAAAAATTCAATAAACCAGCTATGAAACCATTACTGGGAGAGACTGAATATACCAACTCCTATAAGTACCTATGGCTGGACATAACTAATTGTGCGCAATATGAGACCATAAGGAATGCTAAGACCAGGACATCTGGGCAGATTACATTATTGATATGCAAATGTACAGGACAACATGCAGGGTACTCACTGGGAGGAATCCTCTGTTATATAAACAATGGTTCTGTCCCACAATCCTTTACAGCCTTGAAGCTCTGGCATGTAGAGATTTAAATTGGCTCAACAGAATTGTGGGATTCTTCTGGCAAAGCATTTTAGGACTCCCACAATCCACTCCCATGGAATGTTTGCGACTTGAGATAGGGTTTGTCTCATTAAAAGCCATTGCCCTGAAGAGACGAGGATAGCAGTTTATAAAGGAGCGGGTCTGGCGCTGTGATGTTCTTTGTTAGCATTGATGGGGTCTTCTTACAGAAATCAATTGTTAGTAAAGAGAGTACCCTTCATGCAACTGAATAATTATTCATCCGAGATTCTTAAGTGGTGCCTTGACTTTCACAGGGGAGAGGGCGATGAAATTTGAAGGAAGCATTTGGGAGAAGACTCGAAAAACTGGGACTTGGTATGCAATTACGATCATCTGGCTAAACTACATAGTTATGCTCCTGTGGCTACAGTCATCCATCCCTATAGGAAACCTCAGCCATACATTCTACTGTGCCCGGACGCAGCAGTGCGTAGGTTTAGTCTCTTAATGCGTACAAACCAACTGCCTTTGCAAGGCTCACATGGGCTGGATGGAACTTACCCAGTGAGTCAAGGACCTGTAGAGTGTGTAAATTGCCTGGAACGAAAGAGACAGTGAAACACATGTTCACTGAATGCCAATCATTGGGCCCCTGTATTTGGTAATTCTGGAGAAACTGGTGCACAACATTGATTCCATTAAAAGTCAAGACTTTTTATACTACTCCCTTAGTACGAACTCAGTAGCAGCTCACATTACATTGCACTTTATTGTATTTGGTTACACGTGAAAAAGCTCTACTTTTAGGGTAGTAATTGAAGCTTGAGTTGGGAATTAGTATAGTATAGTAAGCTATTATGTGGACACGTAATTGTATGGTAGGATACTGATTGTTCTAAAGTCATGGAGCCTCATTCCAGGTACGGCGGTAACACTGCTCGTGGAACCAGTGGATTGCTGCCGGACTCAAAATGAATTACCGGTGCCTGACTTCCCTGTGCCACCGGGCTATTCCAAGTCCGGCAGCTGGGAAGTGAGGTGCCAGCAATGTCGTTAATCCCCATTCCCATAGAGTCCTGTTGGACTCTATGGGAATGGGGACATGGGAAAACCGGCACTGTTAACAAACAGGGCTGGTGCTCTCGTGACATGTCTGCCAACTGTGGCTGCTGCGTCCGGCAGAGTCAGACCTGTCGGGCACAGCAGCTCCAGCAGGCAGACTTGTAGTTTTCCAGTCCAGAAACAACAGTGCCGGTAGGTTTAGTGGCACAGTGGTTTCCAGATCGGCAAACTTATAATGAGGCTCATGGTCTTTTTTAGGGATGCTTTTAAATATCTATTTATGATATTGTCGAAGTTAACGGTCAACAGTATGAAATGTACTGAGGATTTCTGAAAAATGCATGTATGTATGTGTGTTTACATGGTATTTATAAGATGTTTTTAATTATGTGTAAAGCTTGAATTCAAACTATCCACATTAAATAAATGTTAACGAAGTATGACTTCAGAGAAATTAATAACATGGTAGGTGGGAGATGAATGAGGAGCTGTATGTGAAGAAAGTGTATGCAAGAAAGGTGGACAAAATCATATCCCCAAAGGGAGTACATACATGCATAATAAGAGTAAATTGAGGCTTTGGTCTGCTTTCCGGTGTCCTGTAATATAGCGGATAGTGAGTGGAGGTTTAATCAGTGAAAATAGTGCATAATATGTCAGAATCCCAGAAAAACTGTGGGCACGTGTACCTTTGCATTTAGTGGACCCCAATGGGGGTCTTCAAAAGAAGAGCATTGTATCGTTTTTTTGCCCTATCCAGGTTTTCCGGGGTGACATTTACATTACAAATCTGCACAATAGAAGAGAATTGATAGCATTCCTGACAAGATCTTCCTGAGTGTGTGTCACCCCTCCGAAATGCGACTAAAAACGCAGTGCATATTTGTCACAGGATAAGGAGGACTTGATAAGGGTAAATGGGGGTTTCCACATCACCAGAGTAATAAAGTAAATAGTCTCAAGACCAATAAGAAAGTAGAATGTGCAACAAGAAGATGGTGATGATCATTCATAGGACTTTTGGTGCAGTTTAACATTGGAAGAAAGTGGTCATAGCTATCTCTTAAAGGTTTACACCTTTGTCATCCATGAGTAAGCCCCCATTTGACACACTAAGGGGTTCAAACCAGACCCAACGGTAAGCCTGGTGTGCCTAGGGAAGGTTGTGGTTGCTGATAAACTTTACACATTTTTGAAGCAAAGAATATATGACAAACAACAACAATGGACAAAAGGGTACATGAAGGAATAAAATCCATAAAAGAAGTAAATGTCGGGTGACGATTGTTCAGTTCAAATTTCTTTGGACATTAGGAGGGGCAAGAGAGAAGTGGGATCAATCTATGCAGGAATTAGAGAAGTATCATTAGGCTTCCAATACCACCAATGGAAAGGTGTGGAACTGAGAAAGGGTGCTTATTTGTGGCGACAGTACCCATACAGATTACGGATATTAACCTCAGAAAACATTACCTATGGTGCCAAGCTTGGCCTCCACATCGAAATACAAGGACTGGCAAGGGAGCAGGAGACCTGGCATAAGGACCCAGAAAACACCAGGATACCACAACTATTAAGTATGAAGTTTATGTAATAAGTTATGCACAACCTGTGTATCATAAATAGTAGATGTGCAGCATCTGCTCATCCTAGTATGAAATGGATGGAATGTGCAACTTGTTATGAGCAGGTGCACACGAGTTGGCCAGCTTGCAGGTTCTACATTGTGCATTCTTTGAGAGGGCAGTTAGAATAGAGACTGACTGGTCAGGTTGTGTTGCAAAGACTTACAGAAATAGAAATACGCACCACATCTCACCTGTATGTTGTAGAATAGGTTGGCTTTATGCTAGAAATAGAAACAAGTTGTGGTATTGTGTTGGATATTTTCATGTTCTGATTATAACTGAAATTGACAGTCACCTTGCTTGTATTCATGTAGGCAGTGGTACACATTTTGTTTGTCCCGATGAACTTTTAAAGGGATTTGAATTTATAGGTTAGGCACATTTTGTAGAGAAATAGTATATTTGATTTTAGGATTTAGAGAGCTATAAAGTTTATCTGGTTAAATTTTTTCTTAGTAGCCACCTTGTTTATAGCCTGGCTCCAAATACTTATATACATTGTAGTGATTTATAATTGTTTGTGTGTTTATTCCCCTCCTTTTCAACCTCTGCCTCCTATTATCTCCCCATCGAACCTCTTCTGCTGTTGTTGTTGCAGACGTTGCAGAGTGCTCATTTTATTTTTTCCAGCCGTCACACCTGCCTTCTAGCACGGGTGTGCATGCACCAGACTGCTTCCAACCACTTAGACAATTGAAGTGTGCCACTCACCTTTGCTTCTGTGTGTATTGAGTTTCAACACTGCCCCTGTGAGCTACCCCTCACACTCTTCTCGTACCACCACTCAGTGTCTTGGGAGGAAAGCTCAGGGGCAACGCGCTCGCTTTGGAAGCAAGACGACGTGCAACACAGATTCGATCCCCGGATCCCCTCTAAGAAACCTCTGGGTATGAAGTGCATTATCAATTACAATTGCAAGATAAAGTTAAAAACTGTGCACCACAAGGGCTCACACAATATAAAATAATGGATGCTTTGTGCCAAAAAATCGTGGAAAGAACAATATGTTTAGTGTAATAACTGTTATAACCATACAGAAAGGGAGAGGCATCTTGGCAGGCTGTTTGACCCTCTGCTCGGTTATGGCTCTGCTTGTGACTCTAACAGTACCTCTGGCTATCTTGGGGCGCAGCAGTTTAGATGACTTGTTGCGTGAGCTGAAAACTGTAACCACTTTCAGAAGATTCAAGAGCATTTAAAGCTCAGGCTCGCTAACCCAGACTCTTAATCTCTTTAACTAGATATGATTTCTCTCTGATCGCACTGCCACCCCCCCATCACATACTCTACAGGACTACACGGGAGTTCTTCATAATCATCACACACTCCCGGCCTTCGTAGGACTCGTTGAACTATTTTACTACTAAGACCATATTTTCCTCCAATTGCTAGGTAAAATGTTTTGTGACCTGGTGCTTCCCTTTGTTTGTTTTGTCTCTTCTACTCATATTTTGACCAATACCAACACTTCCGGCATGTAAACTTAACCCAACCCCATTGTCAACACATGTCATTTTTCCTTCCCCCCTCTGTCTCCTGCCCTCTGCCAGCCCATCTCCTATTGTATTACCCCATCTACAGTACGCTTTGAAGAAACCAATTCCTTGCGATAGAGTTGTAGGTTATGTTAGACAAATGTTCTGTGGATTACTCAGAGCTATTAAATGTAACTGGATTCATATAAAAAGCTGACAGAAGAAATGTTGCCAGACAATCTAGATTTTTAATGTTTGTATTGGATAGCAAAAAAAGAGACAGGGACTGGTGGAGGTTTTGTCCAGGTTCTCTGAATATCTCCTACACTAACAACCTGTCCCTTTGTTTGCTATTTAGTTCTGCTGCATGTGTCCAAGCTCGAAAAAATTAGAAGTGGTTGATGTCTTTGCCTCAAATTCTGTATGCTTTGATCACTGCTGCTATAAAGTAGCTCACTGTGCCAACTACCTCCAGGAAGTGCATGTGGTCTCTGAACGTGCTCTGCTGCCTTTGCTATTGAACCAATTAACCTGTTTCATTACAGGAATCTTTTAGATCACCTTATCCTCCTCTATTGAAATCACTGGCATCACAGCCTGTGTGCACGCTTACACTGGCACATCACAGCTGTTCCTGATCCTGCATTGGGAGTGGAGATGAGGGGGGAGGCCACCCTGGGGCTTTCCAGACTCAACGCCAAATCTTGGTAAATTAATCCATGGAAATAGGCACCAAGGAGTGTGAATGCATCAATGTCATTAAAAGATGCATGGAAATGAGTGAAGAAGGCATATTTTATTTCATAATCATACAAATTACCTAGGACATCATTAATAGGTATGTTTTAAAGAGACCATGCATTTCAAGGTGCCTAAATTTGACCATTATACAAAACGGTCAACATTCATAAACACATATACATATATAACATTCAGTATGATCTCATAAAATTCACACATATTCATCACAGAAACGTATTCAGCAATTGTTACGCAATTTATGAACCACATATTCCAAGTAGGACAATCTTCTTTCTGTTGTCTCCCTTAGTTGTCTAAGAAGCAGCAGTTAGCCCTTTCTCCAGTATGGAGACATCCTCCCTCCTCATCCCAGTTTCAGGTATTCTGATGAAAGTGTACAGGAGACGACTCTGTCTGGCAGGCTCAATCGAATGACTGGGAGCAGGGCTGCATGTTGGCTTCCACTATTTCCACTGGGCTTGGAGTAGTTTAGTAGTGCTGGTTTTGTCTTCTTCTGAATCATTATAGATCTCCCACCTCGAGATTGTTTTAGGGTGTTCTGCTCTGGGTACTTTGGGTACGTTCTTATCTTTAGGTTTTGTCGGGCACTCAGACTTGAGTCTATGCATACTTGTGTTGTGTTGAAATATTTTCTGCACAATGCTTTGAAGTGAAGACCCTTTGTAGAAATGGTTAAACATACCCAGATGTAAGGCTTTGCAAGCTTGCATCCCTGTGTTGCAGATTCTGGCAACAGCTGAATGGCAATGGGGAAATGCCTGGCATGCATGAGGGCAATATCACGGGCCCATTTCGGGGGTAATGACTCTGTAAAGAATTAGCTTTATTCGTTCACCCATCTATAAGCTTCTCTGGTGGTTTTTGCT
Organism: Ambystoma mexicanum; assembly: GCF_040938575.1. Taxonomy (NCBI): domain Eukaryota; kingdom Metazoa; phylum Chordata; class Amphibia; order Caudata; family Ambystomatidae; genus Ambystoma; species Ambystoma mexicanum. The sequence continues at coordinate 400,645,935 of NC_090930.1, read as the reverse complement.
CCTAAGAATCCTAAAAGTTGATCCGGTTGCACAGGGGGCTTTATCTAGACATGCCATAGTTGTCTTTAGTAGAGGTTTTTCTCATGTGTGGTGAAGGAGTATTAGTCCAAAAAGGCAGGCTCGTCACTGTTGACCTCTACTTGTTGCCATCTTCAAACCTGATGTCGAGCTTATAGCCAAGGAAACAGAAAGTGTTTTGGAACTTCCTCTTTTAGTTGTATCTATTTATGCCAACTAGGAGTAAAGCTATCATTTACTGGCTGCTCGTTGATTCAGCCTTCCTAAAAATACACAAAAAAATGTTTTGTAAACAACCTCTACATTACTCACAAATAGATGTAGTATTGGCTGATAGAGATATATTAAATAATTTGCAGATTGTCATCCATTCTAAACTTCTCTCCTGTAATGCTCCGATCTAGCAAAATTATGACTTTGCACGCCAATCTGTGCGCAAAATCCTGTTTGTCGATTCATGGAATCGAATATGCAGCACTTTTTCATATTTTGCATGGACTTCGTGCAGGCTTGGCACGTCAATGCAAGAGGCTGAGTGCCTTGCATGAGACACCATGTAGAGCATGGGCATGGCTTGCAAATAGGGCAGGTTCGGGGGTGGAATAATGAAAATTAGGAAGAACAAGGGAAAATGTGGCCGTTACAAGGGACGACCGACAAGCAGTCCATCGCACGGCAACTATTATATGCAATGACACTGTATTCATGGATCCGAGCATGCAACCTCTCGGCTAGGAAATGGCCATGGAGAAGACATAACAGACCCAATGAGCTTACACAGAGTTTTTAATGTTTACTTTATGAGGGGACAGATGCCTCCACCCCCACAGCCTGTGAAAATTAATTTTCACAAGCAAAACTGCCACAAATAGTGCATGAGCAAATTACAAATCTAGAATAACAGTTCAATCTGTGGGAAATCAAACGTACTATGAATATCCTTTCATAACACTAAGGAGGGAGGCAATGATCGTAGTCTTTCAGCAGAATTTCAGCTGGTATTTAGCAACATATTGTCATATCTATTATTTAAACACGTTTATTAGAGTATTTCAACAGTCACATATTGCAGGAGAAAATACTCATGCACAGCAATACGGAAATAAAGTGGGACTGCATGGAAAAACAAAGATTAACACAATTATCATTACTATTATTAGATACCCAGGAATCATTTATGTCACAGAAGAGGCCTTATAAATCAGCTGTAAATAAATGAGTAACTACACTGGCAGCTTCTATGCGAAGTTGGGATACCACATGAATGTTAAAGTTCTTTATCAGAAACCGTAAACAGCATTAATCATCCATAATTAATCGACTGAGAATGTTCAGATTAATAGGATGGCACAACACGCTGATCATTATTGTCATTCTTTTGCCCTTTTCCAAAAACGAGAACTTTACAATACATTCACAAATACATTGCTATCAAACCTTCTCAACAGAACAGTTAGTAACAAATATTGGTATATTCGCCAATGAAATCATTATGTCATTATGCATATTTCAGACCAGTCAACGAAATTCCCTGTAATCGAGTTAGGCGCTTAGAAACGCATGGTGCAATGTCTGTATGCACTTTCCAAAAAATAATCAAATGAAATAAAAAACATGCAAATGCTGGAATATATAAGGGTATTTGCTAAATAATGCTAAAATGTGAACCTTAACCCTCCTCCCACCCAGTCTTACACATTAATTCTAAATTAGAAACTGTGAAAAAACTTTGCAAACGTTTTTTTCTCCAACAACCGGAACAAATAATTTCCGGCCGAAAATCAAACTAATTACTTGTATAAAAGCAACATTCTTTTTTTTAAAGTTATTTTATTGGCTTATACAAACCTTTAAAATAAAATAAAAAAGAAAGACTTATTTCCATAAGTCTTATCCATCCTTAGCATCCATAGCATCAGATAAACGATAAACGATAACGAACCAGACAATCCCCAACCAGCCATGAGAGGCGACAATTGAAATTCAGAAGTTACGTCAAAATTTGGCAAATCCCAGCTCGAGGAAATGAAGAGGAATAAAAAGGGGAAAATAGAAAACAAGGTCGAACAATCACATATAGTCTATTTCCCCTTTTTCATGTCCAAGTACCCCCTTCATTGTTCTTTTCCATCAACCGGGGATTTTGAGGTCAACTTTAATTTGATGTCACGTAGGAAGTTAGTTAAGGCAAACATTACCTTCTGCCACCAGTCGTTAGCACATAGTGTCAATTGACTTGAGAGTAGAGCTCCCAAGTGTCTCGTTCTTATTGAGCGCAGATCTTCACAAAATAGGACAAGATGTTTCAAAGTCTCTTCTTCCTGTGAACAAAATCTGCACGTCAGATTAAGATTAGCATATTTCGACCATCTGTCCTTAGTCCGGAAAGCATTCAGTCTGAAACACAGGTACAGGGATCTTAATCGTGAATCTGGAAAGAGAACAACGTACGGTTGTACCCTTCCATAATTGTTTGCTTCACATGGGGCGTCTTTCATACTGCTGTTTGACGCTGCTGTTCTTCGGTAGAATGCCAATCCTGTTGCCACATTTTCTTTTTTGCCAAGTTTGGGTTTTCATGTAATAGGTCTACATCAATGTCATATTCTTGTAGGATCTCTTCACAACGGTTGTACCAGCTGGCTAATATAGAATTAGAGTTGTTGACAACGTGATGGTAGAAAATTTCAAATTGCGGGATATTTGCCTTTCGTTTGGTCTTACAAAACAGCGATACCAAGTTTCAACTGATTTGGGCATTAATGGATGTGAGTGATAGTTCGTATCGTAAGCAAGCGGTGGGCGTACCTTTTGGGAGTTGCAATACTTTTGACCAAAATGAATTTTCCAAGGTTGCCCATAATTCATTTGGACATCCAAATGTGCTCTCCGCAGTGTAGATAAGAGCTGGAACTACCTTCTGCTGGTAGAATGTAAGTACAGGCTTCAAGGAAAATTTTCCATATTTTTGGTTAAGCACAAAGGCTTGCGATGATAAACGTTTACATTTGCAACATTCAGCACCTGCTATGAGGAACCATTTGCTGAGACGTGGCAAATTTACCATCATACCATACATTTTGCAGTACTTCAGAGCACTACCTTGGTATGTAACGTACATTAAAAAACTTTAGTTGCAGGGACGTTAAGGTGACAACTTAATGTAACAAAACCCTGGAAATGCATATTGGGGCCACCTGTTAGCATATAACAGGTTACACTTGTGTTTTTTCTCTCTCAGTCTCCGGTGGCCTTGAGACCCTTTGACCCTTTGTACCTGAAGTATACCTGAAGTATACACATATACGTGGTATTTACCTCATTAACTTTAAATACATTTATTAGAATCACTTTACTACCTAACTCTACCGAAAACTCTGTAGTGCCCCTCTGACCCTCCTTTTCGTTTGCTTGACCCTTTTTAGCCACAACCATAGGGTGCACACATCCAGACTACGACTTATTTACTCATGCCGATACGTCCTTCAATCAAATAGAACAAACAACCACAAATAGAGCTGAATCTTTAGGGTTCAGCGAGGAGAAAGCTAGAAGGACTCTCAGTTTAATCAAAACCACTGGTGAGGAACTCAAATCTGCAGACAAACTAGAAACTTTAATTAAACCATTAGAGTGGAAAATTTGCGGTGTCATCAATTTAAAACTTTATGCAACCACATTAGCGCAATATCACAAAGCACACAGAATCCCACCAGGCCTAAGGGTAAACCTCGAACCAACTCTCTGTAAGGATATTGGTCAAGAGGTGGCGCCAAATCTTGAATAAATGCAGCCTAGATCTGATACTATTAACAATAGAGGAATTGGCCAAGAATTAAACATCCCTGGAAGAAGAGATTAAGAGCATCAAAACAAGTCTTAGCAAACGGATCACAGAGGAACAGCTCCAAATAATGTTGGAGGATACCAACAACAAAGTGGAGAAATATAAACAAGAACTAGAGACGAAAAAGATCAGGAAATTTAGAGGGGACACTCACGATTATAAATTAGAGATTATATACACCTGGCAAGAGTATTATGGACAACGTCCTAGCAGGCCCTCCCATCTTCGTAGACCGAAAACAGGACCACCGAACACAGAGAATACTTCTTCAGAGGCCTCAGAAACTGAATTAGAAGCGGCATCAGGATCCAATATAGACAAAGACATCACCCTCCCTCCCCCAATGAGATTGAGGTGGAAGCAGGTAAAAGCATTTTTTTAGAAAAGGCCCCATCAGAAGGGGAAAAGAGAAAAAATCCTCAAAGGCAGAAACCACCCAACAAGAGGACCTAGTTGTCAACATCTCCTCCTACACCCTTTACCGATTGGAATTAGGGTTACTGAGAAAAGGGCTGTCATTCGTACTAGAACATTGCAGCAACCTTCTAAGGGAAAAGATTGACTTTTTCAAATTAATCAGAAAGTTAAAATTGAAGGTTTTCTTCAATTCAGTGGAAATGGACCCCATAGAGGAAAAGACATCTGAGTATCTAAAGATGCTCTCCAAGAGTATGTTTAATTCACCGATGCAGAATCATGTATTTACGGTCTTTGAACAAATTGTACTAGAAGACTTTAAAAGGCTCCCGTTCAATTCCAAGAGACACAATCATTTCTCCAACAGGGAAAGACAAATCTTACGGAACCTACTCGACAACGAGGACATCATCTTCAAATCTGCTGACAAGGGAGGGACCTGGTTGTCATGGATAAAACTGATTACCTTGAAGAAATAGAACAACAGCTAGCGGATATAGAGATAGAATCCGAGCGCTTATTCAGGAGGTTCTGGAAAAGGGCATTGAATAGAGGAGTTATCTCTGACAAAACACGTAGGTTCTTGGAGAACAAACGTTGCATCACTCCAGTTGTATACATCCACCCAAAAATTCATAAGGGACTGACTAAACCCCCAGGGCATCCCATCATAGCGGCCACCGAGAGTATCTGGGAACCTCTAGCGAAATATCTTGATAAGGTTCTTCAACCATTGATCCAGACTACAGAGACCTACATTAAAGATACTATGCACTTTCTGTGCAAACTGAAGACAGTCCAATTTGTTGAAGGGAGGGATACTCCCTTCACAATGGATGTGACCTTGCTATATACAAATATTGCTCACGAGGCTGGATTGGAAGCCATTGAATGGCTACTACTATGTTCAACTGTCAGGGAGACAGGCTATTTATACTCACACTCCTGAAACTGGTTCGGATGAAAAATGTCTTCAAATTCCAGGACAGATATTTTCTACAACTAGCAGCTATGGCCCCCACATATGCCAATGCATACATGTTTTATCTGGAGAATTAACATGTACTGACATGGCCAAGATGGACACAACATCTCTCGATCTTTGTCAGATACATTGACAATGTGTTTGGGATTTGGTCAGGTCCAGTACGGACGAAGTTTCAAGAGAGAGGCTACAACCGAACTCTGATCTCCAATATCACTGCAAAAGTAGATGACATCGAAAGGGAGACCCTCTTAATGTCAAAACCGGACAAACAAGGACAAACACTGGTTTATGTGACATCCCACTCACTCCAGAGTCGGAAGATCAAAGGTATTATTAAGAAAAATTGGCCCATGTTACAGATGGATCCTGTACTACAGCCACTATTTAGGGAGCCACCTACTTTTTCTTACTGCCATAGTAAAGCTCTGCGGAACAGCCTAGTCAAAGCATAGATGCAATCTACCAAAACAAGTAACAACAAACTGTGGGATGTTTTTACCCATGCATCCAAGCCCTACCATAAAACTGTGCAGTACTGGCATGGAAAACATCATGATGGCCAGAACTCCCCAGAGAGTGCACAGGGAAAACATGAAGAATAGGCTGCCACCCATTTTTGCCTATGTTGTGAGCACAGGAGGGCACTGCCTAAAACCACCATTGGGCTACACACACAGTAGCCTGAAACCATTGGGAATGGCAATGCTGATTGCCAAAAATCAACTCAGAACTGTGGGGAATTCATTTTCTTAATCCCAAAAATGGTTGCAATACCGGTACTCACCACTATCAGAAAGCCGGCGTTTTAAAACCACCAGACTTTTGTGTAAAACTGAACAAATGAAACAAAACCAGGCCAAGGAAAGACTTGCTAAGAGGTGGATACAATGTAAAACTATATTCTGAAATGACTTGAAGGAAGTAATTATTTAATGTATAGGTAAAAATTGTCAGTTTGATTTGAATGTAGAAAACTGGGAACAAAAAGTGACATTTAGCTGAAACCTGGCTTAATGAAACTGGATTGTGCCTGACAACTACCCCCGACAGGAGTTGAAACCTGCTCAGCCACTCTTCCCAGGCCTAGCTGCATCCTGCTGCCCCTTGCCAAAAGGAGTTGACACCTCTCTGATTGAATTAAGGGAGGGGACCTGGGAACTGGAAGGGACAGAACAATGCAACTTCCTTGACTCAGGCAAATGTTATATTGGGGGCGTCGTAAAATAGCTTCCTCTTGGGAGAAACTGGGGGGCAGCTGTGCCTATGTGAACAAGCTGGCTTGGGGGAAGTGGATAAACCAGTTATTCCACCATGTGATGCGGGAAGCCACACCCCTTTTTGACCAGAGCATAATTTAAAAAATGATAGATAACTCATAGTGCGGACTTGTCAGAATTATATAAGTAATATAATTATTTTTGTGATTTTTCTGTGCATGTTTTAAGAGGTGTTAGGACCCTGTGGTGTATTCTGGGGGGTTGCTAGCGGAAAATAGGGTCTTACTCCAAATGTCTGCATGTTAAAAATCTGACACTTCATCAATTAATGTCCATACTCCTTGTGCACATTTGTGTAATTTTGGGTAAATGTCCGATATTGCAAAACCAATCAAAAAGCGCAAAATGTTGTCATTTTTTAATGCAGGCCCCCAGGAAGATCAGAGGCGGACAAGCATGGACCATAAGGAATATATAATATGTACATGTAATGTCAACCACTTGTGTACCTGGGAAATATGTATTTGGATCAGATATAGATTTGTGGGCAAATTGACCAGGGGAGGATCCTCTGACCCATAAACAGACCTCATCATGATGACAATCCATTTCCTTCCCCCAATCATGGGAGAGGGGAGAATTGGGCCAATGACAAGTAGAGAGGGGGGTGTTATACAAGGGTTGTCATCCAGAGTACTGAACTGGATATAAAAATACATCAATAAGGGTTTTCCTCAGCATCCCAGACTAGGCATTGACTTAGCTGTAGTGTTGATTCAATATTGCTTACAAAACTTAAAGTGACACAACCGTGTCACAACTGCCAGCACTGCAGTAACATTATAACAGGGAATAGCATTGCGCATCCTCACTCCGACAAAGCCATTCTATTGAAGCACTCGTGCACCTGTGATTCTAAGAATGTGGTGTATGCAGAAATGCCACTGTGGATACTATTATGTTGACATCACAACGAGAAAAGCACAACTCTGCTGGACGGAGCATACATCAAATATTCGCACACAAAATCCCAAATTCCCTGTAGCAATGCATTTCCTAGAAGCAAGACACACAGTTGCCCAAATGAAATGTGTGATCCTAGAGAAAGTCACATTAGGTAGTAGAGGTGGTGATCTGCACAGGAAACTGTTACAAAGGGAGGTTATCTGGATTTACCTCTTAGACTCTATCCATCCTAGAGGTATGAACTGTGAATCAGACTTTATGTGTTTTGTCTAAACAACTGGAGTTAACCTGTTAAACTTGTTTTGGCTTTACTAATTTGGGGCACTTTGTGTTATGGCTTTTATGAAATGTTGACTCAAGTTTATGCTGATCATCAACCTGTGGGCTCTATAGAATTATGGACCCGTAGGTCTTGTTTTTTTATAACACTCAGCGTCACCACTTTTATTAAAGGTTGATTAAATCGCAGTAATTAGGAATTGGAAAATCATGCTAATCATCAACCCTCGTGCAAAATGGTATTATGGACAATGTGACATCATCCGTGAAATCTGTTTCTTTGCACTTAATGTGGTACTTTTACACTATATTTGCTCTTCTATTTATGAAATGATGGTTTATGTAAGATATTGATGATGTACAATGTTTTATATTTGGAACCAATATGAGATCCATGATGTGGAATGTTCTGTAATGAAATCAGCTAATATAACCTTGGTATTTACAGAATGCAGTCATATAGGCGGTGTTCCCGTAGAGGTACTCTCTCAGATCTGTGCTTACACTATTTTAGAGTAAGACAATGTACTATCTATCTGACACTGATACTAATTAAGTTACACCCACGTGGGTAGGCTACAAGATCGTTTATATTATGGCTTCTTTCACTCTCTGGGCATACCAGCATAGTAGCTCTTAATTAGGTACCTCCGAGATATGGACAGGGAAGGGGCACCCAGCTGATTCTCATCAGCATTTTGCCTCTCCCCCTGTCACCCCGATTCCCTCCGTGATGGTTGTTTGATGCTGTACGGGTAGCAGACTAGGGAGACTAACACTAACGTGATTTGGGCACACACATTAAGAGAATGCAGATGAGCAACTCAGGAGTGGAGGCACTAAGCCGACATGCCACGGCACTTTGCCCCTCACAAACATACATACTACATAGCGCTGATTCCATCTATGGAGCAGCAGCACGTTTCCTCTTAGCGAACTGTTTCGAATTCTGTGATTAGCGGGTACACAGCATTAAAGGTTACCATGACGACGCTGGCACTCTCACACCAACATGGCCACCCTACGGCGCAATGCGCATGGGTTGCACGGCAACCATATAAACATTTCCCTTGGAGGCTACACGACCTAGAGGAGACTAGCGTCGGACCTTGTTCCTGAACACAAGGGTGAGCACGATATGCCACTGTAGGACTTTTTCATATAACGCACATTATGATATCACGTCTAGGAGAATCTTTGCATTAGCAATATAGCGCGCACGAATGCCGCATACGCAGCAGCGCTCAAGACTCAAACATATTAGTGTAAACGCCTGGCAGGGTAAATGCTTACACTTCACAGTGTCGATTAGCATAGTTGGCACGGCCCACTCTACACCCCACAAGACACGGGTATCTCGGAGCGGTTCACTCTGACTCAGTGCTTTTATCTTATCCTTTATCCCTAGATCACGGGGCTTGTGTCTAAACACTAACACGCTAGAAGACCCTTACCGTTACCGTTAGGCGCATGTCGCCTAAGCAAAACTGGGAAAGACTGACATACCAGTAACCTGTTGATGACTCCAGTCTTCTACATCTGTTTCCCACACAGAAGCGTGAACTTATACCTTTCACAGAATTGCATTATGATGCAAAACAGCTAACAAGGACTACCCGATTCTAGAATGAAGAATTAAGGTTAGTTGCCTTATACATCCATGATGTTTTACCAGCTAAATATCTATTTCCTATCTCTTTTGTTGATTTAAGCCTTTGTGTGTCACCTTTCAGGTACACATCCGGGCACCCAAGGTGGAACATATGAACGAGGAATATTAGGTTCTATGGCCAGAAGAAGGATTTAGAACAAATCCGAAACGCGTTGGCAATTTCTACATCTCTAGGGGAGCTTATTAGGTGTGAACAAACCGACAAATGTTTAAAAATTGTTTAAAAATGGTGTCAAAAAATTGTGTCTATTACTGTGTTTAATGTAGTTGTGTGGAGCTTATAACAAAACTCATGCTTGCTATGTGACCTATATACCAATAGAACTGGTATATATTGTGTACCAATGCCATTGTTTTTGGTGAATTATTGTTTTTCTTTATGACATTTATCCTTTGAAAATATATTTTGAAACCAATTGCTTTAATCTGAATTGTTTGCTTGCCTTTTGTTTAATGTTTTTAACATTGAATGATTTGGGCTAATGGAAGGCCCACCCATGGAATATTATACTTAAAAGTATGTATCAACAGTCTATCATTCATTGGACATTGAAAATCTGTGAACATTCAAGTTGGACAACGTGATCTGTGATAACCCGGGCGGCCCCGTTTGTCACACAGCACGTACAAAAATTAGCTTTGTGATTGTTTTATCCCTCAAGAGTGCATATTGGGGCCACCTGTTAGCATATAACAGATTACGCTTTTGTTTATCACTAATTACATTACAACAGTAACTGGCATTAAGCATGGCCTTCAGCCTGGGTCAGTGTGCATGGCCAAATATATTTTAACACATGAATGGGTACCAGCCACGGCCTTCAGTTATGGACAGTGGTCTCAACCTACACCCATGTTCACTGAATATTTTAAAACGCTAACAATCTTTCAACCATAGATTTTGGCCTTTACCAGTGGATGCAGCTTTCAACAGTGTCCACTCGCACCAAATGCTTTATCATAATTGATATTCCCAAGCTTTATCCCACATCTTTTTTTAATTTCTCAGTTCTGAAATGTTGGTTTGTCTTCAACAGAATAAATATACTATTAGTACCCTGGGATGAAGTGGATGAACACTTCTGACAGATGTATTGAATCAGAATGAAAAGATCCTAGGAAGGCCTCTCCCTCATCTAAGTGCTGCTACTGGAGATAGGAGCACCACATCTGTAAACACTTCATGAAAAGCCTCCTCTTTGAACCTCTGTAGCATTTCTAATAACTCTTCAAAGAGAGTGTTCCAGTGCTGCCAGTGGTTGAAGACTGTTTCTGGCAGCACCTTTTATTGGGGGAAGGTTGATTCTGCACAACCACTGCTCACAGCTACAGTAAAGATATAACACCACATATAAGCCAAAAAAGACTGCCCTCCAGTATGGGCCAGAACATCTCATGCAATTTCCAATACATATCATCCACATCATCCCAGGAGACTCGCCCCATATGATTTATTATGATTGATGTTCACAAGCTATCGACAAAACATTAGAAGGGCCACGTCTTAGTGATTTCATGAGCAATGTTACACATATTCAAATGTCCAACTGGTGACAAAAATATAAAATAACAAAAATGACAACTCTGAAAAGACAATGCCACAAAATATTAAGCCACCTCTCTAGAATTTCTAAGAATTCTTCAAATAGAGTATGCCAATGCTGCAAGAGTTTGAAATCTCTAGCTGTTGCTAGCAGCACCTTTAATAGGTGCATGCTGATTATGCAAAATCACAGCTCACAGCTACAGTAAAGATATAAGACCACATATAAGTCAAAACAGACTGCAGCCCAGTATTGGCCAGACCACCTGGTCCAGTTTCCAGTACACACCATCCACATCATTCAAGAAGACTTGCACCAAATAACTTATCATGATTAATTTGCACAAGCTTTGAGATGGAACATTTGATATCCCACGGCATAGAGCTTTGTTCCAGATTGTGCAAAGTACCTCCTCTGCCTCTTTCATGGAACAGTGTTTTTTAACTTTAAAGAAGTGCCAACTCTCAGCAGTGATATTCATGTGAGTTGCCGTCTTCCTCAGTGGCAATTAATTCATAGGCCAAATTATAACATCATCATTGCTGGTACTCTCATGATCGGACATGTTGGAATGTCCAATCGGGAAGGAATATGTAAAACAATAAACATGACAATATGAAAAAGACAATGGGCCTCATTCTAAGTGTGCCAGTCTGGAAACAATGGTGCCGTTAAGATTACCGGCACCGTTATTTCCAGACCGGCACACTACAACTGTGCTGGTGGGTGCCCTCCCACCCTGCAGGTCAGACCTGCTGCGCGGGACGGCACCTGCACGCAGAACTTTCATGGGAGCACTGGCATAGTTATCAACAGTGCTGCTGCACCCGTGTCCCCATTCCCATAGAAACCCATGAGACTCTATGGGAATAGGGGCTAACGTAATTACCGGCGCCTGACTTTCTGGCATCCAAACTTGGAATAGCCCAGTGGCACCGGGAAGTCAGGTGCCGGTAATTTTTGACAGGTCTGGCGGCAACCGGCCGGTAGCACCGGAAGATTTACCAGCAGACATGTAATGAGGCCCAATGCCTCAAAACATAGAAAAAGTAATATTAGAAGGGTTACGTCTTACTGTTTTTTTGCACAATATTAGACATATTCAAATGTCCAACTGGTGACAAAAATATAAAATAACAAAAATGACAACTCTAAAAAGACAATGGGCCGCATCACGAGTTGGGTGCTAACCCCAGCGGTATTGGTAAATCCCCATTCCCCATTGGGCCCATTCAGGAATTCCCCATTCCCCATTGGGCCCAATGGGGAATGTTCGGCACTATTACCGCCGACAGTAAAAGCGTCAAAAAACGGCAAAATCGTGGCAGGGGAAAGCTGCCAAGCTGGTGATTTCACTGACCCTTAAATGCAGTAGTAATAGCATTACCACCAAATTTAAGGGTTACCGCCAAACTCGTGATGAGGCAGATTGTCACTAAAAATGAAACCGCCTCTCTGAACCTCTCTATCATTTCTAATAACTCTTCACATAGAGTGCTCCAGATCACAAAACAAAGAAAAATAGTATTAGAAGAAAAGTGAGTTAAAACAATAAATCATTTTAGGGGTATAGTGCCAAATGTGCTTGCAGTTACTCAAAACCTCTTTCATTAGCAAGTACAGAAAGCAATGATAAATGTAAACTTCTTTTTTTGTGGTTGTGGTGATTATTCACACCTACAGACTCCCACATCCGCAGATTGGATGGTTTCGTACACACGGATGTCATGATATGGCTGTGTCAATAGATCCAAATGTGCGATTGCACTGCCCATAGACACAGCTAGACAATACCACAAAAAATGAAGCCACCTCTATGAACCTCTCTACCATTTCTAATAACTCTTCTAATAGAGTGCTCCAGTGCTGCCAGTGTTTAAAAACCCTGGATGTTGCTAGCAGCACCTTTAATGGGTTGAGGTTGATTATGCACAACCACCTCCTACAGCTACAGTAAATATATAAGACTACATATAAGCCAAAGACTGCAGCCCAGTATGGCATCATCCACATCATTCCAGGAGCTTTGCAACAATGATTCATCATAATTAATGTTCCCAATCTTTCTGACAGAACATTACCAGAGCCATGACTTAGGGGGTAATTCATAGAATTCAGCGCACAAGTGGCGCACGCGGCTGGCGCACAGTGTGCGCGTGCGAATCCCTGCGCCAGCCGCGTGCGCTAAAATCAATTTCCGCGCACAGCGTATTCATGGATTCCAGCCACCAAAACCAGCCGTGGCGCACAGTGGCGCAGCGACCCTGCAGCAGCGCCAGTTACGCCCCCAAGAACGCCTCTCGCGCAGGGAAAAGCCATCAATATACCCAATCCAGCGCAAAGGGCTGCGCTAACCCTGTACCAGCACAGCAAGCGGACTACGTGTATCACTGGGGTGCGCGGGAAGTACCTCACGCGATTTGCCCCGTGCGAGCAGGGTACGCGTATTTCAGGGGTGCGCGGGAAGTTCCACACGCGATTACATCATGGTACGTGTATTTCAGGGGTGCGCGGGAATTACCACACGCGAATGGGCCCGTGGGAGCAGGGTACGCGTATCTCAGGGGTGCGCAGGAAGTTCCACACGCGATTCCATCAGGGTACGTGTATGTCGGGGTGCGCGTGAAGTTCCACACGCGATATCAGCAGGGTACGTGTATTTCAGGGTGCAGGGGAAGTTACACACGCGATTTCCGCAGGGTACGTGTATATCAGGGGTGCGCGTGAAGTTCCACACGCGATATCAGCAGGGCACGTGTATTTCAGGGTGCAGGGGAAGTCACACACGCGATTTCTGCAGGGTACGTGTATTTCAGGGGTGCGTGGGAATTTCCACACGCGATTGGGCCCGTGCGAGCAGGGTACGCGTATCTCAGGGGTGCACGGGAAGTTCCACACGCGATTCCATCAGGGTACGTGTATTTCGGGGTGCGGGGGAAGTTCCACACGTGAAATCAGCAGGGTACGTGTATTCCAGGGTTGCGCGGGAAGTCCCACACGCGATTCCATCAGGGTACGTGTATTACAGGGGTGCGCGGGAATTTCCACACGCGACTGGGCCCGTGCGAGCAGGGTACGCGTATCTCAGGGGTGCGTGGGAAGTTCCACACGCGATTCCATCAGGGTACGTGTATTTCGGGGTGCGCGTGAAGTTCCACACGCGATATCAGCAGGGTACGTGTATTTCAGGGTGCAGGGGAAGTTACACACGCGATTACCGCATGGTACGTGTATTTCAGGGGTGCGCGTGAAGTTCCACACGCGATATCAGCAGGGTACGTGTATTTCAGGGTGCAGGGGAAGTTACACACGCGATTACAGCAGGGTACGTGTATTTCAGGGGTGCGCGGGAATTTTCACACGCGATTGGGCCCGTGCGAGCAGGGTACGCGTATCTCAGGGGTGCGCGGGAAGTACCACACGCGATTCCATCAGGGTACGTGTATTTCTGGGTGCGGGGGAAGTTGCACACGCGAAATCAGCAGGGTACGTGTATCCCAGGGGTGCGCGGGAAGTCCCACACGCGATTCCATCAGGGTACGTGTATTACAGGGGTGCGCGGGAAGTGCCACACGCGATTTCAGCAGGGTACGTGTATTCCAGGGGTGCGCGGGAAGTTCCACACGCGATTCCATCAGGGTACGTGTATTACAGGGGTGCGCGGGGAGCACCACACGTGAATTGCACGTGTGGGTCCTCCCAGGTGTTCCCTCTACACCCTCCACGGCCCCTGCAGGTGGCTCACACCACAGGGGCCTACCCTGCACATGTCCTGCAGGCACACCATCCACCATGGCCATGACCCCCAGCCAACCCACATGTCAACTTGCACTACTGCCCACCAACGCATGTCCCCCTGCACCCCCAGTCACCAGGGGCACCCTCCACCAGGCCCCACCCATGTCTCCCACCACCCCCAACCCCCAGCAGTGCAGGGGCAGCCTCCACCAGGCCCCCACCCATGTCTCACACCCCCCGAGTCACCAGGGGCAGCCTCCACCAGGCCACCACCCATGTTTCACACCACCCCCACCCCCCAGCACTGTGGGGCACCTGCCAGCAGGCCCCCACCCATGTCCAACTCATGTTCCCCACCACCCCCACTCCCCAGTACTGTGGGGCACCTGCCAGCAGGCCCCACCCATGTCTCCCACCACCCCCACCCCCCAGCAGTGCAGGGGAAGCCTCCACCAGGCCCCCACCCATGTCTCCCACCACCCCCACCCCCCAGCCACCAGGGGCAGCAGCCACCAGGCCCCCACCCATGTCTCCCACCACCCCCACCCCCCAGCAGTTCATGGGCAGCCTCCACCAGGCCCCCACCCATGTCTCCCACCACCCCCAGCACTGTGGGGCACCTGCCAGCAGGCCCCCACCCATGTCCAACCATGTTCCCCACCACCCCCACCCCCCAGCACTGTGGGGCACCTGCCAGCAGGCCCCCACCCATTTCCAACTCATGTTTCCCACCCCCCCACCCCCCAGCACTGTGGGGCACCTGCCAGCAGGCCCCACCCATGTCTCCCACCACCCCCACCCCCCAGCCACCGTGGGGCAGCCTCCACCAGGCCGCCACACATGTCCAACTCATGTTCCCCACCACCCCCACCCCCCAGCACTGTGGGGCACCTGCCAGCAGGCCCCACCCATGTCTCCCACCACCCCCACCCCCCAGCAGTGCAGGGGCACCCACCACCAGGCCCCCACCCATGTCTCCCACCACCCCCACCCCCCAGCAGTGCAGGGGCAGCCTCCACCAGGCCCCCACCCATGTCTCCCACCACCCCCACCCCCCAGCACTGTGGGGCACCTGCCAGCAGGCCCCCACCCATGTGCAACTCATGTTCCCCAGCCAACATGTCATCACAATCTAAATCCCTGGTCCCTATGGTCAGCCTCCAAATGCAAAACACCCACCCGAGTATTGCATCCACCCACTCATAATTTGCAATTACATCACAGAACACCAATTGCAAGTTCCGAAACAAACACATTTCCCTCACATACACCCAATGGGTGTCAGTGAATCTCAAAACACATATCATGAAATGCATGAAACCAATGAGATACCACACATTGAAGTTCACCAAAAATAATATGTATTAAAGGAAACATCAATAGATTAAAAAATGAAGAAACAGAAACGTGAATGTACAAAAATGAAAAGAAGCATGTCCGTCAAAAAAAGCAAAACCAAAAATAAAAATCCAAAGTAATGTCCAAAGTCAATGTCCACAAAACAAAATCCAATGGGAAATAAAAAAGAAAGCCATTGCTCCATGGTTAAAAATAGAAAAATAAATACAATCCAACTGTCAACTATGTACATGGGAATAATCCAGGGTCCATTATCCCAACAAAATAAAGGAAACCTAACTAACTACACTAACTAATAAAATAAACTATATACAAAAATGTGGCCAATGTCCGAAAGGTCCAAATAAAATAAAATCAAAAAAGAAACCTAACACTACCTAGAAACTATGTACAAGGGCAGCGGGCTAGTTTCACGGCTCACTTGTGGATGTTCCGGGCCAGGGCATCATCGAACTCCTCCTCAATGTCCCAGAGGCGGTCCTCCTCCATGGCCCCGAGGGTCCGCAGGGCCGTCGACGTCTCCACCTCCAAACCCCTGCGGATTGCCTCGAGGCACTCGGCCCGCCTCAGGGCCCTCCGCATGGAGTTCTCCGCCCTGACCATTGTGAGCCGTGCCTCTTCCGCCCGCTGCCGCTCCGCATCTATGGTGTGGCCCAACCGCTGCCACACGGAAGACACTCTCTGTCCTGGGTCCTCCTGCCCTCCGGCCGATGCCTGCCCCTCCGATGTCGAAGGCCCCGAGCCTTCATGGCTCCCACCACGTTGCTGCTGCTGCTGTGCCTCTGCCCATGCACTGCCTCCTGCTGCCTGCACATCCTCCGCCGGCTGGGGTGCAGTCGTAGATGTGGCCACCCCTGCTGGACGTCCGACTCCCGACTGTGGCGGGGATGCCTCCTCCACCAGCCTGGCCGCACCGTCAGAGGGAGCTCCACAGGGCACCCAGGTGACTGATGGGTGGGAAGATGGCACAGAGGACGACTGGCGCGTAGGGGGTCCAGTTGAGGAGGGGGTCGGAGCAAGCCCCATCAGACAGAGGAATCCGGCCTGGGTGACCTGTCCCAGCAGGCTGACGTGGTCAACAAGCCATTCGAGATGACGTGCAGTCTCTCCATGAAAAGACTGCAGGTCACCTCGCATGGCCCGTTGACGCAACGCCAAACCAGCCAGGACAGGCTCAACCCGGACCTGGATAGCCACGTCCGCAGGCAGAGGAAGGCCAGTTGACGTGAGCTCATCCCCTGCCTGAAAACGGGTCTGGACGTAGGCATCCCTGCTGGTGCAAGATGATGCAGGGACAGGATCGGGGACAGGATTGCACACAGGCACCTCCGCGGCGGCCTGTGCTGCCTCCTGTCCCTGGTCCTGCACTGCACCACTAGCACCAGTGGGATCCCCACCTCCAGACCCCGTCTCTGGTGCTTGCACGGCCTCCTCCTCCACCAAAACCCCCACCAACCTGGATGACTCCGTGCCATCTTCCCCTGCTGGGCCCTGTGGGGTCCCAGCTGCCCCTTCTGCTGCCGAGGAGTCCAACTCCAACTTCTGCCTCTTGGACCTCCCCCCGGCAGCTGCGGCCTGGGACGCGGCACCGGACTCCTCACTCCCCGACGAGATGACAACCTGGGAGGGGAGCCGGGCCTTGCGTCTCCGGCTGGCGGTCGGATCCCCGCCGCTGTGCTCCACAGCACCTTCTCCGCCCTCTTCATCAGTTGACGCTGCAGACAGGGAGAAACAAAACACAGGCATCAGGGCACTGTACAATGGACACATACACACATGACAGTTGTACATGAGTGGCATTGGCAAACCTCAGACATGTCATCACAATCCCCAACACACATGTCATTACAACTCGCACACATGAGCCATACCACAGCCATATCGCAACTGCCACCACCATCCATACACATACAACAGCATGAGCAGCCAAAGGTGAGCCAGACATCACATGCAACACAGGAAGTGCACCACACATGTACACACACCACCACACTTGCATGCATGTGTACACCTCTGCCAAGTGTCGCACTGTTCAGACGGGCATCCATGTCACATCTGCCAATAAGGCTTCCACATACCGCTGTCACATGCATCCATGTTGCATCACTGTTGCACCCTTGTCAAATACACACACATGCACATGTACACAGTGCTGATACATGCAGCCGAAAACAACATACATGCGTGACATCACGGAGATGTCTACTTACATACACATTCATCCAAACATGTGTGCCCACACAACTACATTTGGCATGCAAGCCTACACACACAAGCACCATCCATGTCTCACACATTACAGCCCTCGCATGTGTCAGCCCCACTTCCCTGTACACCCCCACCCATACTCGACCCCATACAAACAGATGTGCAACCTGCACACTACTGAATAATCACCACACGCACTGCTCACAATCAGGATGCATGTACAATCACTGCTCGACTCCAGACGGGTCTGCTTCTCAAGGACCTGGACGTGGAGCGCTGGGGATATGCGTTCCAGGACCCTCATCTGTTCTTCCGACAAGTGGCCCGGGCGCCCCTTGGCATCCGCTGCCTTCAAGAGGCACCGGGCCTTGTTCAGGGTCCTGGACCTGAAGTCCTCCCAGCGCTTCCTGACATGTTGTAAGTCACGGACTGCCAGCCCCTCCGCGTTGATGGCAGTCACGATGTCAGTCCAGATCCGAGTCCGTCCTTCCTTGTCGGCGCGGGAACTTCCGAAGAGGGCATCATACTGCCCCAGGACTTGCTCCACCAGGACACCAACTTCGGTGGCACTGAAGCTGGTGCCCCTCTGCCTCTCTGGCCGGGGGTTGTCAGTGGTCACAGATGGTGTTTGCCCCGACATGACAACCCCAGAGGCAGGAGTGGGTGGGCAACTGGGTCCTGGGGCTGGGTTGTGGAGCGATGGAATCCCAGTCGGGAGTCTTCGGTTCCAGCAGGGGTGGTCACAGCAACAGCACCCCTGGCTGATGTGCAGGCAGCAAATGGCAGTGCACGTGGGCAGCAGGCAGTCAGGCAGCAGCAGATGGCAGGTGGGAGCGTGCTCGGGGCTCTGGGGGGCAGTAGTTCGGCCTTCTGGGCAGGAGCGTTGTCTTCCGTGTGCTTACGCGTGGCCAGCTTGATACGGAGTGATTTGGCATGTGAAAAATCTGCACGTCAGCGTGTAATTCGAGGAAAGGCCCTTAGCGCGTAAGCGCGTCTGCACGCATACGCATTTTCATTGGACAGAAGGCCCCTCAAGCGCAAGCGCCCCTGTGACGTGACGCGTGCAGACGTGCATGCGCATTTCAGCACACGTGAAAAACTGCACGTCCGCGTGTAATACGAGGAAAGGGCCCATGCGCGTAAGCGCGCGTGGAAACTGCACGTCCGCGTGTAATACGAGGAAAGGGCCCATGCGCGTATGCACGGCAGCACGCATATGCAATTTCATTGGACCAAAGGCCCTTAGCGCGTGAGCGCGTCTGTGACGTGACGCGCGCAGGTGTTTCCCTCATTGCACGTGATGACAGAACACACGTGGATTTCCACCAATCGCGTGTGAAAGTTCCCGGCACCCCGGAACACACGTACCCAGGCTAATCGCGTGTGGAACTTCCCGCGCACCCCAAAACACACGTACCCAGGCCAGTTGCGTGTGCGCTCACTCCCCTCCGATCACACGCGATGACACTTGGACCGTATCCGAATACGGGAAACCCGCGCATGGCAAAAGAAGTGCACAGGCATCAACGCGTCTGCCACACGAAGGCAGGCGGAAGCGTCCCCGCGCACAGCATAAAAGTGCGCGCAAACAACAAACGCGTATATACAGCTACGATGAATGCCCCAATTGTCGCTGCACTGATCGTGGGACACCGCAGGAGCAGGAGAATAGCCAGGGCACGCATTTTCCCACCACGGACAAGCCTTTTTGGGATGCCTGACGACCAGGTCTATGGCAGGTATAGGTTTCCACCCCATATCATCCTAGACCTGGTCAGGGAGTGGGAAGATGACCTCACATCCCCCACCCTTTGCTCCCAAGCATTGAGCCCCTTGGAGAAGCTGCTCAATGTCCTGCATTTTTTGGCCACTGGGTCATTTCAGCGGACCACTGCCATAGTGGGGGGGGTCTCACAGGCCACGCAGTCACGCTGCCTTCACCAGGTACTGGCAATCATGACAGCGCGCCCCTCAGTCCGCAGGCACATATACATGCCCAGAACACCCGCAGAAAGGCAGGCCGTTGTCCTGGATTTTTTCAGGGTGCACACTTCCCCAAAGTGCTCGGTGCCATAGATTGCACCCATGTGGCCCTACGTCCATCTAGGGCCATTGAGCACATCTACCGAAACTGCAAGCACTGGCATTCCATCAATGTACAGGTGGTATGTGATGCAAAGGGAATCATCACCTCTGTCTATGCAAACTACCCTGGCTCCACCCATGACAGTTTCATATACAGAATGTCCGCCCTGAGTCGGGCCCTGGAAGCTGGGCAGCATGGCGACACATGGCTCCTAGGTCAGTACAAATGCCCTTGCACATGCATGCAAGTCACACACAGACTAATATCCAAACCCTAATAATCTCAACTATTATCACCTCCCCAGGGGACAGTGCCTACCCTCTGAGCAACCACATGATGACGCCAATCCGGAACCCCACCACACCACCCCAGGTAAGATACAACGCCGCCCATATTGCAACCAGGGACATAGTGGAGCGCACATTCGGAGTGCTCAAGTCACGTTTCTGCTCCCTTGACCGCTCTGGTGGGCAACTACTCTATGCACCACCAGTAGTGTGCAAGATCATTGTGGCAGCATGTATCCTGCACAATGTTGCAACACGGCAGGGCGTCCCGGTGGACATGGTGGTGCCCCCACATCCCCAACCACAGGCACAGGCGCTGGCCATGGGAGGGGACAGGGCACGTGGCGAGGAAGCCCGGACCCAGCTTGTGGCCACATTTTTCACCTAAACTCCCACCCCTGCGGAGTGCACACAGGCCTGGCACATACCAGGTGACAATCGATGATGACAAAGAGACAGTTAACTGTCACAACCCTACCACCCTGAGAAAGTTGCCATGGAAGTGCCACATCGTCTGCATCCCTAGCTACTTAAACACAAGCTATCCTGTGTGAACAAAAGGCACACATATGACATGATATGGGCCATACACAAGTATTCCAAGGCGCAATGAGGCAGGGAGGGGGGAACAAGGGAACACAGGGAACGGTACTACTAGGCCAGGTGTCATTGGGATCGTGCAAGTGCAGGGGTAGGGGGAATGGGAAAAGTGCAAGGGGAAGGGTGGGGGGGAGTCCAGTACAGGGGAAGTAGCCCAAAAAAATAATACATAGGTCGCCTGGTGGCAACTACAAAGGTAAGTGCAGACAAGTGCTGGGAAGGGAGGGCTGTAGGGATAGAGAGACAGTACTGCAGTGCAGGGGTTGCCAGGGAGGCAGTGCAAGTGGAGAGTGGCTGGGCCAGGGACCGAGGTCGGTGAGAGTGGGCCAGTTGCAGCTCCTGTGCAGTTCCAGTGGAGAATTCTGCAAGGGAGAGGCAGACAGTAAGCAGAAGCAAAGAGGAAGTTCTTGAGGTTCTTCCAGAACTGGAGATGATTCCCCTCAAGTTCAAGTCAGGCCGGAAATCTGTTCCAGGGTGAGGGCCCTGCTGCGGAGAGAAATCTACCCCCAGCTAGTTGCTCTGAGAAGCGGATGACACGGACATGCAAGGTGTGCATCACACACACCTGCAAAACAGGCCATGGCCATCACTGTCATGTCACTCAAACCCTCCCAAACATCAACATGACATGGCACGCAATACCCATACACCAATGCAGTAACGATAACGTACACATTGCCATGTCCTAAATGCACAGTGGCATCAGACACTGCTGCCTGACCCGGAATCAGATGAAATGACAGACCAACAACCTCCCACCCAAAATAAGTCATTTCCAAATGCATTACAACAGTCGTAGACGTAACATCACAATAAATGCCTGTCTACATGCACATTATGCATTGCAAAATCAACACTGCAGCTCATGTGTGCAGTGTCCTACTCCTGCATCACACTGCTCAGCGCACAGCACAGTGAACAGCCATTGTGTGTGATGCACACCCTGAGCATCACATCTAAGTGACAGACCACGTCAAACATCAAATTAGGCATGTACTGGATCCATGATCGGTCACAGAACATGTGCTGCCGGGACACAGTGGGCACCAGAAGGCAAACAGTGTACACGTGGATATGCAAGGGTGGGAGTACATGTAGTGCATCAGAGTGCAAGTGTGTGGTTCTGCAAGGACATGCACTCCACATATGCATGTGCACCCAAATGACCATCAGTGTTCCCTACACATCACATGTGAACATCCACCATGTGTACACCCCAGCATGTCAAACCACAACTATCCCCTCGCACCTGAAAGGAAAACACAACACATGAACAGGCATTGATCAGCAGAACACAACATGTACATAGGATACCACCATTACTATGTCAGAGTTCCCATCACACTGCAGGGCAAGGCAACTATCAACAACAACCCCCCCCTCCCTCACAAATGACCATGACCCACTGAACAACTGCACCTGGGTCATGGAGCCTCCAAACCTCAATTCCACCTGGCCACAGGATCACCTTTACCCTTCGTCACCATCTCCTACCTTGTGTGTAAAAAGATGCCTGAACCCTCAGAATCCACACTCATTTCCAAAATCACAAAATCCAAGGCATAAAAACGAACCCGAACACCCTCCAGTAGATGACTTGACGTAGCAGTACCTCACAAAGGCCAAGTACTACCACAATGATGCAACAACCAAGGTAGCACAGCAAAACAATGTCACGACAGGATGTGAGACATGTGTGGTACATGACATAGGATGATGCACCATGAATGGATGTGTACTGTCACAGGTCCCCTGTACAGGCGCGGGAGTGTTACGAAACAACCACCCCTACCATGTCCCGGGTGCCTGCAAGGTCAGACTCACACAGGCCCCTGAGACCCTGGTGGGGAAGGAGGTTCAGGGATATGCAGTCGGGACAGGTGTTGACACACTGGATGACTGGAATGAGCGGCAGGAGAGGGGAGGAGGAATGACACATGAAACTAGGGAATGCACGAAAATGTACAACCTGCATGAACACATACACAATCCAAACAGACTTGGACATCATTGTCATGGCCTTCTGTAGTCCAGGCTCAGGAGTGGTACGAACCAACCACCCCCTCTAGGGTTTTGGCGCCTGCAAGTTCGGGGCTTACACAGGCATCCGCAACCCCAGTGGGGAAAGAGGGTCAGGGAACGTTGCTTGGATAGGCACGGGAAGCAGGAACACCGGGTAGAGGGTACAGGTTTCAAAATTGCATAGGATCACGGGTGATTAGGGAGAAAAAAACATACCAAATTGAACGACACATACATCCATGCATCAGTACACTCCCCAGCAAGCCTATGCAGAGCAGTTCGTAAGAAAAACAACAAGACACTTAGCTCTGGTTTTGAGTGCTGGCCTCCTGCCTGCGCACTCTCAGGTCCGGTTACAGGAGCACTGCAATGCTGCAAAGAGAGACACAGTCAACAACCTGTACGTGCCAATTGCACAAAAACACAACACCAAACATGCCCCATAGCAACAGACTACTCTACAAACAGACAATCTGTGGTTGATGCTTCATACCCATATATAACATCACCCCTGTGACGGGTCATACACAGTCAATGCAATAAGGCAGCCGCTGCTGGGTGCGTGGCAAATGGAACACCAATGTGTCACAATTCACACAACATGCAATGTTCCCTGGGTAAGCAGACAGACCCATATAGCAAGCCATGACTACAGAGCAAGTTGCGTACCACCATGACCGAAACAAAGTTGGCAGTGCATTTATCATGAAGTACGTGGAAAAGACATGCACTGCACCCGAGTATGTCCCTTGCTGTATGTCCCTGTGAGCTGCCCCTTTCCATGTCTCTGAAGGCTACATGGTTGATACAAGTGGCTCAATGGACCTTGGTGTACCGGAGGGTATGTGCCACTGCCCCTGCATGTGTCCCAGACAACCCTACTATCAGCAGCCATCAGTCCACAAACACATCTGAGCTGTATTGTGTGCTTCAACACCAATATTCGTCTTAGCTCACCCTCAGTGCTGTGACTAAGCCTGCATGTGCAACTCGCCTGGTGCAAGCTTTGCTGTGTCGTGGCCCCCCTGTGATGCTCACCTTGCCTGGAGTTCCTTGGAACATGTCAGCAGTTCTAGGATGTGGGTCTGCAATCACTGTGCCTCTGCTTCTGCACACATGTGCATGTGGGCACCAACAAACGGGTCCAGAATTCCGTCGTCCAATGGGCCATGTCTGCTGGCAAAGGTGCTCTGGAGGCTCATCCCCCTGCAGAAAGGGCATGAAACACATGATTAATGCTTCAAAGTCATCTGTGTGTGTCTCATCAGGCATCTCATTACTTGACCATGTCAGAGAGTCACCTCACAAATCACACCATCAGTCCGTCTTTCACCTCCAAAGTGTGGAACACTATCTACAGCATGAATTGCAACAGGCACATGTACAGGAAAGATATGAAACATACTACACAATGCATAGCAATCAATGTCCACATTAATCATGACACACCCCATCTAGCAAAAGCTGAACAGTGGACAATGACACCTAAATCATCCCCACTAGGGTGTCAACACAAGTCACACAGCACCAGACATGCCACAGATATGACAGTCCAAAGCCCTTGTGTAAAATGCTGTAACACCGAACCATCCTTGCGAGCCCATGGATAAGGGAGGCAGGAGTGGCATATGTGAGTCAAGGAACCCAAGCAGCAAACACATACACAAGACAACCATGAAGGGCCCAGCTGGAACAGACAGTGGATGCCTTCAAAAGCCACAAAGCACCGCACCGTCACATGAAAGCACAATAGACTAGCAATTTTAAACTAAATCAACTATTAACTAATTACACTAACTATGGAAAACCTACATTACCTATTTAAACTAACTATCAAACAGAAACTTAACTAAATAAACTGAAAGAAAAATCAAAAATGGCCACATACGACCTGGGGGGAGGGGAGGCACCCAGGAGGGGGGAGGTACAGGGTGCTGCTCAACATCCACATGCGATGATGCTGAGCCAAAAAAAAACCCTCCATGGGCTCAACGCCTGCACAGCACGACCTATGTGGGAGATAGATGGTCGTCCGAGTCTGGCTCATCCTGGAAAGGAGGACATGGCACAGTAGCCTGGCCACGCCTAGCCGCAGCTTGCCCCTCGTCGGCAGCAAGTCTGCCGGACGGGTGAGCCTGGTTCTGTGTGGCGATGTGACGTAGGTCTGCATGCAGAACCTCCCGTGATACACGTGCTTCCTCTTGCAAGGTAGCACGTGTAACACGGAGTTCCTCCTGCAAGGCCTGGCTGGACAACCGCTGCACCTCCTGGCAAGCCTGTAGCTCAGCCGA